>NC_134581.1:2613333-2923750 GCF_037038515.1 Microtus pennsylvanicus | reverse complement strand
GCTGGCAGAGCTGAGTGGGGCTGTTTGGGTGTATGCATCATGGCTTTCTTGTCCCACACAGTGACTGTGGCGCTAAGCAGTGACTTCAAGATTTGGCCCAGGGCTGGGAACGTGGGCTTTGTCACTGGCAGAGCGTTGCAGTGAGGACAAGGACCTAAGTGTGGTCTCCAGACCCAAAGGCTGGGCATGTGGCGCACACTTGCTGTCTTGGTGCAGGGAAAGCAGAGACGGCAGTTTCCTGGTGTTCCCTGGCTTGCCAGCCTAGCCTGCTCGGGAGAGTTCCAGGTCAGCGGGAGACCCTGTCTCACAAAAGACAGACGGCTCCTGCGGGATGACAGCTGAGGAGTCCTCTGGCCTCCATACGCATGCGCACGCAGGAATGACAGCTGAGGAGTCCTCTGGCCTCCACACGCATGCGCTCACAGGAATGTTAGCTGAGGAGTCCTCTGGCCTCCGCACTCATGCGCATGCAGGAATGACAGCTGAGGTGGCCTCTGTCCTCCATACGCATGCACATGTGCAAGCAGGAAACAAAAATCTCTCCCTTCCTAACCTCCTGTTCTGCTGGTAACACGCCTTCCTCTGCCATGTTCTATGTTCTGAGGTTGCTTTGAAGCCTGTTTAAGTAACGTGGACTCAGGTCACGGAGATTCAGCTCACTCTGTGGGTCTCTGTGTTTACAGCTACACGAAGTCGGGTGTGAGAGTGTCCTGCTGTGCAGGTGACCTCACCTCGCTGTTTTGAAAATACCGCCATGGTTCGTTCAGCAGAGTGTAGTAAAATGTAGGTAAACAGTGTAGCAGATGAGGACACTGTGCTGCGGCCTCTCAGGGTTTTGTTCTATTAATAAGATAAACGTCTCCAAATTTGGAATTTAGCTCTTTACCCCTTGATGGTAGCTGACTTCCATTGTCCCCCCAGTCAAGCTCACACTGGAGGAGAGGCCGGGAAAGGGTGTGGGTGGGCCTGAACTCTGCCAGATGCCAGGAAGTTGTTTTGCTTTGTGGCAGGGTCTTCTGTAGCCCAGGCTGGCCTCCAGTTCCCCATGCAGTGCAGAATGAGCTAGGCCTCCTGAGCGCCCTTCCTCCACCTCCCAGGTGCTGGGATTGCAGGGACTTGCCAACACGGCCACCACATCCATTGCATGGGTACTGGGCCCACTGCAGGTCTTCACGTATGTCGGGCAGCTGTACCCACTGAGCAGTCTCAGCCTGCTCATACAAGCTTTGTTCATGCCACAGATGCCAGGTCTGGAGGATTCTCTACAGAGCCTCAGTGATTTGGGGATGGGAAACTCGGCCTAAAACCCCACATTATCATATTACCGCTGTAAAGAGGGCTGGGATGGTTAAGTGCCTCGCAGATACTTGTTCTGTTTTGTTCTGGCTTGCTAGGGAAACACGGTTCACATCTAGTTATTTAATGGCTGTTAGCAAAAGTGAAGTTAGATGGTTTTGAACAGCAGCTTCACCTGGTACCCCTTATTTTTCTCTGAAGTAAAAGAACCTGAAGGTTGGGAGATGGGCTGCCTAAGCAAGCAGACCTGGGTTCGACCCCGAGAACCCACATAAAAATTCCAGGGGTGCTAGTCTCTGCCTATAATCCTGGCTCGGAAGTCAGAGGCAAGCAGACCCTTGGAGAGTGCTGACCAGCGGGCTAGCTTAGCCTGCGGGGAGCCAGGGAAGAGGGAGAGGGTCTGTCCTAAAAAAATAAGAAGAATGAATGAAGAAGACACCTAAGGTTTACCTCTGGCCTCCATAAGCTTGTGCCCACATATGCATACACACGCACGCACGCACGCACGCACGCACGGTTCAGAAAGAGGCTGGCAGAGCCAGTGTGGCCCTGCCATCCTCCGGGCCCCAGGCTCCTTTTCGCCATTGGTTTTATTATCTTAACCATGGCTCCATTTTTAAGGCTACCCGTATGTAATGAAGCTTCAAAAGCTCCCACCAACCCCAGCAAATCACAATCTGTAGCCGTAGGCCATCTCTCCTGCCATATTGGCTGAACGCAAGCCTTGTGGTCATGGTTTGCTCTGGAGGTGGAAGTGGGTGGCTAAGAAGCCCTTCTATGAGGTTCCGGGACTTGATGGCAGAGGGCAGATCGCGCTGTCTGCTGGGCCACTGCAACCAGGGTTCAAAGCATGACATAAGCCTTCTGCATCAGTGTCTCTTCATCTTTCAAGTCATGACCTGTTCACGAAAATAATAATGGTGCTTGCAAAGCATGATGGGTAAGTGGTGGAAGCCATTCATAGCTGGAGGCTGCTTTGGACCCTGGCTGGCACCTTGTATTCTGGCCATAGTGTGGGAGAGTTCTGGAATCTGGAAGCCATATTTTATGAGGCAAAGGACAGCCAAGGGATTCAACCTCTACAGGCTGAGGTGCCAGAAGGGACATGCCTTCACAAACTTAGGGTCACAGCCACCATAACCTGGGGCACCAGGAAACATCACAAGAACCACCATGTCAGAGGTGACTATGGGGCTCCTGGGTGGAGACAGTCTCACAATGGCACCGGAGGGACTTTAACTGTGTGTATTGTGTAAGGGACTCTCAAAGACCCAGAGACCCTGGACATTTGGAAAAAGTTAAAGCCTTGATGGCCTCAAGGCTTCAGTGAGACAGACAGCAAGGTGATGGTAGGGAGGAGACAGGGGCTGTGGGACTCCCGGAAGCAGGCTCGCTCTTGGGAATCATGGAAGCTCCCTCCACTTCCGAGCCCCACTTCCAACAGTAAACAATCATTTAGGGAATTTGGGTGTCGGTCTCTCTGTAAACTCCTTGCTGACAGTTGGGTGAAGTTTCTTTGGTGGTTTTCACTGTGACATTTCAGGGGGTCTTGGTAAATTAAACCACTTTAGCTTGAATGATTCCACAGGCTCTCATCTCCCATGGAAACAAAAGCAGAACCTCTTTTCCAAAGCAGCATATCCTTAGACCCATATTTTAAAGTCAAGATACCTTTTTCAGCAGTTCCCAGACTCAAATGTCTTTCTCCAGTCAAAAAATTAAAAGAAAACACAATATACATAATTTAAATTCTCCGTGCACATTCCATCCGTTTGTGGTTTATAATCTGTCTACCCTCTGTCTCTTTAAAGACTTACTCAGACACACATAACTCATATACCCATCTTTAACCCACCCTCACCATTCCAGAGGGCGATCTCGCCGAGGGCCTCCACTTGTAAAACTACACCAGTTCGGGGCTAGAGAGATGGCTCAGTGGTTAAGAGCATTGCCTGCTCTTCCAAAGGTCCTGAGTTCAATTCCCAGCAACCACATGGTGGCTCACAACCATCTGTAAAGACGTCTGGCGCCCTCATCTGTCCTTCAGGCATACAGACAGAATATTGTATACATAATAAATAAATAAATAAAAAAGAGTAGCAGATCTTTTTTTTAAAAAAAAAAACTACACCAGTTCCATTCCGCGCTCTACTCGCCTCGGGAACTAGGCTGAAAATTTAAACACACACACACACAGACAGAGACAGAAAGAAAGACAGGGCCTCACGGACATCCTTGAGACAAGAATGCCAAGAATGACCACTTTATTGTGCTCAGGGGCAGCTTATATTAGGGCTCTGGCCACGCCCCAGTTCTCGGGGTCTTTCAGCTGCAGACTCATCAGAACCCACTCCCCTGCCATCAGGGTCTCGTGCACAGAGCAGCTGCAGTCCCCAACAGCGGGGTGTTGGTAGGGAGGAGAAAGGTGCTCTCTGGGACCAGCCTCTGTTGGGAAGCTTGGGTCAGCTGCCTCCTGGTTGTGTGACCTGTGCTAGTGTATTCTGCTGTGTTACAGGGGACAGCAAGAATCTTTACTCTTAGGGCTGGAGACATGGCTCTGTGGCTAAAGAGCACTGGCTGTTCTTCCAGAGGACCTGGGTTCAGTTTCCAGCACCTACATGGCAGCTCACCGCCAGCTGTTCCAGGGAATCTGACTCCCTTTTCTGCCTCCATGGCATCAGGTATCCATGTGACACACTGAATCATGATTAATAAAAACTCAGAGAGAAATTGGGGTTCAACTGAAGATCCGAAAAGCAAAGCAGCCAGCCAGTGACTCTTACCTCGAGCTCAGTCTGAAATGGCGAGCCTGCCTCCAGGAATCTCAGAACGAGACTGTGTTTGAGAGCTGTCTCTTCTGTTTTTATAATCCTCTCTGGGGCTGAGATTAAAGGTGTGTACCGACCAGTTTCTATGGCAACTAGTATGGCTACTGTGATTAAAGGTGTGTGTCACCACTACCTGGTCTCTAAGGCTGACCAGTGGCTGTCTTACTCTCTGGTCTTCAGGCAAATTTTATTTATTAAAATACAATTGAAATGCCTCTACAATACACACACAGTCAAAACACCCATACACATAAAATAAGTAGATTAAAAATTAAGGAAAGAATTTTGAGTCTTAGAACTGTTGTGGGATCCAGTGAGGCAGTAGTGCAGGTGCACACAGTGGCATTCTCTAAACGCTCGTACACAGTGGCGTTCCATAAACACTTGCACACAGCGATGTTCCATAAATGCTTGCACACAGTGGCATTCCATAAGTGCTTGCACACAGTGGTGTTCCATAAACACTTGCACACAGCGATGTTCCATAAATGCTTGCACACAGTGGCATTCCATAAGTGCTTGCACACAGTGGTGTTCCATAAACACTTGTACACAGTGGTGTTCTATAAACGCTTGCACACAGCGATGTTCCATAAACACTTGCACACAGTGGCACTGACCTTATTCTGGAAAGCATAGTTGGTCCTCTGTTGAATTCCTTCAGGCCCCATGAGATTCAGACAGTGTGAAGATAGAATGGATAGAAAAGGAAACCATCACAATTCTGGAAGAAAATATTTCTGAATATTTTAATACTCTTGAGATGGGGAAGCTGGAGCAGAACTATGAGGGAAGTAAGTGGGGGCTGGGGATGCCCAGCATGCAGGGACCCCGAATCCCACCCCCAGTAACACAGGCAGGAAAACTGATCAATGTGAGCGTGCAGAGTTAAGCTTCACCACAGTGGTGTTTATTGTTCCTGAAGAATGTGTGCAGTCTACAGACTGGACACTCGGGTGTACAGGAGTCATACGACATGGTAGCCAGAATGCATACAGATAGGGCAGGCAGCCTTCCTCTTGGAGCTGCAGCGGTTCCGGACACACACACACAGATATCAGGGTCACAGGAAGGCAGGTCTTCCAAAAGTCAATGGCCAGTCCACACCAGGCACCTCTCTTCAAGTAGAGCCCCAAGGGACAGGGCTTCCTTTAAATGTCTTTTAGATAGCAGCTATGTTAGCACAGGCTTGCCATCTCAGCAGGCAGAGACAGGAGTCTCGGGAGGTCACGGCTGCCTAGCATACATGATACCTTATGTAAAAACAGAACAGTACAGGGACTGGGAGTGGTGACCCACGTTGATAATCTCAGCTGTGTAAAAGGCCAAGGTGGGACTATCAAGAATTCCAAGTTGTCCTTGGGTGTGTAGCTGTTCCAGGACCCAGGGTGGCCTGGGAGGTCCCAGCTGCCTTGTCACATGTGGGTCTCATGGGCCCAGTGCTGCGCCGGTCCCCTCCTCGGTGGGAGGGAAGCTGGGATGAGTCTGAAGGGTCTAGAACTGGAAGGAAGGACGTGAGGTCCTTGGCTTCGTGATTCTGTCTCATGACAGAGAATGAGGATGTGGAAGGGAATGGATGGGCACCGATGCAGACATCAAGAGCAGGGCCAGAAGTGTGAATGAAGCCCTTGTCTGCGTTACTGATATTAAAGCGCAGAGAGATGACAAGTAGATCGATGATAGTGTGATGGATTGACTGATCGGTAGATAATACACAGATAGATGATGGTATGCTGGATTGACTGATTGGTTGTTAGACAATAGATGGATGGATAGATGATGGTGTATTAGATTGACTGGTTGGTTGTTAGACAATAGATGATGGTGTGTTAGATTGACTGATTGGTTGTTAGACAATAGATGGATAGATGATGGTGTGTTAGATTGACTGATCGGTGGATACTAGATGATACCCCAGCAGGACCAAGACTGCAGAAGAACCCTAGCGTCTTGGGCCGATGCACCTGCCAACTCTACTGCCTCAGTCTTTGTCTCTCCCAATTCTGTGACCAAAGTATGAGTCACTTACAATATAATCTAATAAAGTAACTTTTGTTGGTGCTGTGGGTCAAACTGTGCCCCCAGTTAGATGGATGGATGGACGGACGGACAGACAGAGATAAATAGATGGATAAATAGATAATGGGTAGATAGAGAGACAGGCAGGCAGATAAAAAGCGTGGCTACTCAAGCATGGTGGCACATGTCTTTAATTCCAGCACTTAGGAGGTAGAGGCAGGAGGATCTCTGTGAGTTCAAGGAGTCTACATATTGAGTTCCAAGCCAGCCAGGGCTTCATAGTAAGACCATGTCTCAAAATAGACAGACAGCAAACTGGCAGCTCTGTTGGGAAATGTGCTCTTATCCTAGACTGCCCTGGGAAGTCCTGCTGCAGGCTGCTGTCAAACCTGTCTGGGCAGCAGCTGAGATTCTCCTCTCCCTCAGGCATTGCTCTTAGGGACTGTGGACTCTGTGGATGGTGGTGTGCTTTCTCGGCAGGTGATTTCGCAGTGCAGCCCAGCCCAGAAAGGAAAGCAGAGGGATGGGATGCATTCGCTGCTTACAGCATGTCTGTGCTTTCTGGCCACTTAGTGAAGGGCTCCTACTGCTGAGCTCATCTCTTTGTTTCGTGACACTTGACCCCAGTATCCCTGGCTTTCAAGCCATCTTCCCATACATAGCTCAGGAGTCACCAGTGAGCGTCCTTTCCAGGGAGACAGGGTGGTACACAGGTGGTGTAGACTTAGCAGCCTTCTGCCTCAGTTTCCCAAGTGCTGGAACTCCAGATGTATACCCTCCACCCAGCCAGCAATGCATTCAAAATTCTTATGATGATTCCCAGGGCCGCTCTTAGTCCTGCATAATTAAACCAAAAAACGTGAGAGAAATGTCCTCAAGATTTTGCAGAATTCTTCAGAACCTTAACTTAGTGTAGAGCAGTTTTTATATTTAATACGACAGCCCACTTCACAAGCATGCAGCCCGTGGCTGGAGTGTGTGCTCGCCCAGCACACGGAAGTAGCTGGGGTCAGTGTCTCGCATGAACCAGACGTGATGACCCACACCTGCTATCCCAACATGCCAAGGTAGCAGCAGGAGTTCATGATCAGCTTTGGCTGCATTGGGAATTCAAGTCTAGCCACACAGACTCACACACATGCACCAAATGTCCCTTTGTTTATAATGCACATAATCACCTGTGGATCATCTGACTTCTCCTTCCTGAGCCTTCGGATGCCCTCCTTCACGAGGGCTCCCGCAGCATCGCCTCTGCCTGCTGCTCTCTGAAGTGAGCCACCTTCTCTTCTTTTAAAAATGAATTTATTATACATGTGTACGATGTACTGTGTATTTCTTGGGTTTATGCATGTGTGCATGTGCAGATGTGTGCGTGCCTGTGAGTGGAGGCCAGAGGACACTGCAGGCAGCCAGGCTTCTTCCGCAGTGTGGGTCTGGGGATTGAGTTCCGGCGACAGGCTTGGCAGCAAGTGCATTGGCCTTCCCCGGGCACCCCCAGCCCAGCTCCTCACCTGTGACCAGAGCCTCTCCATCCTGTACCTGGTGGACAGTAGAAGGGATACCCTCTTTCATGAGGGACTCCGCCCTCGGCCTCGGGGAGCAAAGGTTGAGTAATCCTAGCAGACCGGTGTCCTGTCCGTGTTTCCACACCTCCTGGTAGCTGGGGACAGGAGGTTCCGGGCTGGTGGCACTGAAGGCACAGCATGAGGCCACCGCTGAGCTTGCTCTGTGTGTAGCTCCATCTGTCTGGCATAAGCCAAGGTGCGTTCCTGTGAGTTCTGTCAGCTGTTCAGGCAGATTTGTCGAACCCACAAAGTGGACTGTGGGGACCCAGGTTCACAGGCCCTCAGCCAGAAGCACAGGTAGGACTCGGGGGTTGCTGGTTTCTGGAGTTGAGGGGGCTTTTTGGGAACCAAGCCTGTGGTCTGTGGGATCTAACATCGTCTCTAGGCAGTGGAAACTTGAACTTAATCCAGGGACAGGGTGATGTGGGCTGAGGCTTGCTTGCTTGTAGTGTGGGGGGAGACCCTGCTTGCCTGGGTCAGAAGGGGCTCTTGTGGGCCGGGGGGGGGTGTCAATGAGCAGAGCTGTTTCCGTATCGTGGAGTCACCTTTAGCTTTGATTTCAGATTCTCTCATAATTGGACAGAGCTAGGCTCCCTCGACCAAACCAGACCCACATAGCTTAACTGGGTCTGATATGTTTATCACGAGCCCACCTGTCTTGAGTGTAGACCGCAGTGAAGATGTTAAGTAGATTCTACACTGCTGTCAAAGCCATTGTTATCTCGCACTTCCATGGCCAGTGTGTAACTTCTTCATGCCCTCTCCGCTCCTGTGTGTGTGTGTGCACGGTTGGGGGGGAGAGGGGAAAGAAGAGAGGGTTACGGTGTGTATTTGTGTATGTATGATGTAGTGTATATTTGTGTGTATTTGCATGTTTGTGTGTGTGGGCACACGTGTGTATAGGTGCTCTTGCTCATACGTCCACGTTCATGTGGAGGCCCAAGGCTGATGTAAGGAATCGTCCTCTGTTGCTCTTCCACCTTCTTTATTGAGGCAGGTCTCTCAGTCAAGCCCAGAGCTCACTGATACGGCTAGTCTTACTAGCCAACTTGCTCTGGGATCCCCTGTCTTCTTTTTGCCCCTGAGCGTGAGGTCTCCCCACCCCTTATTTGCCATTGTATTCTAGCTATTCTATTTGCATGTATAGTGTCGCATTATCATCTTTGAACAAGTTTTTTTTTACAAATTGTGTTAAGATACACACAACATTTGTCAATGAACACTTTTAAAGAATATCATTCTTTACTACCCCCCCTCCTCGCCTTAAACTGGCAGTTCTGAGGATTAAACCTAAGGCCTCATGGATGCTAGGCAAACACTCTACCATTGAGCTACAGCCTCAACCCTTAATTCTATGCCGTTAGTGCCTTTAAAATGCTGCACACCCACCACTGCCCGGTTGCTGGACATTTTCATCACCCATAACCAGCCATGCATCACCTCTCACCTAGCGACAGGATGGCATCCAGGGAAATGTATCAATAGCCGGTTGCATCGATGCATGGGCATTTCCAGGGCATGCTTGCCCACACTGAGGCAGCCACGTCACCAGCATGAGACCATCTGCTTTGCTCTGGGCATTTTGGAGGAGGCTTTCGGCAGGTCCCTCCTCCTTCCCTTTGCTCTGCTCTTCCTGCCCGCTCTGTTGCAAACAAATTAGCATGCGCTGTGCCACACTCAGTTGCCCAAGGTCGACCTTTAGCCTCACACTGGAGAACCTGTTTCTAAGTGTGACTGAGTGGGTGGACTGACGGTCTCAGCTCAGTCACTTGGCAGAGGTACGTATCTTAGGCCTCCTGAGTGAGGGCCTGTATGTGTGTGTGCGTGTGCATGCTCGTGTGTGTGTGTTGGAGGTGGTGGGCAGATCCGCACACCTGAACTGAGGCCGCTGTTGTTGTTTCGGACACCGAGTTCTTCTGGTGCTTATGCTGCAGCGGTTGTAGAGAATTCTCCAGCGCCATCTGGTTACCTACAGCCTAGCTCTGTTGGCCTTTACTTTTGGTTTCCTACACGTCTGTCTGTCCTGTGATCTGGAGACTCTTCTGGGTACTGAGAGCATTGAGTGCCTCAGATACAGAGTCCTGCCTTCTGTGGTAGCTGCTCGTTCCACAGCTCGCCCAGCACCCTGGGGCTCTGAGGCCTCACTCCCCCCTCTGTCCACTCTTGTTGTCTAGCCTACATCGCATGCTTCTGAGTCTCCCGCACTCTCGGAGGTCCATTAGCACCCGTGCTGTGCGCTCTGGCCACGGTTCCAGCAGAGCCTTGCAGACGCCACTCAGACGGTGCAGGAGCCTGTGTCTGGAAGGCTGTGCTCAAAGCCCGTGTTTGGCCACCGTTTTGCTGTGTGGTAGCACAGCCTTTCTGGGCTGTTTTCTGTTATGGACTGAAGTGATCGAAACAGCAGATGGCTCTGATAGCCTCTGTAATCTGTGGAGTCACCACGCCTGTGCTATAGAAGATACATGCCAGTGGCCTCAATGTGTGATCCCAGGATCCCAGAGTCAGGCTCGGGGGATGGTGTGTTCCAGGCTAACCTGTGCTTTGTTACATAAGGAGAGGTCTGTCTTCACAACAGGCAAAAATAAACGATTGAGACAGAGTTTCCCACAGAAGCTTAGGCAACTTTCCAGAGGATTTCGAGATAAGAATGTTCTAGGTCATCACACACCAATTGCAAAGTCACAGCAGTTCCTGCGCTGCAGGGTCGTGTGTGTCTTTGGGTCTGCATCCTTCATCCTGTCCAGGTCTCTGCAGGGATGAGGGACCCGGTGGGGCCGGTCACAGTCGCTGCCTAGAGTGATAGACCACAGAGAGGGCTGCTGCCTCTAGTCAGCTCCTCCTGGGACTGGACTTGGGTCTAGGCTGCTCCTTCCTCACCAGTATGGCCAAAAGGAAATTTGGTGGATAAGCAGTGGAGTGGGGAGGGACTGGGAGGAAAGACCGGGACAGACAGGAGCCTCCAGTTTGGTCCTGTTTGATGGGTGGCTCTTTTCTGGGCCCTTGCTTGTCTCCGTTAGCGTAGCCATCACGTGCTCCCAATGCCTGCAGCGTCATGCAGGGTGGCAGCTCCTGCGTATGGACTGGTCTCATTTGGCCCTTGGGGACTTAAATGTGTAAATTAGTCTAGCACTTAGAAATCAAGGGACTTGAGGGCTGGTGAGCTGGCGAGCTGGCGAGCTGGGCACCCACCTGACACGAAGCCTGAGGACAAGTTCGATCACCATAACCCATGTGCACTGTGGCATGTATGTGATTATATTTATTTTGTATAAAAAATCAGATCCCGAGTCTCAGCAGAAGTCAGCAGTGGCTGCCCCAGAGGGCGCTCTGTAAGACTGTGGCCTTTCTGGAGCTGCTCAGAGGGGTTTCTGGTGGACAGAGAGCAACTTCCTCATGCTGCTGTTCTGCAGATAGGGAAACTGAGTCCGGATAGATGAAGATGAAGCTTGGATGGGGTTACAAGGCACAGTGTGGACAGAACAGGGCTGGAGCCGCTTTCCCCAGACAGGTTTACCCACATCTACAGTACCCTGTACCCCCAGAGCCCCTTCTCAGTCTTCCCACCTCCACCCACCAGCTTTGTCCTTACAGTCTAGGGTCTGGACAGCTCTAGTTGGGGTTTGTGTCACCTGTACCTCTCCAGTGTAATGGTCTGCACAAAATTGAAGCACCGAAAGTGGGCGCAAACACATGGCATCGCCTGCCTGAGGCTCCTTTAACTTGTTTAGTGAGATCATCTCCAGTTGCAGTTTCCTGCAGATGGTACGACGTCATCCTCCCTTATGGCTGTGCAGAGAAAGCGCACTTTCCGTGTCCAGTCCTCTGATGCTGGGCAGCTGGACTGGTCCCCTGTCTCAGCTATTGTGAATGGTGCCTCAGTTGACCCTGGTGTGCAAGGGTCTCTGGGGTGTTCTTACCTGAACACCCAGGAGTTGTTGAAGCTGGTCGTATGATTGGGGTGTGTTTGTGGCCTCCAGACTGTATTCTTGAAGCCTTGTTCAGGGTGTGTGTGTGTGCTCAGGGTGTGTATGCGCGCTCAGTGTGTGTGTGTGTGTGTGTTTGTGTGTGTGTGTGTGTGTGTGTGTGTGTGGCCTCCAGACTGTATTCTTGAAGCCCTGCTATAGGCTGGCTGTCCAGCAGGTGGCAGTGTGGTATTGACTTCCTCCCCTTTGTTCTCCCTGACTTCTTCCTGCTCTCCTGACTTCCTGTTTTGCCCTCTTTTTATCCCTTCCTTCCCTGATGTTTCCCCATGTATACAGATCTGTGGAGTGGTCAGAAGTGTTTGTGTACCTTGCCCCCCGACAGCTGTGCAGCTAGTGTCCCGTTCTCAGCCCAGAAGCCCTCAGTTCCTGCCTGGCACAGAAGGAACAGGCCCCAAACCCTGGGGATGCATCCCTTCTCCTCCTGGGGGAGGCCACCCTGGGGACGCATCCCTTCTTTTCCTGGGGTGGCCACCTCAGAGCAGTTAGTGATGTGCCCCACAGAGAAGGAGCGCCCCCCTCCTGGGGAGTCTGACTTTTGCTTTGTTTTCTTTTGTTTTTGAGATGGGTTTCTATGTGTATCAGGCCTGGCTGTTTTGAAACTCACAGTGATCCATCTGCCTCTGTCTCCCAAGTACTGGGATTAAAGGTGTGTGCCACCACTGCCCAGTTATGAGAACCTGACTTCCAAGTTTCTCTGAGTTTTAAATTTGAATGCTAATTTAGAACCATGGTCCCTGCTGTAAGAGAGAGGCACCTGGTAGGTCACCTCAGCACAGAGCAAATCCCTGGTTGGAGGGGCTCCCTGAACCCCCTGTGGGGTGTGAATCCAGTCAGTTCCTGGGAATAGAGAGACCCACCTCTGTAGTCTCAGATCCCTGGGGTGCCCTGCAACACCCCCCCTCTCTCTCTTTCTCTCTCTCTCTCTCTCTCTCTCTCTCTCTCTCTCTCTCTCTCTCTCTCTCTCGGCAGCTCTGAGGGATGCCTTTATCTTTGAAGGTGGTCACTCTGGGCCTTAGGGTTGGGGACTCCCTAAGGGTCATGGGAGTAGATGTCCATTGCAGACACAATGTCAGCATTTCCCTAAGATTCAGGGCCTTTCCACTGCCCTGTGACAGTTTTTTTTTGTCCTAGAGAGAGAGCTGGGAACCTCTTCAGCGGTATGTTGGAGCTGGCACTTCATCCTGGGCCAACTGGTGGGCGATGAGGCCTGCCCCACCAGCTGCCTTGGGTTCTCTTTGTTTATCTGAATACTTCCTAGCCCTTTCAGTTTTAAAGTGATGTCCTCTGGGCCTGGTTTGAGATTGGGCTGTGACTTGAGCTCTTTTCCCTGAGCAGCTTTTGGCTAATGGGGGAGGGGATACAGAGAAAGCCCTGCCTGGAATTGTATAATTGTGTGTGTGCTGAGTACTGTGGGAGCCTGGGGGAATCGGTCAGGCAGGACTTTGCAAGTATAAGCTGACATTTGAGTGACATTTTAGGGTACAGTCGTATGGGCAGTGAACATTCTAGAGGTGTCTAAAATAGCCGATTAAAAAAATGTGCGTGCGTGTGTGTGTGTGTGTGTGTGTGTGTGTGTGTGTGTGTTGGGGTGGGGAGCCCTGAAGAATGACAAGAGGTTGGTGTGTCTCACCTGAGAAAGCAGGGACTGAGCTGGGAAGGGTGGTTCAGGCTTGGGCTCAGCCGCTTGCTTGGAAGCAGAGCTGTTCGTGGATCGTGTCCCGTAAGGGAGTCCGTCATGTGCTTCTCTCAAGTCCACATGGAAGGTGCCACGTGAGCTTCTCTCAAGTCCACATGGAAGGTGCCACGTGAGCTTCTCTCAAGTCCACATGGAAGGTGCCACGTGAGCTTCTCTCAAGTCCACATGGAAGGTGCCACGTGAGCTTCTCTCAAGTCCACATGGAAGGTGCCACGTGAGCTTCTCTGAAGTCCACATGGAAGGTGCCACGTGAGCTTCTCTCAAGTCCACATGGAAGGTGCCACGTGAGCTTCTCTCAAGTCCACATGGAAGGTGCCACGTGAGCTTCTCTTGAGTCCACATGGAAGGTGCCACGTGAGCTTCTCTCAAGTCCACATGGAAGGTGCCACGTGTGCTCTTCTCTTAAGTCAAGTCCACATGGAAGGTGCCACGTGAGCTTCTCTTGAGTCCACATGGAAGGTGCCACGTGAGCTTCTCTTGAGTCCACATGGAAGGTGCCACGTGAGCTTCTCTCAAGTCCACATGGAAGGTGCCACGTGTGCTCTTCTCTTAAGTCAAGTCCACATGGAAGGTGCCACGTGTGCTCTTCTCTTAAGTCAAGTCCACATGGAAGGTGCCACGTGAGCTTCTCTTGAGTCCACATGGAAGGTGCCACGTGAGCTTCTCTTGAGTCCACATGGAAGGTGCCACGTGAGCTTCTCTCAAGTCCACATGGAAGGTGCCACGTGTGCTCTTCTCGCCCTGTCCAGGCACGCAGGGCAGCTGTGACCATGCCCTTGGCATTGCCTGTGCCGCTGAAGATGGCTAGCGCCTGCAGCTGGACATATGGCAAGGACATAGCTTGGGAGTCTTGTCCATGTGCCTAACAATCCTTCCTTGGCCCACGGTGGAGCCCTCTACCCATCTCTTGGTGTGATGTCATGGGAAATCCCAGGTTTCATGCGCGTGCTTCCAGAGGTGGGCAGTGGTGGCAGAAGGATCTCCTGTTAGCTGCTGAGGCTTCTGGACTGGACTGTCACCTGCTTAGTCTCCTGACCTTGACTCCCAAGGTCATCCACGCTCCTGGGAATCTCAGCTTCCTCACCTAGGACGCTTGTCCTCACTTTCCAGGTGGGACAGTCTGCACGCACCTGGCTGTGGGTGTCGAGTGTTCACAACACTCCTGTGGGTGCTTTCTGTGTCCCTTCATGCATGTATAGGTGCATGCGTGTGTGAAAATGTGTGTAGAGACCAGAGAAGATCCCTGGGTGTCATTCCTTGGACACCATCGCCCTGTTTGTTGAGGCAGGTTCTCTTAGTGGTCTAGAGCAGGCCAGGCTGACCGGCCAGCAAACCTCAAGGACACCCCTGTTTCTGCCTCCCCGGTGCTGGAATCACAAGTGTGCACCCCCATACCCAACTTTCTTATATGTTTTCCGTCCATTGAACTGGGGTCTCCCATGCATGCATGGCCGTCACTTTGCTGATGGAGCCGTCTCCGCCATCCTCAGGCCTTGTGCGCCTTCTCCAGCCAGCCAGCACACCCGTGTCCATTTCCATAGTGTCCCCCAGAGCCTTTGACCCCGAGGGCAAGGGGAACTCTCTGGCTGCCCCCGCATGACACTTCTGTGGCCTCATTTTCTGTGTTTTGAGGGCAACTGAAACCTTGCTTGTGTCTAGATGGTTGGCCACATTGCAGAAAGAGCAAATGCCCGATGCTGGCCCAGTCCTGGAAGGACAGACAGACCAAGTCCCGCTGACTAAGCAGCTGACAGCTCAGTGTCGTGTTATTCTCAGAAGGGATTTCCACTCCCCACTCACCACTGGCTCTGTCTCCTTCCCCACTGTCAATCGTGGAGACACCAAAGAATGGCAGCATGCTGTGGGTGATCTTGTGGGAATGTGGTCCCCTGCCCGCCCTCCTGCACACCGACTGCCCGCCCTCCTGCACACCGACTGCCCTTGCCTTTTTTGGGGCAGCTGTGCAGAGCTGGTCTGATCAGAGCTCTGCTTAGCCGGAAGATGTCACTGACTGGCAGCAGCTGTCTTGATCCCGGGTCCCCTTCCTCATAGGTGTTCGTGCAGTAGCTGAGCGGAGTCTCCCAGAGCCTTCGCACCATCGTGAGAAGAGGAGGCCCTCACTGTGGGCTGTTGTGGATGATGTTTCCCTGGGAGCTGAGAAAGAAGGGAGGGTCCTTGTCCTGAGGACAGTGGGCTGTCGCTCTCTGAGGGCAGTCACGGCTTCTGTTCTTGACAGACCTTCCTAAGCCCAGCCTTCCTTTGGGACACGGCAGGTCTGGTCTCGGCTTTGCAAGCTGAGATGCGGGATTTGCTGGGCGAGACCTTCCCATGTTAGGCAGAGAAGCCTTGCACCCAGATGTGGACATCTCCACTGCAGGGCTGAACCTCAGCCCTCAAGCACCGTAACATCCCCATGGCCTTACTTTTCAGTCATTAACTCTGAGTACTTCGAGAAGCCACGCTGGCTCCCTGCCTGGGAGTGTTCTGCAGTGAGACTTTACAACTCTTGGGTGGAATCTTGGGTGGGTGTGCGTAGCTGGTTCCTGCTCAGAGTGGCAGTGTTTTCTTAAATGATTTCATACCTCTTGAGAATGGTGTAGGACCACCTTATAGGTGCGGAGGAGCAGGATTGGGTTCGCCCGTCCTGGCTGTACAGGCACCTGCCTCCCACCAATATCAGTCTTCTGCCTTCCTACCTTGGCTCCTCCGGGGAGGAGGGGAGGCCCTGCTCTATCTGCTCTTCTCATATGGGTCTCCAGCAAAGCCCTGCCCTAGGCCCTCCCTCCCCTTCCTGCCACTGGTGCATCTCCTGGGAGTGTGGTCTGGACCTGGCTGGTCTGCTTTGACTGGACTCCCCCATCTGGGAGTGTGGTCTGGACCTGGCTGGTCCGCTTTGGCTGGACTCCCCCATCTGGGAGTGTGGTCTGGACCTGGCTGGTCCGCTTTGACTGGACTCCCCCATCTGGGAGTGTGGTCTGGACCTGGCTGGTCCGCTTTGACTGGACTCCCCCATCTGGGAGTGTGGTCTGGACCTGGCTGGTCCGCTTTGGCTGGACTCCCCCATCTGGGAGTGTGGTCTGGACCTGGCTGGTCCGCTTTGACTGGACTCCCCCATCTGTGAGTGTGGACTGGACCTGGCTGGTCTGCTTTGACTGGACTCCCCCATCTGGGAGTGTGGACTGGACCTGGCTGGTCCGCTTTGGCTGGACTCCCCCATCTGGGAGTGTGGTCTGGACCTGGCTGGTCCGCTTTGGCTGGACTCCCCCATCTGGGAGTGTGGTCTGGACCTGGCTGGTCCGCTTTGACTGGACTCCCCCATCTGGGAGTGTGGACTGGACCTGGCTGGTCCGCTTTGACTGGACTCCCCCATCTGTGAGTGTGGACTGGACCTGGCTGGTCCGCTTTGACTGGACTCCCCCATCTGGGAGTGTGGTCTGGACCTGGCTGGTCCGCTTTGACTGGACTCCCCCATATGGGAGTGTGGTCTGGACCTGGCTGGTCCGCTTTGACTGGACTCCCCCATCTGGGAGTGTCATCTGGACCTGGCTGGTCTGCTTTGACTGGACTCCCCCATATGGGAGTGTGGTCTGGACCTGGCTGGTCTGCTTTGACTGGACCCTCCCTGTCTTCCCTGTTTCAGCGTCTCCACTTCCCCATGTGGCAGGTGGTTCCATTTTCCAGAGTGTTTTCTCACTCCTGCCCTTCCACCTGTAGCGCGTTGGAAGGTGAACGGGCCTTCTCCTCACCTTCATCCGGGTTCCCTCGTTCCTCGACCGCCCACTCCAAGTGTTTGCTTATGTCTGGTTGGTTTTTCCCAGCTGAAGACTGATTGTTAGTGTAAAACCCCGAGGTCGTCTCCCTCTCTATCCAGCTAGGTAGACACAGACAAGACCCCTGCTGCAGCCCTGGCAGGTTACATTTGGAGGCTCCCTGCTAAGTGGGCCGAGCTCACTGCTGATGCCAGAATTCCGTCCTTGTGTGTAAGCGTGGGGTAGAAAAGTCTGCAGGGTGCTATGGTCTGTGTCCTCATTCCATGTGTCACAGCCTGAGCTGCTGTTTAACTAATTAAAGACTGCTTGAGTGGGCTGTGTGGGAGGTTTACCGTCATTTGACTGTATTTAGAATCACCGTGGAAACACACCTCCAGGTGTGTCTGTGAGGGTGTTTTCAGAGAGGTCTCACAGAAGGGGGAAAACCAGCGCTGGATGTTGGCTGCAACAGTCCATTCACTGAGGACCAGCTCTGGGTGTGAGCGGCACCCGTCCGTCGGCTGGAGACCAGCCCTGGATGTGGGTGATCCCAGTCCATCAGCTGGAGACCAGCCCTGGATGTGGGTGACCCCAGTCCATCGGCTGGAGACCAGCTCTCGGTGTGGGTGATCCCAGTCCATCGGCTGGAGACCAGCCCTGGATGTGGGTGACCCCAGTCCATCGGCTGGAGACCAGCCCTGGATGTGGATGACCAGAGTCCATGAGCTGGACTCCTCAGCTGAGTGAAGAGCAGAAAGTGAGCCTCACTCCAGTGTTCCTGTCCTCTGCCTCCTGACTGGGGCTGCAGTGCCGCCAGCCACTCTGTGCTCCTGCCTCTACGTCTTCCCAGCCACAGTGGACTGCGTCCCCTCAGACTGTGAACTAAGTAAACCTTTCTCCTTAGCTTGGCTCTTATCCAGTACTGGTCACAGCCGCAGGAAATGTACCCCCCGTACTATTCTAGGCTTTGCTACACTCCCATCTGAGCACAGTGACCTGGAGCTGGGGGGCCCAGGGACGAGTCGAGGACACCTGTGTGAAAGAGTGCCTTCCCGTAGCCAGATGAGTTGTGTGCTGCAGCCCTCAGAAGATAGCATTACCAACAGAGCCACAGTTCTGACAAGGCGGCGCTGTGGATGTAGGACGGAGTTATGCTCCAGCTGTGCCTGGGAGGAGCCATGGGAGAGAACACAGCTGTAGCGAGGACAGCACTGTGATGGTTGTGCTCGCCTGTGTCTCCTGGGCCTCAGATGGGTGGATGGGTGGGTGGGTGGATCAATAAGTCTCTGCCAGGCATGGTGGCGCACGCCTTTAATCCCAGCACTCAGGAGGCAGAGGCAGTCAGATTTCTGAGAGTTTGAGGCTAGCCTGGTCTACAGAGTGAGTTCCAGGACAACCAGAGCTACACAGAGAAACCCTGTCTCAAAATCAAGACAAAACAAAAATACTAGTTTTTGTTGACTCATAATAAATATGCATGTTTATGGGCACAGTGTCACAGTTTAGTGTGTGCATGTAGTGTACAGTGGTCCAGCCACACTGTTGGTTTATCCATCATTTTAAATATGCGCCTTTTATTTCATGGTACTGGTTATTTGGAAATGTACACCTAGTGGCTGTCATAGTCACCATATGTACCGGACAGTTTTCTGTCTACTCGACACAAGCTAAAGTCATCTGAGAGGAGGAAACCTCGATCAAGCTGTAGGCAGGCCTGTAGAGTATTTCCTTTAGTGATTGGTGGGAGGGAGCATCCACTGTGGGTGGGGTCATCCCTGGGCAGGTGGTCTTGGGTTCTACAGAAAGCAGGCTGAGCAAAGCACGGGCAGGAATTCAGTAAGCATCGCCACTCCTTGGCTTCTGCATCAGCTCCCGCCCCCAGGTTCCTGCCCTGCGTGAGTTCCCGCCTCACTGCTTTTGATGACGAACTGTGTTGTGGGACTGTGAGGGACATGAACCCTGTCCTCCCCAGGCTGCTTTGGCCTTGGTGTGTCATCCCAGCAACAGTTGTCCTGACTAGGACACTGTACTCGGCTGTACCATGTTCCAAGTTACGCTCAGTATCTGCCCGCACCCCCGTGCCCTTTAGACATCTCCACCTCAGCCATTCTAGCCTTGAGAGTCGATTTCAAATTAGAAAAGACCCCTGTATGTTCTTGCCTGGGTTCTGCATGCTGCCACGCTTACCCTCCGTCTCCCTTTCTCTAGATGTGTGCAACAGCACCAACCTTCCCGAGGTCGAGATCATCAGCCTGCTGGAGGAGCAGCTGCCCCATTACAAGCTGAGAGCCGACACCATCTACGGTTATGACCACGATGACTGGCTGCACACACCTCTCATTTCCCCAGACGCCAACATCGACCTCACAACCGAGCAGATTGAAGAGACCCTGAAATACTTCCGTAAGTAGCCGGCGCCTCTGTGGGCACAGCAGTGTGATGGCCCGTTCTTCCTTGCCAGGGCTCCAGGTCAGGTCTGCCATGAGTCACTGTGTTCTGGGCCTGACATCTGTGGAAGGGTGGCCAAGGGGGCGTGGCCTTAGGAGTGGGTTAGCCATGCTAGGGGTCTTCTTGTTCAGGATGAGTAGTGGGGATCGAGCATTTTCGCTTGTCCATGCAGAATAACAAAACTATTCTCATCTCCCTTTTCTGGTTTTTTAAATAATTATTATATTTATTGTGCATTATTTTATGTGTGTGTTTGCCTGCCTCTCAGTATGTGCATCATGCTGCATGCAGTGCCTGAGAAGGCCAGAAGAGGGCGTTGGAGGCTCTGGAACTGGAGTTACAGATGATTGTGAGCCACCTTGTGGGTGCTAGGAATTGAACCTGGGTCCTCTATAAGAGGAGTTAATGCTCTTAACTGCTGAGCCCTCTCTCCAGCCCCATCATTTTCCCTTTATAAACTCTGTTTAACAACAATGTCACAAGGAAATCTAGACAGCTTCCCTCCATGTAGGCATAGGAAGACACCAGCCAAGATCAGCTAAACTGGAATTACAGCAGTCAAACCATTGCAGTGTAAAGATACGCCACTGGGTGGCAGAGTTGCTACCTGGATGACCTTACACTAAAGGAGGAGGCCTCAGGAAGGGAGGGATGGGGAGAGGGAGGGAGGGATGAGGAGAGGGAGGGAGGGAGGGAGGGAGGGAGAGGGAGAGAGAAAACACAGTGTGATGACAGGGTACCGCTGATGGAGAGTATGATTATAAAGTTAATATTTAACATTACTAATGCTTATTTGAGCGACAGCTGCTTTTCATTCCTTCTTCCTCTCTCCTCCTCTTATTCCAGGGTCTTGTACATGTAGGCACTAAGCAAGTTCTCTGCCAGTTCGCAGTGCTCCCAGTCCTTTTCAAAGGCACACAGAGTCTCACTAGGTAGCCCAAGATATCCTGGAATTTCCTATGTAGTCTAGGCTTGCCTGAAACTCGTGGTGATCCTCCTGCCCCAGCCTCCCAAATGCCGAGAGCATAGGCAGGCACCACCACACCAGCCAGTGAATGCCACTTTATTTTTCCCACAGTAAGATGAATCCAGAGCCTCTGCCACTGAGCGCTCTACCCTCCATCCCTGTAGTTCCGTCTGTAGAAACTCACATGTCCTGGGTCTGGAGAGGTGGCCGAGCAGTTAGGAGAAAGCTGCTTTTCTAGGAGACCGGAGCTCAGTTCCCAGCCCTGATGTTGGGCAGCTCACATCCGTCTGTAACTCCAGCTCCAGAAAACCCGATACTCTTCCGGCGTATGCGAACACGGCACTCATCCACAGGTCTACACACAGATACACACGTGTGTCATTTACATATCATGGCGCTCATCCACATGTCTACACACAGATACACACGTGTGTCATTTACATGTCATGGCGCTCATCCACAGGTCTACACACAGATACACACGTGTGTCATTTACATATCATGGCGCTCATCCCCATGTCTACACACAGATACACACGTGTGTCATTTACATATCATGGCGCTCATCCACAGGTCTACACACAGATACACACGTGTGTCATTTACATGTCATGGTGCCCATCCCCATGTCTACACACAGATACACACGTGTGTCATTTACATGTCATGGCGCTCATCCCCATGTCTACACAGATACACACGTGTGTCATTTACATGTCATGGCGCCCATCCCCATGTCTACACACAGGTACACACGTGTGTCATTTACACATCTGTTTACTTCTCATTTGTATACCCCATATGTCATCATGCTACCCCCTTTTAAGGACACAGCAGTCCTGCTTCCGTGGTGGTAATGTCACTGAGAGCAGCTTGTGGCGCATCGCTGAGCTTCCTGCAGTTACTTGTCTCTAGCAGAGCCCAGTCTTTCCAATTTCCAAATCGGAAGGAAGAGCCTCTGCTTCAGGGTGTGTGCAGGACTGCTCTTGGGTTCTTCTGTTGGATGCTAATGGGAAAGAGTTTATGTTTGCATTGACCTGTGCGCTTATCCTGGGTGCAGCCCACACAGTGTCTTTTGAACATTGCTGATAACCGGTGTCAGTGAGAACAGAAATGGACTACTCCCAGCCAGGAGTGTCCCACGTGCCTCACAGTGTGTCAGACTCTTTAGCCAGGGCACCGCACCAGCAGGGAATGTGGATTGTGCGCAGGAAGCCAGGTCTCTTCCCTTCAACGTTCTGTATGTTTTTTTCTACTGTAGAAGTCCACAGTATAATTTGAGAAAGGCTGTGGTGTGACTGGCTCTTCTGTCAGAGCCTTGCTGCTGTCTGCCATGGGAGGCTCCTGGTTCCTCCTCACACACATTGATTGGCCATGGCCACGCGCAGTGTTCATTCATGGCAGCACCAGACCATGTCACAGGACTGACTGGCTGCATCCTATGGCACATCTACAGGCTGCCAAGGCTGCTTCCATTGAACAGCACACAGTTCTGAAGGCCTTTTTATCAGGAGACTCGAATAGTGGACTCAGAGTACGTCTCTTGTTTGTTCTCAGTTATATGTGTGAGAAATCACGTTAGAGTCACCGGGAACTGCAGTGCATGAGACCACTGGAGGAGCTGAATGGGCACCGAGCAGATCTTAAAGCTGTTATGGTGGGGTGTGTCCAAGTCTTGTTGATTAGTTCTTCTTGTGGATTCTCTGCTACATGGCCGTTTGTTAAGATCTGGAGAGACGGCTCAGCACTTACCTTTCTTGCAGAGGACCTGAGTTCAGTCCCCAGCACCCACATCCGCTCCACAGGATGGGTGCCCTCTTCTGGACTCTGTAGGCACTGCACTCACATGTGCATATACCCACAAGTGCACAAACACATGTAAATTAAAAATTAAAAAAAATCCTTTTCTAAAAAGTATCTTAATTGAACAGCCAGGCATTGACTTTGAAATGCAAGACTTAAACTGAAGCCCGATGATCTGTAACGAGAATTTAGGGTTTTGTGGATTTAGTTATTTTCATTACCTGAAATGTAGCATTATCTTCCATAGTCAGACTGGCAGACAAAGCAGTATGTCAGCAGCAGGATCTGCAGCCTCGTTACCAGTGGAGGTCAGAGATGCTGTGTGCTGCGCAGCAGTGGGCAGACACTGAAATACTCTGCCCGTCAGTGAGATCAGGTGTTGGGTGTCGGTCCCAGCGCAGTGGGCCGTGTTATTTAATGTGTTTCTTAGGCAGTTCTTGTGCCATGGCTTTGGCTGTCTTTGCGTTTTAGTAACTGTGCAGACACAGCTGTTTCCCTTTACACAGACGTGCAGGTGGTGTGTAGGGGTCCTGCTCTGTCTGGTGTTTCAGTTTTTTATTTGTTTATTTGTTTATTCTCTAGGCAGGGCTTCACTATGTAACCTGGCTGCTCCAAAACTCAAAGATCTGCTTGTCTCTGCCCCCTGAGTCCTGGGGTTAAAGGCATGAACCACCATGCCTGGCCCTGCTTTTGTGTGTGTGTGTATGTGGTATCTTACATTCATATGTGTATGTACATACGTGTATGTGCATGTAGAGGCCAGAGGTTAGCGTTGTCTTTGTCTATCCATCTCAAACAAACGTTTGTTTGGGTCTTTGTTGTTACTGAGATAGGGTCTCACTATGTGTGGTGGTTTGGATGAAAATGGCCCCATAGGCTCATAGGGAGGGGCACTATTAGGATGAGTGGCCTTTTGGGAGTAGGTGTGGTCTTGTTAGAGGAAGAGTGCCCCTGGGGGTGGGCTTTGAGGTCTCACTGTTTTGTCCTGCTGTCTGTGGATCCAGATGTAGAACTCTCAGCTACCTCTCCAGCTCTGTGTCTGCCTGGGTGCCACCATGCTTCCTGCCGTGGTGATAATGGACTGACTTCTGACCTGTAAGCCAGTCCTAATAAAATGTTTTCCTTTATAGGAGTTGCCTTGGTCATGGTGTCTCTTCACAGCAATAGAAATTCTAACCAAGACACTATGTCCCAGGCTGTCCTGGAACTCAATGAGATTCACCTGCCTCTGCCTCCAAAGCACTGAGATTAAATGCATGAGCCACTGTGCCCAGCCCGCCTTGCATTTTGGGACTGGCTCTCTCATGCCCCTTGGAGATCAACAAGTCAGCTTGACATCTTCTGGTCAGGGGGCCGCTGAGCTCCTCCTCTCTCCTCTTTCACAGAGCTGGCATTGTAAGTGCATGCCAACATGCCCAGATCACTCAGGCTTCCTGTTTGCACAGCAGGTACTGTATCGACCGAGCCTTCATCCTGGACCTGTTTGGGTTTTGTGTGTCTGTTTACACATCTGTAACCTAGGCGATACCACTCAGCACAGTGAGTCACAGTGTCAGGCCACTTATGTGCTGGCTGAGGAGCCGGTGTCCTCTGGTTCCCTCCTAGATTCCCTGTGTAGAGCGGTGTCGTCTGTTGCCCTGGAGTTGGGGTGCAGGGCTCCCTAAGGTGAGAAACCAGAAGTGGGTAGTTACATCTTACTGTCTAACCAGGGTAGATTCTTCCTGGCTGTTGTGTTCAGGGTTAGAGTCCGCCCCCTCCTGCTGATGAGAGGGAAGTTTCTCCTTCTTCCTCTCTGAGGCCTCCTTCCCTGGTGGCGACCTCCAGCACTTCCCCAGCTAACTCCTGATGAAAATGAGAAATCAGAGAATAACAACGGCTTACAAAGCCCTTGCCCACGAGTATGGGGCATGTGATGTCAGATGGCTGAACAGGAAGTAAGAATGGCCCATGCTTAGCACTTCCTGTGTGCCGGGCCTTCTCACCCTCACTCCTGCTGTTCCTTATTCCATAGCTGAGAATCCTGGGGACCAGAGACACTAGGAAGCTTTCCCAAAGAGACACAGCAAAAAGGGACACAGCAAATATCAGTCACCTGGTCGTGTCCTGCTTGTTCTCAGAGCAGCCGAATGGGGAGGGAAACTCAAGGTTAACGCTCACCTGGCAAAAGACAAAAGACAGAGCTCCATTCCCCCAGACCTTGGTCTCAGGATAGGTTAAAACACGTTTATTTATAAATCATTCATTCAACAGAGTTCATTTTCCATGGCTATGGTCACATAGCATGTGATACGTAGCTGGACACGGCTTCAAGTCCTTGCTCTGTGATGTGCTCCTGCCCGTGTGGTCTGATGGTGTCCTGTGTGCAGTAGACCAATCATGAACCGCTCAGCAGGCACCAGGCGGAAAGGTCACCATGTTTCTTGTTAGGTGGACATGCTCCAGTGGTCTCTTCCCCCTGGCCTCTTAGGTTAGCACACATTGATCAAAGAAGGAATTCTCTGTGTCACACCTGGGGTCTGCTGACCACCCGCCTCCGAGGTGACCTGGACAAGAGCAGGTTCCCAAACAAACAGGTTTCAGAGTGTCTGTTTGATTTCTCTGAAAGTAATCCTACAGGCGAGTATGTTCCGGGTAGGGCAGGCATGGCGGTCCTTCCAGTGCTGAGCTCCTGCTGAAGTTTTATTGGCGAAGGAAGTGGACACTACTCTGCTGTTTTGATCTTCTCCATGTCCTCAACTAGGACTGTGGAATGCGCAGGTTCAAAGTTGGGGTGGCGAGAACAGTGGCCACCTCTCTGGGATATAGCCTTTCCCCTGTGTGTGGGACCTGCTCTGACGACCTGACTGCACCGCCGTGATCTTCCAGTAGAGAGCGCTTTGGCGCAGGCCCTAAACTTCGGCTGTCCTGACAGGCTGGGGGCAGCAGCAGGCCCTGGGCTGGCTGGATGTGGGAACACAAGTCTGCTATGCTTGCAGGGCCCTCATCACAGACTGCGGAACCTCACCTCAAGAGAGCTCTTACTGGGTAGGGCACCAGGGTGCTGATTAAATCTGAAGAGCCTTCTTCAAAGAGTTCCCACTGGGAGTTTAATCTATTGTGCAATTAAATTGTTTGCAGTGGTGGCTCCTCCCCCTCCTTCACCTCCTGTTTTCAGTCCCCCTCCATCTCCTCTTCCTCCTTCCCCTTCCTCCCCATGCTCCTCCTCATTTTCCTTTTTCTCAACCTCTCCTCGCACACCTGCTCTGCCTCTTCAGAGCCTTGCCACTCTTTGAACCCACCATAGCCCATGCTGGCCTTGAACTCAGTGTCCCCTGAGCTGGGACTCCAGGCCTGTGCACACACCCGCCAACACGTGCACCTGAGCTGGGACTCCAGGTGTGTGCACCACACCTGCACACATGTGCACCTGAGCTGGGACTCCAGGCACGTGCACCACACCTGCACACACGTGCACCTGAACTGGGACTCCAGGCGTGTGCATCACACCTGCACACACGTGCACCTGAGCTGGGACTCCAGGCCTGTGCACACACCCGCCAACACGTGCACCTGAGCTGGGACTCCAGGTGTGTGCACCACACCTGCACACATGTGCACCTGAGCTGGGACTCCAGGCATGTGACCTGCCACACACGTGCACCTGAGCTGGGACTCCAGGCATGTGCACCACACCTGCACACACGTACACCTGAGCTGGGACTCCAGGTGTGTGCACCACACCTGCACACATATGTATCTGAACTGGGACTCCAGGTGTGTGCACCACACCTGCACACACTTGCACCTGAACTGGGACTCCAGGCGTGTGCATCACACCTGCACACACATGCACCTGAACTGGGACTCCAGGTGTGTGCACGACACCTGCACACACGTGCACCTGAGCTGGGACTCCAGGCGTGTGTACCACACCTGCAAACATGTGCACCTGAGCTGGGACTCCAGGCGTGTGACCTGCCACACACGTGCACCTGAGCTGGGACTCCAGGCGTGTGCACCACACCTGCACACACGTGCACCTGAGCTGGGACTCCAGGTGTGTGCACCACACCCGCACACACGTGCACCTGAGCTGGGACTCCAGGTGTGTGCACCACACCCGCACACACGTGCACCTGAGCTGGGACCTCAGGCGTGTGCACCACACCTGCACACATGTGCACCTGAGCTGGGACTCCAGGCGTGTGACCTGCCACACACGTGCACCTGAGCTGGGACTCCAGGCGTGTGCACCACACCTGCACACACGTGCACCTGAGCTGGGACTCCAGCACACATGTGCATGTCATACTTAGACTTTGCAGTTCCCCTGGCAGGCTCTTCTTATCCTTTTTCAAAACTGAATATGAGTTATTATTTAAGTTTGCTTTAAGTTAGCACTTAATAAACTCTAAGGTCTCCTCTTCCTCTTTCTCCTCCTTCTCCCCCTCCACCACCATCAGATCCTCTAACGTCTAGATATCAGGCCTAACAGTAATGTATATATGAGCAGTTTGCTCCCCCAAGCACCAGATTTTGAGTTTTCAGAAGTCTGAATATACCCCAAGATTCTTATGAGGTGTTTGAGTCAGGAAATCTTCACTTTACCGTTGTTGGTACAGGTGACCAGGAAGGGGTGCTTACAGGGGGTAACGATAGATGGTCCAGGAGTGTGACCTGTCATTTCAGGATGTATGTGGGTACAGCTAGCCAAGAATGCATGTACACACGAATGTGTACTCACATGTGCATATACACACACACCTTTTGGGGGGGTGGTCAGTGAAGAGGCTGATCTTACCGAGGCTAGCTGGACAGGAAGGAAGGACAGACAAGAAGGTAGGGGAGAGCATATTGAGGATCGGAAGGGAATCAGTTGCCAAGGGATTTGCCAAAATGCACCATGACAGTATCTTCCTGAATATCCTTGACTTCCCCCTTGTGAGCAGAGCCGTTTTGCTCATGGGTGATGGCCTGGCGGGGGTGGGGTGGGGTGTCCAGGATCTGTGCCTTCCATCTTGCAAACCTCCTCCCATTAGCAAGGCCTCTCCCCTGGGCCCACATTCCTCCATATTTGCTGGCTCAGATATCAGTGGGAATGGAAGGTGGGGCAGTGTGGACCCGCCACCCTACAGTCCTCACGGCAGCCACCCAGATGTGGGCTCCCCACCCTACAGTCCTCATGGCAGCCACCCAGCTGTGGGCTCCCCACCCTACAGTCCTCACGGCAGCCACCCAGCTGTGGACCCGCCACCCTACAGTCCTCACGGCAGCCACCCAGATGTGGGCTCCCCACCCTACAGTCCTCATGGCAGCCACCCAGCTGTGGACCTTAGCCACCCAGCTGTGGACCCGCCACCCTAAAGTCCTCACGGCAGCCACCCAGATGTGGGCTCCCGACCCTACAGTGCTCACGGCAGCCACCCAGATGTGGGCCTGGGCACCGGTGCTGGAAGAATTCTTATTATCAGGGAGGTGACTGAAAGCTGCTACATGTGAAGATGCCCTACTGTCCTCGGACTCCTGGCCGTAGCACTGGAGAACGGGTTTTTCACACTCATGTCCCCATGTCTGTCATCTGATCAAACCAGGTTCCAGCAATGCGTCTTTCTCTCAAGAACAACATGGTTGGCAAGCTTTTCTGTGCAGATGGCTTTCTTGTGCTAATTCTGCAAGTTGGAGACAGCGGCCCCGGCTCGGGCCTGACAGCTCAGCCCTCACTGCCACTCTTCCAGGCTCCCATTGTTCAGCAGGGTTTGGGGTCTCTTGAGCCTGTGGCTTGTGTGTGTGTTGAAGTGATGGCAACAGCTGTGAGCTGCACTGGCCACGGGCGTGAGATTTCTCTCCAGACCTTCTGTGCTGGCAGGCGGTTTGCTCAGACCCGCTTAGACTTCCTACTGCCAAGACACGTTCTCTTCCCTACCTCTCCAGCTTCTCAGAGACCCAGGCTCTGTGTTTTGCCTTTCTCTCTGCTTGCAGGTGTTTCTATGAATGGCTGTTCCACCCCTGCCTTCCCTGGTGTCGGTGGGGTGGCCTGTGCCTGGAGTAAGAAGGAGCGGTTGGCAGCAAGCTGTTCCCTGCAGCCTGCCTTCTGCCATGAGGGTTCTCTGGCTGGCAGTGACATTTCAGCACTGAGGATTGGAGAGAGCTGGACCATTGTGCTGAGCCATGGAGAGCCCTCTCTCCTGCTTCCAGCCTCCGGACTCCAGCTGGGTGGGGCAAAGGCGGTCATGCTGTCTAAGGGACGGAAGGTCTAGAGCCTGGGAATGCGCTTCAGAGAGGACTTGGGGTCCTGACAAAAACTTGGATTTAAGCATGTCCTCCAAGTATCATTCTTCGCTTGGCAACTCATGTTTTCTCTTTTCCAGTAATGATTTTCTCTGTGTGTGTGTGTTTACATGTGCGTGTATATACGTGTTTACATTTGTGATGCAACACCTGTGGGTGTTGGGGAGGCTAAGAAGACAACTTTAGCCATCTTTCTTCAGACTCTGTTCATGGTTTTTGTTTGGGACAGGATCTCTCGTTGGCCTGGAACTCACCAAATATACTAGGCTTATATATATACTCACCAAGTATACTAGGCCAGTGAGTCTCAGGATCTGCCTATATCCTTTCCCCAGAACTAGGCCACCACACCTGGCTTTAAAAGCATTGTTTCATGTGTTTGGGTGTTTACCTGCATGTATGTCTGTGCACCATGTGAATACTTGGTGCCCTTGGAGGTCAACAGAGGTCATCAGATCCCCTGAAATTGGAGTCACAGACATTTGTGAGCCACCATCTGAGTGCAGGGAGTTGAAACCAGATCCTCTGGGAGCCTCTAGCCAGCCCACACACCCTGCTTTTTAAACAGAGATTCTGGGGATCAAGTTCAGGTCCTCACTTTAAAAGCTGAGTTACCACCCAGCCCATTTCCCAGTCTTTACGGCTGATAAAGATGTTGCCATCCCCCAGTAGCCGCATTAGCTCTCTAGCACGGGGACGGATGGCCACTTAGCTGGTGACGTGCGGTCACTTCTGGTTCTGAAGGTCAGGAGCCGGAGTCCAGGGGGCTGTGATCGCTCTTTCACTCTGGCCTTGGAGACCCTGCTCCAGTCCATCCTGTGACTTGCCACTTTCTCTTTGAAGGACACCTGCATTGGATTTGGTCCCCTTTAATTTTGGGTGATTAACTCAGACCCATAGCTTTCATTGGTAATTTTTTTCTTTTAAATCACATTTTCTCTGTCTTTCTCTCCCTGGTGGTGGGAGGGGCACATGCAGGCCACAGCACAACTGTGGAGGTCAGAGGACACCAGTGAGAATCGGTCCTCTCCCTCCACCCTGTGCGTCTCACGGACTGAACTCTGGGCTGTCTGGCCAAGTGGCAAGTGCTTTTTTCCACTGAACTGTCTTGATGGCCCAGGAGGTCAACCTTCACACGGGTCTTCAACCCTCAATCTGGTGTTCTCTGCAGGGAGACTGGATTTGTGTTTGTGAGCCTAAATGCCATGACATACCCCATTGTCCCAGATTCCGGCTCCATCATCCTGGGATCCTCATACCGTGTCCTGCTGTGACTGTTAACTGGGTCCTTTACACTTTGGCCTAAAGAGTTTACCCCACCCACCCCATGTGGGACCGACCGCTCTCCTCCAGAGCCTTCTGAGGCTCCGTCACCTGCTGCCCTGGGTCTGCCCTCCTCCCGTCTAGGTGTCAACTATGCCCACAGTGCCAGGTCTTTGGTTTTGGTCCCCGTGTCCTCATCCACATCCGGCTGGTGTATTCATAGCCACGCAGCACAGAGGCCCATTAGTCAGTCTTCCAGAAGGTTGGGTGGCAGGAACGGAGCAGTGAGGTACACCTACCCGACTTCCTGAAATGGATTAAAATAGCTCTCTGTTAGTCTTCTGTCCTGTGTATATCAGCTGGCGTGTTCCCTGCTTGCCTTTTTTTGGATATTCTCTGTAGTGTCATGGCTTTCACTGACGACACCTGTTCCCTTTAAAAATAATTCACTGTATTTTCCCTACAGTATTTCAGTTGTCACAGTTTGGTCCAGTTGTTTTAAGTTGGCTCTGTCCATTCTCTCTTCCAGAGACCTTTGGGAGTAGCCTTTGCTTCCTCTGACCTGGGTTACAGACCCATCATGATTCTTCCCTGCTCCAGGCTGTGGAGTCAGCAGCTCTGCAGGGAACCTGAGTGTTCCCTGATTCCAGCATAGGTGTTGAAGTGCCCATGCCCTGTTGTAGGGGAGGGGTATCCTTGCCAGGCCTCACCATGGCAAAGCTGGGAGCAGTGTTTCTTACCAGTATCAACAAGTCACAACAAGGACGTGGCAGGTGGAAACCAGGGATCCCCTGGGAACAAACTGGCTGGCTAGGCTAGCAGGATCACAGGTTCTGGTTTTAATGGGAGACCCTGTCTCGATGTATGTGAGATGGGGAGTGACTGAGTAAGACACCTGATGTAACTTCTGACCTCCACATGTATTTGCACACGTGGGTGCGTGTACCCGTGCACACCTGTGAGCATGCATACACACACACACACACATGCAATTAAGAAGTTCCTTGTCCGTGTGCACACAGTGGGGTCTGACGGTGAAGTGTAGCAGAAAGTGCCCACTTCAGAATTTTATTTTAGATGTGTCTGTTATATGACTGTTTTGTTTTGTCTGTGCATCATTTGTAGTATGTGGTGCCCAGGGAGGTCAGGGGATTGGAGTCCCTGTGACTGGAATTGCAGGTGCCTTTGAACCATCATGTGGGTGCTGGGAACTGAACCTGGGTCCTCTGCAAGAGCAACAAATGCTCTTGAACCCTGGGCCGTCCCTCCAGCCCCTGTGCTGTACTCTGATCTTTTAATCATCCTTGCAGAGATGTAGATGGATCATTTTCTCCTTCAGAGCCCCTTGGCTGTGCTGCTCCCATTGGAAGGCCTTTCACTTATGCTCACTGATGCATTCTTGTCTGTCTCCCCACCCTGTGTGTGTGTGCATGTTCTCCTTCTCTGTGTAGTATGGTATGCTAACATGCGTGGGCATGTGTGTATAGGCGCACAAACGTGTGTGCATGCATGTGGAAACCAGAGGTTGGCCTTGGTTGTCTTCTTTAATCAGACTTTGCTTTATTACTGAATAAGGGTCTGTGGTGGTTTGAATGCAATTGGCCCCCATGATCTCATAGGGAGTGGCATTATTAGGAGGTGTGGCTTTTTTGGAGTTGGTGTGGCCTTGTTGGAGGAAGTGTGTCTGGGGGTGGGCTTTGAGGTCTCCTTTGCTACACCTTTGCTCAGTGTGACACTCAGACCACTTCCTGTTGCCTGTGGATCAAGATGTTGGACTCTCAGCTCCTTCTCCAGCACCATGTCTGCCTGCTACCATGTCCCACCATGATGATAACGGGCTAAACCTCTAAAAATGTAATCCACCCTAATTAAATGCTTTCATTTATAAGAGTTTCTGTGGCTATGATGTCTTTCCTAACAACAGAAGAGCCTGGAGCTGGTCTGTTCGGCTAGTCTAGATAGATCCCCTTTCTCCACCTTCAGAGTGCTGGGGTCACAGGGGGGGGCACTTCAGCTGCTTTCAGCTGGGTGCTGGGAATCCAAGCTCTGGTCCTCACGTTTGCACAGCGGATGCTTTAGCCGCAGGGCCATCTCTGCAACCCCCTTTCCAAATCTTAAACATTGTAGTGAGTATGTGCAGTCTTTGCACCGTGCTTTGCTGCGTAGGGGTGTTTGCTGCTCCTGCCAGCCCGTGACTTCCTCTCTGCTGCAGTGTGCGCCACGATGCTCCTTACGAATGGTGGTACTTCCATCTCCTCTGCCTAATCCTAGCTGGGGTTTGTACCTTCCGTTGCTCAAGCTGGCCGTTTCCTTTCTATAAAGAGTTAGTGATGAGAATGCTCTTAACTAGCATTTCTTGTTAACTTGCCCTGTCCTAAGTCCATGCTGATGTCAATCAGCTCAAGCCCCGCCCCATTCCTGGAGCATCACCTCCATTTAACAGATGTCACTGGTGTCTCTAGCAAGGTCAGAGACATTGATCAAGGTGTGTGAACCAAACCTCCACCTGACCCCACCAGCCCAGGATCTGACCTGTGAACTAATGCTGTCATCCACCCACTGATTAGTTTTTGTTTGTATACGTGACGGGGCATAGATAAATGTTAGTGAAATTCATAGCCTTGTAAGGCCATTGCTCAGCTGTAGTTGAAAGAACTTGCAGCTTCCCTGGAGATTTCTACGACACTCTAAGGAACTTCTTTTTCTTGTTTCTCATTTTTATTTGTATGCATGTGCATGTGGTGCACATATGCAGCTGTACACATGTGTATGCAGTACCCATGTATACAACTGTACGCACATGTATGCAGCTGTGTCCACCTTTGTTCCTCTGAGTCCAGAGGTCAGCACTGGATCCTCCTTCTCTTACCCTCCATTTTATTTTGGGGCCAGGGTTTCTCTCTGAACCGTTTCAGACAGACCAGAGACTAGCTATTTAGTGAGCACCACTGATCCCCCATCTATCCCATAGGTTTGAGGGCCATTTCCAGCTTTAAAAATAACAAACCCACGGGTGCCGTGGGGATCTGAACTCAAGTCCTCACGCAGATGGAGCCACCACTTTGCTCCCGGAGCCGTCTTTCCATACCCTCTGGTTTCTCTGTACAGCCCTGGCTGCACTGGGACTCACTCTGTAGACCAGGCTGTCCTCAAACTCACAGAGATCACCTGCCTCTGTCTCCTGAGTGCTGGGATTAAAGCGTGTCTTTAATCTGTCTGGCTCCCCCGTACCCTCTTGATCTTTTACCACTCCCCCCCTTTATTGGAGCTTCCCAAACTGATAGAATGAAATGATTTTGTTGGTTTTTAGGGAGTCTATTAATGGTTCATTTAATTATAAAGCCTTTCATCTTTTTAAGAAGCTCTTTATTTTATGTGAGGGTATGGTGAGGGTGTGCCACATATACAATTGCTGTAGTGTTTAACGTAAGGAACTGGAGCATACCGGACATTGGCATCCATGGGGTCTGGAACCAGCGTGATGCCATGAATAGTTAGTATAAATATGCTGTGTGATCTCCCAGTTCTACCCATTTTTGTAGTTATCGTCCATATTGCAATTATTTGTATCTATGTGTATGTGCTTGTGTGAGTTTATGTATATCACATGTGCGCAAGTGCCCACGGAGGCCAGAGGAAGTTATCACACACAACCCTGGAGCTGGAGTCATAGGTGGTAGCGAGCTGCCTGGTGTGGGGACTGGGAATCAAACCCAGGTCTCCTGCAAGAGCAGGAAACAATCTTAATTATTAAGCCTCCTATCAAGCCTCTCTAGAGACTTTTTAAAAAGCAATAAAATTTATTAAACATATTCACAGAATCTCTCATATTTGGGCGTTAAAATAAAGATTTTCAATTTCAGAATTTCCATGAAAAAGCATTTGTTGTGGTGGGTTAAGAAGTGGAGACATATTTGGAGGTCAGAGGATGGAGCTCCTGGCATTTATTAGGTCAGGGTGCTGCAGAATGTTCTGGAAAGCCAAGGGCCGTCTTCCATAAAGAATTCTCTCAGTGTAAGCATTGTGGCTCAGATGAAAAGGGATCCTAGCAGTCGGGAGCCAAGGGATAGATAGCACAGGTCACAGTAAGGGAAGCAGCTTACAGTCCTGCTCTAGGGAAAGGTTTCCCCTATGTAACAGCTCTGCTCCGGCTTCCCCAGCAAAGTTGTAACAACTCAGCACCACCAGAGGAAGGTTTCCCTGGCGAAAGTGTTATGAAAGTGATACAACCCCGCTCTGCTCCCTACGCTCCATCTCAACTCCAGGGAAAGGTCTTCACCCAAACCTCACTCAAGAGCTGAATTGGGAGGGAAGAGTCCAGGAGATTGGCTGCCTCTACCAGGGTGGGAGAAGAGCAGCCAACTGAACAGGTGCAGGGCTTATGTAGGGCTTCTTAGGGGCGGAGCTTTTCCAGGGAGAACAGGGATTGGTCAGTTTTCCCTGCTCAGGTATTGCTTAGTTTAGTTGGTCAGGAGCAGAGGTGGTTGATTTCAGAGCCAAACTGTGTTTCTCTCACAGGTCTTTTTTAGCTTTTTGACTAGAGTTTTGGGACCAGGGCATATTTCTTTCACTGGCTCTCATTCTAGGGCTAAAGTGTGTTTCTTTGGCACTGGTTTCAGAGTCAGGATGTATTTCATTGGTTCTGGGTTTGGGGCTAAAGTATTTCACTTGCTCAGGTCTCAGAGCCAGGGTGGGTTTCTTTCATTGGCCCTTTTACCCTCCAGTAAGTCTAAAGAGATCTGTCCCATTATCCAGTGTTTCATTTTTATAACGAAACATTTTAAGCATGCCAAACATTTAGAACTAAGCTTATTCACTTTTTCCCCCCACGGATGCAAACCATTCTATGCTCTTACAGAGTCTCGAAACCCCACTGCCTCACTCCTTCCACAGGGCATCCACCTCCTGGTAACTGTTCTTGGTCGCACACCTAAGCTGCAGGCCCCTTGTAATGGCGGCCCCCTCTGCTTGTATGTTGCTACTTGGATAGAAGTTTGAATAAAGACACAAGCATAAATAATAAATAATAATGAATATGGGTGAACGTGTTTTCATTCGAGGCTTCTTTAACTGGTGTTTGTAAGTTTTAAAATAAAAAAAAGATAGGAAGGGCTGTTAAATATTTTTAATTAAGTCGAGGAAAGAAAACTAAAATCAGTTCTTTGCATCTTAAAAGGTGGCCGTTTTCAGATGCAGAAAAACAGCTCTTCGGAGTGACCCAGGTTTAGGCACTGGAGCCCGGCCTCCCACCTGAAAGAGAGGAGGTGGCTCTAACCCCGCCCACATTCTTTTCTTATTGGCACCTCTGCTCCCAAGATCCTAGGAAGACATTTCCTTCATTTCTGTATCATTTTTCAGAGCTGGCCTGTTTCTATGGCAACGGTTAGATTGAAAGCTGAGCAGAGAGCTGCGGGGGGGGGGGGGGGGGGCGAGGCTTGAGGGAGCCAGCGGGTGGTGGTGTGTGTCTCTGACGTCACCCTCGGTGCGTCGGGATAGGCCGATCCCAGCTACTCCCTTTCAGGGCCGCTGTCTAGTGTGCTTCATCCGCCAGGCTTGCAGGGTCTCTCCACTGCTCAGCCTCCGCCTCTGCTCCCCATCCCCCGCCCCTGTAGAGTCTTCCTTGCCTCTGCCCCCTCGCCCATCCTGGCTCCAGACTATCATTAAGAATGCACAGCCAAATTCTGCGGTGTTTGGGGATGCTCTTCTGCCGGGTGTTCTGGAAGGGCCGGGAGGCATGGCAGCGTTTGACTTGACAATTCATGGCGCCGTGAAGTCCGTTCCTTCCTCTGCAAGAATACTGACTATGCAGAAATTCACTGACACGGATTATTATGAGCTGGATTGGTATTATGAAGAATGCTCAGACGGTAATTAAGGCCCCCGAGAGAGGGCAGCGGCATAGTATCTCTAGGGGTGGGGTGGGGGTGCCGAGTCTTTCCCGGGGAGATGGGGCACAGGAATTGGCATCACCAGAAGGCACAGCAAGCGTGACAAGGGGATGGCAGGTGGGCAGGGCTCGCTCTTGACGGTGGATGTTTCTTCCCGTGCACAGTCATTTTCTTGGAATGGGGAGGTAAAAGGGTTTTGGTGCTGGATCCTGGGTTTGCAAGTGCAGGGCTGCTGTCGGACTGGATTTTGGTGTCTGTGTATGTTGTGTGTATAGTGAAAGTGTGTCCCCTGTGCTCTACTCTGGCGGCTGGCCCAGGGCACTCGAGGCTGGAAGCTGTGTTCAGGAGGTCAACTGTAGGTAGGCCTAGTAGAATCTTCCTTTTTTTAAGCTAAGACCTTGGGGCTGGGGGTATGGAGAGGCTGGAGGAAGGCAGAAACAGCTTCCTCAGCAGCGGGTGATTCAAATGAATTTCGCTGGCCGCGTTGAGCACAGATGGGGCCCAGGAGAGGACAGAAGGGGGCAAAGAGAGAAATCACCCTCTGGGGCCGTCTAGGTTTGTGTAGAGGGCGTGGCCCATTTTTGGGGAGGCTGCTTGGTAGCTAAAGTGTGTGGCTGGACAGGCGTCAGCAGGTTTCAAGTACAGGGGAGACAGTGTTCTGGGAGGGATTGCGAAGGGAGGGCCTTGCTGGGAGGCAATATTGTGGATTGTAAGGTCCTCTTGTTTTTAGTCTCTCCTTGCAAATGACCGTTAAGCCAGAAGCCTGTACCAAAAAAGACAGTGTGCCCACTTTGGAACCTGTTCTTCAGTAGTGAAGTCCTCTCAGGTCCCTCAAGCTCATCAGGAGGCAAGGTTGAGTCCTTACTAATTGACTCACAAGTTTCCAATTGCTCCAGGCGCAACTACATTTCAAGACCCTGTGTGACATAACAGGCTAGGAGCTGGCCTAGTTAGTAAGCTAAGAGCTGTGTGATTATCTGCTGTCTTCTGACACCGAGCTGTGGACTGCAACAGAGACCAGGAGGCTTTCTTGGGCCATGCTCTGAAAAAGCATAGAGAAACTTTACCCTGTCCCCTGGCAGTGGGTGGAGCTGGCGCGTGGGTCTGTCTGAGCTGCAAAGCATTCTGGATAACGAGGAGTGAGGTGCCTGTAGTCTGTGGGGAAAGGATGGACGTATTCTTTTCCTGACTATGTAATTTTCTAAAAATCAAGCTACTATCCTGTTACTACCCTGCAAGAGACAGTGTGGAGTTCCGTGTTTTGGAAGCCACCACTGACCCCCTCTGGTTTTCTTGATTTGTGGGTCACCAGATGCACCATGACTTTTAAGAACGCTGTTCATCTCGTCCCCCAGGGTCCCATTGGTGTAAAGAGCTCGGGTTCCAGTGGGTGAGCTGGGTGTGTCCCTGAGCCATCCTAGGAGTTGGGGAGGAGCACTTAGTGTCCAGACTAGTGACTGCTGCCCAGTTCTCAGTGAAGCCGCTGCTCGTTGCCTATGGAGAGGCACGGGAGAGCCGTTCTTACCCGCTGTCCACCAGGACTTTCTTCAAGGTTCTCAGCGGAGTCTCTGGGCTCCAGGCATCCTGGTGGGGTCCTTTCTAAGAGTGGGGGAAGTAGAAGAGAGGTTGGCTCACCACCCCAGGATCAATAAATATTGATTGCCAATTGATTGGCATTGGCGTCTAAGCATCTGGAGAGCCAAGATCTTTGGCTTTTTGACTTTGACTGTGTTGTCAGGTGAAGGGGAGGAGGTCGCTGGGACTGGAACAGGCGGCATGTTCTTAATCCTGTTTAAAGAGAGCAAACATAGGACGGAAGGGTCTGGGCTCTAGAAGGTGCCTGTTCAGGAACCCCACAAATGATGACTTGGGGTTGTTTAAATATTTTTTATTCCTTCTCCTTCTTATATGTGTATGGGCTGCCAAGTGCCCTTGAGGAGGTCAGAGGGCAGTGTTATGGAGTTGGTTCTCTCCTCCCACCACGGTGTGGCTCCTAGGGGTTGAATTCCGGTTGCCAGGCTTGCAGAGTGAGTGTTTGCATTCAGGGCGCCATCCCCTGGTGTACCGTTTCTAATGAGTTGTGTTCTCCCTGGATTCTGGCAGGTTTTTCCTTCTTTTGCATGACTTCTCTCACTCAGAAAATCGTGAGACGCTTGCTTTATCTGTCCTTATCATTTGGCCTTTGAGTCAGTACTGAGGGAAGCTTCAAGGAACTTTCCGTGATAACAGCACAAGCTGCGTCAGTGTTCTGAACAGGACGCGAGGTCATCATTTATGTCGGGGGTCCTGACTCACACTCGATGGGCAGATCTGTACCAGGGACGCTTCTCTACAAGTCGGAACTCGGGGCCAGCTGTATTCTCCTGACCGCTGCGGTCCAGGAGCGTCTCTGCTGGTGCCGCGTTACTGTGACCGTCCCCTCCTCTGTTCAGACCTATTGGTTTTGCTCAGACACACAGTCAGATATTAAAGGGTGTGACGGGCCTCCGGGCGGCAACTTATCTTAGTTCGTTGCTCGGTGCCTTAGAAAGATTTGTCGCCATCCAGCACACTTAGCTGAGCTGCTGGAAAATCCATCCGCATGTTCTCAGAATTTACAGTCTAACTTGGAGCCCAGTAGCTTATGTCGGGTAAAGTCTTATTAGTAGCATTTTTTTTTGAGACAGATTCTCTAGCCCAGGCTAGCCTTAAGATTGCTTTGTAGTCATGAAGACCTTGAACTTCTGATCCTCCTGCCTCCACCGAGAGAGTGCTAGGAGTGCAGTTTAGAGGGCATGAGCAGATCCTTGGGGGAGACGGCCCTCAGAAGGGCCAGCTGCGCTCCGCTCTGCGGGGACCAGTGACCCAGGCAAGAGGAGACAGGAGTCCTGTCTGTTCACGCAGCCTCTGGGTCTCCCACTAGAGCGATGTTACTGTGAGAACGAGGGAGACCCCGAGGAGGCATGGAGGACAGTACCTCTGTTGGGGGGGACGTGGGTAAAGGGTTAGTGTCTGGGGGTTCCGGATGAACAACACGTCACAGCTTTTCTGTAAGCACTGGCTTTGCCCAAGGAAGTACGGAGCAGCCGCTGTTTGGCACTGCGGAGGTGCTCTGTGCCTGTAAGCGCTTTCCTAATTGAAAGTAAAGGAGCTTTTTTGTTTGTTTTGTTTTTAGGTAGGGTCTTGCTTGAGCCCACTTGAAGTAATCCTCCTGTTTCACTCTGCCAGGTGAACCCCGCCAGGTGCTGGGTTTGCGGACATGAGCCACCACACCCAGCCTGGAGGAAAGATTTTTTTAAACTTTGCTATCCTAAGTGTTTCTTATGTGTGCGTATGTGTAGATAGGTAGATAGGTGGGTGACTCAGACAGTGTTGCCAGAAATAACCTCAATTTAAACCAAAAGATGACTGTGAGCAGCTCGACGATGGGTGCAGTCTCTTGAGTTTTCCTGTGTGTGAAGGGCGCCTTTGCTGTCGTTTATCTCCTGGGCACAGCATCCTGCGCACCTAGTAGTCACGAGATGAGTCACCAGGTGGAGAGGTCTCCCCATCCTGTGCTCCTCCCCACTCTTTCGAGTAACCGACCAGATACCCATGCTCACTACCTTCAGAACTTAGGCAGTAAGCATGACTTGGTGATGCTTATTGAGATTAAACTGTTTTTTTTTCTTAGTGTGTGTGTTTGAAATATAGTCTTGCTGGGTAACTGATGCTGGCCTTGAACTCAGGGTGATCCTCCTGTGTTAGCCTCCTAGGTATGGGGGAATACAGGCGTGTGCCACCACGCCCGACTTTTGTTTTAAAAGTGTTGTCTTTAAAGCTTGTATGCATAATTATTTAAAAAATTTGAAATTCTAATTTTAAAATCTGCCTGTGGTTTTCTGTGACATCTTTTCTGAACAACGCGATTTAATGTGTTACAATGGAGCAGTCATTTTGAAGTTCCAAAAATTTAACCGAGGTACAACCTACCCCTAGTTAGAATTTTTAAGTGAAATCATGATCCTTGTGGCTTCCTTCCTGGCACTCTCGAAGGCAGAAATTCCATGTGGCAGGCGGGCAGTCTCGTCAAGGATGCAGAATCCTCACTTAGTCCCTCAGCCTCCAGGCTGAATGAAACCCCCCTCTCAGCCTGCATAGAGCATTTTTGCTGCTCAAGCATCCCTCCTGGTTACTTGGCAGAGGGTCACAGCCAGGAAGAGGTCAGGAGGTATAGATGGGGGGGGCAGTCACAGTGCAGCTGGGAGAGGCTGAAGCCTGGGAGTTACAAGATGGGATGCTCAAAGAGGCTGCTGCTGGCTGGGGCTGCCTCAGAGGGCATTTGATCCGAGTGTCTGTGTCAGGGGCTGTCCAGGTACACCTTAGACTGTGCGTTCTTCCTTACGGCACCATTGCAAGCTGTTACGCTTTTGAGTTTTCTCTTGTCTTGTCTAGCAGTGAGAGAACTCTCTTTGGGTTTGTGGACACAGTTTGAAGAGGAATGTGGGGTTTATAGAACACAGTGTAATGAGGAAAACAGGTACCACTCGTTACACCAAAGGAGGGCTCAGACCATGGGTGGTTCCCACATATCCTTCTCCTTTTGCGAGAAGTCGGGGTCTCTGCCTTCCCCGGTTCCCACGGTCCTTCCCCCAGCACATTCTCCTCAGATTCCTAAGCACACCCACAGGAAGTCCCTCAGCAAAGAGGTGTTGGGCAATGCTTCACCTGGGCAACTCCACCAGCGCCTTCCTGCAGACAGGTGTACCTACATGAGGCGTGGCTGGTGTTTTCTCAGTTGCTACGAAACTTCCAGGAAGCTACCATTCCTGTTCTTCTCGTGGGGGGAGAAAGGCCAAGAGTTTGCCTCATGGTACATACTTCCCTTCCTGGCTTCCCTCTGTGCCAAGGGCATTTGGTAGGGCGCTTCCATTCCAACAGGTGCTCGCTCTGTGGGGCCCCTCCTCCAGGGTCCTGTGAGCCACCCTGTCCTTCGTTCTCTCAGTGATGCTGGGCGGGTGGCCCTGTGCACACCCGCCCACTCCTGCTGAGCCAGGGCATGTCTGCGACCCTGTCTGGAATCCAGCATGTGCCCCTTGGGCACGGGCCCCGACGGCTCCTCTGGACAGGTGGCCAAAGGCTCTCCCAAGGACAGGCCCTTAGGACAATGTTTCAGACTTGGGGTGCCTTCAACAATGTCCCTGAGAGATGTGGGAGGGGAAGAGGAATGTTTTGAATGCGACTGCCAGGATGACGAGAAGGCAGCCACCGCTGAGCAGCTCGATGTCCTGGACATCTTGGAGGAGGGTAAATTCTACGTTCTACTCCTGTCTCAGCCTTTCCTGTTAGTGTCCAGAGGGTCCAGGCTGGTCACGGATGCTACCGCATTCTTTTACTTTTCAAATAAGTTCTTAAAGGAGCGGGTGTGCAAATGGCTTGCTGTCCAGGTGGGACACCAGGTAAAGCAGCACCCTGGGCTCCCTGGGACGTCTCGGCATCCCCAGAAACCATGGCTCTGGCCTTTTGCCCGCTAGGGTCTCTATGCAGGTGTAAGCATCGGCAAGCACTGTGTGCCGTTCCGCAATCCGCCTTTGTGGTTTATGCTTTTGGTTTTGAAATCATGGGGTCTGGGTCTGTTTGTCTCTCTGGATTCCAGCACTGGTTTAGCCAGTCGGTAGTGAGTCGATGGGCTCAATGGGCTCGAGAGAATTGGTCATCCTTCCCACCAAGCAGAGTGTATTCAGCACTAATCACTCTTTTGAAATGTAGATTTTATTCTCTTATTCATTATGATAGTGGCCCAGGCTATCATAGAATTGTCCAACATCCTGCTTTAGCCTCCTGAGTGCTGGGGTTATCGGGGTGTGTCGCTGTACCCAGATGGGATTTTTTGCTTTTAACTTAGAAGTAATTCAGAGATATCACTGGCTAACATAGTAACTGCCTGACCCTGAGCTTTCTTGGGCGGGGAAGGCAGACTCGGTGAAGTATGCCCAAATATTGATGTACGTTAACTCCAGTCTAAAAGAAATAGTTTTGGAAGTGAAACAGGTTGTTGAGCAATGACTGCACCCTTGAGCCTCTTGAGTGGCAGCCGTCAGAACGCCTTGGAATGCTGTTTTCGGGTCTCAGGCTCACTTTTCACAATTACCCAAACCACTCTAAAGGTAAAGTTCTCTTCTTTTGAAGTCGGTGTCCAGAAAGTACCATCACCGCATTACACCCGAGAGCGCCATGTTCTCGATGGCAGAACAGGGAAACGGGGCGAGCCAGAGAGCGAGAGCTCTCCGTTTTTGAGAGCTGGAGCTTATCGAGTGTCTCGGGACAGTGGGTAGGGAAGGAGCGGCACGCGGCAGGTGACAGGGATAGGGGGGTGGGGGGAGGATCGACAGGCTTGTGTCTAGATTCTGAGGGAGTAAACAGTTGTTGAGTCCCTAGGGATGATCTGAAGGAAGACACAGTCTGTGCTATGGAACTAGCTCCAGCTCAGACATCACTGGCTCTTTTTGCTGTCCTTTAAAGCCCGCTGCTCCAGTGTGGCCCATGCCAGCATTACCTGGGAGCTGATGCAGAAGCCCAGGCATTGGTTAAGAATCAGTGACTCTGAATCTGCATTTTAACAAGATGTGAAGAGATCTGTGTGCATCAGGGAGTCAATTTCAAAGCACGAGAAGGTGATTTTTCATCCACTCACGAGCTTTGTGGTACTAAATCAAAGGGCATGTAGGACTCTGAGATGGTTTCATATGTTCTCAGAGTGGAGGACAGGTTCATGGAACACCTCACATACATACACATCACACACATATGTACATACACATACAGGCTACACACATGAACACAATGCATATACACACATGTTCATGCACACATGCATATTAACACCTAGATGCACACGCACATTCAAATATAAATACATATTCACATATAGAAACAGACATACACATGTATGTGTACACATATATACAACCACACACAGTTTCTTTGGCTTTTGTTGTTGTTGTTTTTTGAGACAGGGTTTCTTAGTGTAGCCTTGGCTGTCATGGAACTTGCTCTATAAACCAGATTGACCTCAAACTCATAGAGATCCGTGTGCCACCACTGCCCAGCTGTCTTTGTTTTTTGAAGCAGAGTGTCACTGTGTAGCCCTGGCTATTATGGCACTCACTTTGTAGACCAGGCTGGGCTTGAACTCACAGAGATCCCCCTGCCTCTGCCTCCCATGTGGTGGGATTAAAGGAGTGTGACACCACATCCAACTTAAAAGATTTATTTTTGTTTTGGGGTTTCTTTCTCTTTGTGTGTGTGTGTGTGTGTGTGTGTGTGTGTGTGTGTGTGTGTGTGTGTGTGTTTGCAGTGCTCATAGAAGTCAGAAAAGGATATTAGATGCCCTGCAGACAGCTGTGAACCACCGCGTGGGTGCTGGGAACTCAGGCCTTCACAAGATTGGAAGCTCTCCTAACGCTGGAACATTCCTCCAGCCTGTGTGGATTCTTAGACTCAGCCCTTTCAACAACCCTGTAGGATTAAGTGTGCTTTAGTTTGCATCCGTAGGTTTATAGGAGGGCAAACACCTGCCCCAGGCACACGTGCATAGATAGTAATACAAAGCAGAAGAGCCCTCTGCTCCCACCTGTGCTGCTGGCTGGCTGCTTCTCCAGGCCAGGCATCTCCCAGGAGCTTCTACAGCCTGAGCATCCTACCCTGGACCTCACACCTGCTGCTCAGAACTCAGGTGTGAGGCCGGCAGCCCGGGTGTTCTATGCCCTGGTTGCTCACATAATGCTGGACGCTGTGTGCCTTAGTTCATGGTTCCCTCCGAGCCACTTTCTGACCTGGGCTATTTAATCTTCAGTGCAGAGGTCTGGTGTGCAGTGTGATATTTCAATGCATACATATGAAATATGTTGATTTAATCATGGTAAAGAAAAAAACAGAGGTTGAGATAGATATTCTAAATTTGCAATCAAAACACAGGAGGCTCAGCCAGGTTGGTCCTGTCATGGGGGTTCCCCAGCTGTAAACCTGGGGTGAGACTCCTGTTCTGTGGTCACAGGTCAGATTGACTGAGGGGCATGATCCTCCTGCCCCTAGGTCCCAATGACAAACCAACCTTCAGTTCCCCCAGAGTTCATCCTGGGGCTCCACTGAGTGTACTGAGGGCATAGATGGGGGCTTCTTGACAAAAGCATGGTGCCCCTAACACAGCTGCATGAGGAGGTCTTCACACAGCACAGATGATGGCTCACGACTGCGTGGAAGGCACCCCATTCCCCTGTCTTCCCCAGCCTGTATATTCTAGTCCTTCCCTGAGGCCCCATGGCTACAAGCAGTTAGAACAGAATTGCACACAACTCGTTAGGAAGAGGCCAGATTGTCAGGCAAGGGTCCCGCCACCCACTCCCCCGCCTCCTGTGCGAGGAACATCCACAGCCAGCAAGCCCATCTGCGGTGATGTCTTGCTAACAGGCACAGCTGAACTCCTGAAGATGGAGTCTGTCTGTTGTCTCTCTGTCTGTCTGTGCTGCACTACCTTCCCCAGCGAGGCCAACCAAGCAAGGCCCTGTGAATCCTGCTGCTCATCCAGACCCTTTCCTCACATTGTCTTCGTGACTCCCAGCCCATCTCGTAGAGGCCACTGTCGCTGTCCTCCTACGTCCTAGTGGGAAGGAGGACCAGGGTGCCATAGCTCGGGCCACTGTGAAGCTGCAGCACACAGTTGGTACACAGTGCTGTGTGACCTGCTCAAAGGGGCTCTGTTTGTTCTGCCAACATCCCACCTCCCACCCCATCCCATCCTCTCCTGGGATGACATCAGGCGGGGCTGAGCGGTGTGAGGGAAGTGTTCACACCTCTCTGTGCTTGAGAATCACACTGGTGTGAGGGAGACTGGGGGAGAGCAGAGACTGTGGATTGCTTGGCAGTCCCCATGGCTTTCTCAAGTAAACGCCCACAGAAGCCTGGTGTCTTTGCCCCTTCTCGCCTGGCTGCTTCTCTAGGCCTGTCCTCAGTTGCAAAACGAGTTGTGAAGGTTTAGACAGGTGTCTTCCGGGACTGCGCAGAAGTCAGGATTTGGAACGAGCCCATGGAGTGGGCCCGAGAAGCCTGAGAACCCAGAAGAGCATGCAGTCATTTTGACAAGCAGGAAGACATTCTAAAGAGGGGCTGCGGCTCTTCTTGTGGGTAGAGACTACAGGCCCCAAGAAGTGGGGATTCCTCTGGAGTTGTGTGTGGGGATAAGGAAAGGGCTGGAGCTCGGTGCCAGCCAGAGGATGGAGGTTGATAGTGTGTCAAACCTCCAGGGAGAGTGGTGCTGACGGGGTGACGGCTGGGACCATGCCTTGACCTGGGTGTGCAGCTGATCATAATCCTCCTCCCGTTTAAACCTCAACTTCATCTCAGGGTCCTGAAGATGGATTCGGAGGTCACAGGACCCTTTGTTCTTCTCCCCAGTGTGGCCACATTGAATAGTGATCCGTTCTGGTTTTTGCTATTCCTTGTTTGTCTACCAGACCTACTGAGAACTTACAGCTGCACCTGGTGTATCAAGTCTTCTTGGGTCCAGGCTTGGATACTTAGAGCTCTGGTAAGGGTCCTGAAGCCACAGCACATGCATACCGCTGTCCTCACAGTGGCCACTGAGTCAGAATAGATGGTGTCAGCTACTTGCATGAAGTTTTCAGTTTGTGAGCACTAGTCAGCGGTTAGGAACTAAACAGTGGGGAAGATGTGGTAGCCACACTGGAAGCCCAGAGCCCAGTGGAGCACCTTGAGGCAGCCCCCATGACAGCAGCCAGGGCAGCATCTTCTGGCTAGCCGAGGCCTCCAATCCCCACGACAGCCCCCAGGGCAGCATCTCCTGGCTAGCCGAGGCCTCCAGTTGGTGCCCAGGTGAAGCTTGGGAGGTGGTGTAAAGTGAGTGTGTTCCTCCAGTTCAGAGAGCCTCATGGGCTGCAGGGGGATTGCTCAGCCCCCACGGAGAACAAATGGTTCTGTGTGCAAAGCTGGGAAGACTTAGGTCCTGCTGGCTGGGGAATGTAACATTGTTTGAACAGCAGGACTCGGGTGCTTCTTGGACGTCCCTGTGGAGTTGCAAGTGGAAAAGTAACTGGTTTATCAGAACAATTGTGGGCACCAGCATCACCCCAAGGCCAGCCCTGTGTGGAGATCACCCAAGGTCTCTGTAGTAAGGTCCTTTGGCAGATCCACCCACTTCTGGGGTCCTGGTCCCTCCAAACTCCCTGTAGCATCTCTGCCTGACACTGCCTGTCTGCAAGCCACTCTGTGTTGTGCTAAAGTGTACGCATCTTACCTTCTAAGGCAGGTCAAGAATTCCTTAAGGGGCCCATTTATTTGCTCAAAAGATAGTGCTCTCTGGCAGCTTGCGGGGCAGACAGAGCAGCCCCCACCACCCCATAACAGTTCTGAAGACACTGGGGTGGGCTCTTCTTCTGGGATGGGTACCAGCTGCAGGGAAGAAGGTGTGCACACACACTTGGCCAGTGGCAGGACCAGGGTGCCTTCCCAGGAAAGAGCAGTTTGGTTATCTCCTTGCTAAATGTCTTGGTGATAAGTGGCCACAATAGGTCAACACTGAGCGTTCCAGCCTGGGGTGAGGCCTGTGATTACTGCATGGAGGCAGAGTTACACCCCACCTGTCCTTGAGCTAGAACCTTGTCTCCAGGCTCTGTTTGACTGGCTGCGCTGGGCTCCTGTTTGCACTGTGGGTTGTTCTGGTTAAAGGTGGAATAGTGTTTATAATGTGCCCACGTCACCGAGGGCATGTTGTCCGTCTCAGTAATGGCCAGCTCTTGTTTTCCTCTCTGCCGTGTGTGGTGTGTGTGTTTGTGTGCACACAGGTGAATATGCTTATATACTTGTGTACGCGGAGGCCAGAAGTCGACTTCAGTTTCCACCTTATTTTTTGAGACAGGGTCTCTCTCTGAATCTGGGGCTCACTGATTTGCGTAGACAATCTGCCCAGCAACACTCAGACACTCCCCAGCATGAGGGTTACCCAGCTTTCACCTGGCTTCTGAGGGATCCAACTCAGGTCCTCAAGCTTGTGTGGCAGGCACATTACTGACTGAGTCATCGCCCCAACTCCTCTTCTCTGACTCTAATTACTTGCTTGGTACCCTTGGCCCCTTGGCCTGCAGAGATGGGGAAGTCCCTCGGCCCCTTGGCCTGTAGAGATGGGGGAGTCCCTCGGCCCCTTGGCCTGCAGAGATCGGGGAGTCCCTCGGCCCCTTGGCCTGCAGAGATCGGGGAGTCCCTCGGCCCCTTGGCCGGCCTGCGAGATGGGAGAGTCCCTCGGCCCCTTGGCCTGCAGAGATGGGGGAAGGGAGTCCACAGAGTAGTCATGCCGCTTCAGAACTGATGACACTGGGGAGCCATCTTGACATCACACACGCACTTGGTCACCACACAGACCGGGCCAGTGCGTTGTGGGTCGCTGTTGTGGTGGCCCTGGCTCTAGATAGCCTGTGCCTATGCTGCTGTCCCAGGGAACAGCGTGCCTTTGCCTGGAAGTCAGCCGCCTCGAAGCTCCTGTGGTGTGGGGATGTCCACCACCTCCTGCTTGCTGAGGTCACAGCCGCTCCCTGAAGCGCTCTTGAGAATACATCTTTTTCTGCAGCCTTCTTGCCCATCTTCATTTTTCTGCCACGTTTGACTTGCGCTTGTCTGTGGTTGCATGCATGTTCCTCTGGGTGATGAGGGGTCCTCACCCCTCTGGAACTCTGGTGATGAGGTGTCCTCACCCCTGTCTGGAGCTCCCCTGGGAACGGATTTCCTCACAAGCCACAGGACCTTTCCAGTTGTCTTCTGATGTCACTCTTGTTGGGGCAGGACCTCCTGTGGGTTCCTTTGCTGATGTTTCTGGATGGTTCCCTGCCTGGCAACAGCATTTAAGCCCAGCAACGCTTAGTCAGGGCTGAAGGAACAAAAGAATGCTTTCATATTACTATATTGCTGTAGGGAAGTGGTAGGGAGATGGCGCGGTTTAGGGCCTTTGTTTGCATGTATTTGGTTACTGAAAATACTAAGGTGGAATTTGCATCCTATAAAATTCACCCATTGTTATGGGGGCAGTTTATGGTTTTTATAAATGCCCTAGATTGTGCAGCCTTCATTCTAACTCACACTTAGACTTTGCACTCTTTCCTCCCTGGTAAGAGCCCTCACAGCTGTTTACACCCAGTCTCAGCCTAAGCAAATGCTAACACACTTCCTATATGAATAGAGCCCTAGAACAAAATAACGTTTATGTCTTTCTTGGATTTTGAAGTTTAATTGTGTTGTTGAATATATTCATTCCACATTCCTTTTACGGCTCAGCAATATTCCACTGTGTGGAAACTCCACACTTGTTCACTCGCCAGCTACTGAGTGTTGTTTCTACTTTTTGCTTGTAACGATTATTGTTGCCATGGACACCCATATTCAAGTTTAGGTAGAGACATGTCTTCATTTCCCACCAGTAGGTACTCAGGAAACTTGAATGACTATGACCTTAGCTATCCTAACTTCTTAGAGCCTTGGTTTTGGTTTCTCTGGCTTGCAATATGTTCAGCTCACTCACCCGGTGTCTCTGGGGTTGCGTCTCTTCACCCACTCACAGTACCCACGCAGATATGCCCTTGTGGCCAATGGTTCTTTGCCAGATCTTTCTGGTTTATTTCACAGGAGTGGGCATGAGAGGTGAGACATGGGTCTCAGATAGCCAGAGGGACTTCCTTCTTGCTGGGCTATGGAAAGAACAGGAAACAAATTCCCCATGGAGACGTGAGAGAAAGACAATCTTCCCAGAAGGAAATAACAGGTGTGGAGGCCAGGGCAGGCCAAGGATGGCATCACCATGTGCTCAGGTGGAGGGTGGGCATGAGTGCCTGGCCTGGAGGTGGGAAGAGTTGACTGCACCGGGGATGTCGGTTTTTCTGGGTTTTCTGTGTGTGGACGCTGCTTGTGGCAGGGCAGTGGCTGAGCTGTGGACGTCTTAAAGCAGAACATGGACATGTTAAATCAAAGGCATGTCGACGTGCCAAACTCTACAGGACGCTTGTTTTGTGAGGCTTGGGGACTTGGTGTGTGTGGTGACTCAGCCAGGATTTGATGGAACTGTAGGCTGAGGCCCATAGGTACTGGGCCTCCACCCGTGTGAACAGGGCAGACTGTGGGCTTTACTGTGCTTGCTTCCTGTAGATCAAGGGCTGCACCGTGGCGATGCTTCTCATTGAGGGGGCGAAGCCACCCACGTACGGACAGCTCTTGTCTCACACACAGTTACCTGCTCTGCTCCCACAGGCACATTGGAACTTTCGGTACATGTCTGCTTTAAATGCATACGCAGGATGTCTCAGTTACATTTTTTTCTTACACTCACATATTTGTGTCTGCACACACATATGCCCCTGCATGCCTGTGCAGGTCAGGGACAACTTCCTGGAATTGGTTCTCTCCTTCCACTTGTGTCTGGGGATCGAACTCAGTTCATCAGGCTTGGCAGCGAGTGGCTCTACCCATTGGCCCGTCTTGCTGGCTGGCCTGCACGCCTTATAATACAAGTTAGAAAAGATGAAACTTATTTTTGTAAGAAGTGGATGATAATGTATAAGTGACAGGAGGAGGAATTCCGGGGAGGAATCCTGGCTATCAAAGCACACATTGTCGAAAACCTGCTTTAATGAAGTGATTTGAAGGTGGGGCAGAGCGCAGGCCGCCCCACGTGCAGATTGGATGGGCAGGCTTGTCTAGCCTGCATTCACGGATGCTGGCTGCGTGGTCTTTGAGTCATGTGGAAACAGCATCATCTTGAGGGGTAGGAATATCTTTGTTGATATACATACCCTCAAGTGCACTCGTACATACACACACATATGCACATGTGTAAAATGCTCATTTATGTATTCATGCCAAAAATACATGAAGACCCAGGATGCTGACGCTGGCAGGAGGGAAGTTTCCAGAGCCAGGCTGAGCAGCAACAGCAGCTATGTATTTATTCCACCAAAGCGGATGAAGAGTGAGATCTCCCAGCTCTAGGACGACCACTCAGGCCAGTGTCAGGAGCTTCCTCAGCTTGTTGATGTAATGTGTAACATGGTGACGGAGTGCCTTGCAAGGGCAGGTGGGAGTTCCTCACGATCTCACCTTCCATGCACCCCCTCTCTGCTCCTGATGCCCAGCACCCAGCACCCCAACTTTGCTGCCTTTGTCGGTCAGCATCAGTTTGCACCTCCTCTTCGTTCATCCCAGTCCTGCCAGCCTGTGTCTGACCCAGTGACCCCAACAGCCATTGCTTCCTTCCCTAGAATTGTTCTTATCTGGGCCTCAGCCAAGGTCACTCCTGAGTTTCCTGCAAGTTAGATCTTGTCATCAAGTCCTGCCCACACAGATATGTGGGGTTTGGTGGGGAGTTGGGGTCTGCCAGCATGTATTCTCAAAATCATTTGGGGGTGGCTAAATTTGCATAAACATTGTACACTGAGTTTTGGATCCAGATGCCCCTCAGAACCCCAACCTAGTCCTAGGTGTCCCTTGCTCTGGTCAGCCTGCCCAGGGCTAGTCCCCAGGAAGAAATCCTTGGTCCCTTCCAGCCTTGCAGAGTGCAATCTCCCAGATGCACCACAGCCCAGCCAGCTCCTGGAAGCATCTCTCTCACTGGACTTCCCCTGCTCTGGGAGTGTGCTCAGAACCTCACTCCACAGCGCCGCGACCATCCCAAGACCATCGGTTTCATTGGCAGCCCACCTTGCTGCTGATCAGCGGGGATGGATTGCTCTTGCTGGCTGTGTCCCAGCCAAAAGGAAGAGCCTACCCCGCTCTACCTCCTACTCAGCCTTATCTCAGTCTCCCTGTGTAGGATTCCTTTTACTGTCACCCAGGAAGGAGCCTGCTAGAAGAATCAAGCAGGTTTTCACAGGTCACTGGGCTCAGTGTGCGCCTCACACCCGGTCATTCCATACCGTGCTAAATGTTTTATGAAATACAGCCACGCACTGATGCTTCCCTGTGAAGACCCTCTAGTGTTTTCCTGTTGGTCCCTAAGTCCAGGATCCTTACCTTTTGGACAAATGGAAACTAGGCTCTCACTGTGTAGGCCTGGCTGACCTGCACGCTGGGATCACAGGTGGTGCTTCTGTGCCTAGATAAGAATCCCAGCTCTTAAAAGAAGCTCGCACCCCTGGACTCTTCAAAACTGTCTGCAGTGTCTCTCCTAAGTTGGCCTATTTTTTGTGTACCCCAAGCAGTTTATGAGGCTGGTACAGGAAGATAGCATCACTTAGAGTGGGTGGTCGTTCTAAAGGCCGAGGATGTCTGTGTGTCTAGCTGGCTGTCTGCTGCAGGAAGCAGTTAACGTCTTGGTTAGTATCTGGACCTAGTTTTCTTGTGTTCACTATTAGAGAGATTCATAGCTGCCTTTGTGCTTCCCCTTTGGACACATTTTGGGGTGGAAATGCATTATCTGATAGCATGGTCTGAGTCCTTGCGAAGAGAGAACTTGGCCGAAGTTTATGGTGCTTCCTGTGTGGAAAGTGAAACTTGAAAAGCAGAGGCCTTGTTTAGTCACCTACAGTTTAAAGGTCGGTTCGCTCTTTTCTAGCTCCTCAGTCTTGATCCACCCAGGGATCCTAAGACCCAGAAATTAAGGAGCTGCCTGAGACCTGGGGTTCCCTGCCCCCATCTTCTGTGAAGACCTCCCCCAAGGTCAGGATGCCCTCTGCTCCGTTGCACAGGTTTGAACACTGCCCTGAGCCTTGCCCTGTCCTTTATGGTGCCCCTCTCTGAGTTTAGGAGCCAGACTGGCCGAGGTTTAGCTCCTACCATACAGCTCATTCTGTCTGGCCTGTGATATCCACCATGTGGGCTCTTCATTCTGTGCTGTTGGAGCTCACAGAGAAGCTGGTTCTGGAAGCCAGGCTGCCCCACCCACTTCAGACTAAGCACGCTTGGGTACCGTGTCCTTCAGGGCCCCTTGTCTGGGCAGGTGTTGACCTCCCAGCTCTGCGATGGGAGCAGAGGGGAGAGAAAAGGTGACTAGCCCAAGAGTGGATGCCTTGTGTCATTGCAGACAGTTAGGAGGCGAGCTATTTCCAACAGGGCTGGCTTTCATTTGTCCTGTGGCATAAAAATGCCTACGCCTACCAACCAAGGGAATGCAAAGCCATGGGAAGGTCATCGTGGAGGGAAAGGTCAATCGGAGCTCCAGCCGAGTGCCTAGCGTCCGTGCCTGCTTTCTGCTGCGTGCTGTAAGCACAGTCTGGCGATGCTATCTGCTGCTTACACTCATACTTTGCCTTGGTATACACTTAATAAACTCACCCGAGCAAAACCAAAGGACGGCTGTAGTAGATCCTTCTCCAGGCTGCACAACAGACCTTCGCAGTGCCCTTGGCGTCCTGCTCTCCCTGAAGAAGTGCCACCTGCAGGGTTGCTGGGAAGGGCCGATGGGAAGGGGTCTGACTTTGTAGACACGGAGGTTAACTGCTGTCCTACTGGGTCCATCTCACATTGACCCCTGCACCTCCCAGCTGTGTGACGATTCTCTGGGCCTGGTTTTCTGATTTGTGCAATGGTGTGAAGAGCCACCTCCCTGAACTGCGCTGAGGATTGCATGAGCTACACAGCCAGATGTGCTCAGTACCTGACCTCAGTGAGCATGCTCAGTAAAGGGCTGCAGAGCAACCCGTATCCATCTGTGCACCATGGACAATGTGGTCAGCATCTCACTGCACACCAGAAAGCTGCATTTTTGTTATCTGTTTATTAAGAAAAGGCTTGGCCGGGTGGTGGTGGCGCATGCCTTTAATCCCAGCACTCAGGAGACAGAGGCAGGTGGATCTCTGGGAGTTCAAGGCCAGCCTGGTCTACAAGAGCTAGTTCCAGGACAGACACCAAAGCTACAGAGAAACCCTGTCTCGAAAAACCAAAAAAAAGAAAAGAAAAAGCTTGCTGCTGTTATTAATTTTTCTTAAAACTCAGCTCAGGTACCATGTCCTTATATTAACCAACTGTATGTTTCCTGAATAATATTTAATAAATTTCCCTTACTAGTGTATCATTACCGTAGCTATTTTAGAATCATTTTTAAAGCGCAAACAAGAGAATTAAACCTGTGATCTATTCAAATGTTGGCATTTTTGTGGTTGCTCTGCTTTTTTCCTTTCTGTGGACTAGTGTGTGTGTGTGTGTGTGTGTGTGTGTGTGTTTGTGTGTGTATTTCATGCAATCCTTGCTTAGAGCAAGCAGTGGCTTTTACTTGGGTAATTGGACTCGTCAGTGGCCCTGAGTCCTGTGGAATGTCCTTGGTGCTCCCAGTGTGAGTGGACGAGCGGTGGGACTGCCACGCTCTGGGCCTGTTCCTCTCTGTGGACCTCACAGCTGCCCAGGAGAAGCGGTGCTAATGGCAGGCACAACCGTCTTCACACAAGAGAGCGCTTGCCGACTTGAACTCCAGAACTGCCCAGAGCAGTTGGAGCTGGACTCCATGGACGGCACGTTAGACGGGTTTAACCCCCTGTTACACATCTCCCTGCCGTTTCCTTGCTGGGAAAGGGTCTGGAGCCAGGCAGTGTCTGCACCTCAGAAGGCGGAGGGATCTGCGGGGGAAGGGCTGGCTGCGCTGAGAGGGTGAGGAGGACCTGGCTTCTGCTTCCGAGGTGCTGATGCCTCAGATTGAAAACCAGATTTCGGGCTCTCCTGGGCTAGGAAATCATTCCAGCAGATCAGGTTTCTCTGAGCTCAGCTCTAGGATCAGCTCTGCTTGCACTGCTAAAATATTTAGAGACAGTCGATTCCAGCGACAGCTTCCTCAGCAAGGCTCTGGTGTGCAAGGCTTTGGGTCCCAGGTGCCTCTCACGAGCTATCGCTGGATGTGGGTCATGATGAAAGCTTTCGCTCCTAATAGAACTCTTCCCCAGGGTCTGTGTTACACACATCATATCCCATCAGTACGGAGTTGTGTGTGTGTGCGTGCGTGTGTGTGTGTGGCGGGGGGTGCTTGTGGAGGTAAGAGATCAGTTCCAGTATCCTCCATCTCTTCAGCACAGGAATTACAAACTGATACCACTATGCCTGGATTCTTTTGTTTGGTTTTGTTTGTTTGTTTGTTTTTCACATGGGTTCTGGGGTTCTAACCCAGGCCCTTGTGTTTGCTACTTTATCAACCAAAAAGCTTCCAGGCTTGGGACACTTCTGTTTAACCCATAGTGACAGGTTCAAAAAAATTCCCATTGGTCCTATATCCAAATGCAGTCATTTTGCCCACAGAGGAAAAGTCCAGGGCCTTCCTCGCTGTGCCCATGAGTCCCTTGCCACTGAGCTGAAGTGAACAACACTAGACACGTCCTCCACCGGAAGGGGCCTGAGAGTTCCTGAGCGGCCTCTCATGCTGCAGTGAGATGTCTGTGGGATGAAACTGTGTTCTGTGTGCGTGCATCCGTGTGTCGGTACACTGTGCATGCGTGTGCAGCAGCCATGGTGGCCATGTTTGTGGTACCCTACTGCTGCTGGTACGGAAACTGCACAGCTGTAGAATCTAGGCCAGGCAGGACGAAGGCTGCATGTGTCCCCGTGAACTTGTCGGCTTACGGCTGTTGTTGAGTAATTACATGGACGGCTGCGTTCTGAAAGCGGCTGCCGTTCATGCCTGTGTGGCCGGTGGCTCCTGAGGCCTTCTCATAGTTCACAGTTCAGGACAGTGTGGGTAGAACCTCTGGTGTCTGACACTCAGACACAGTTGAGGAGCCTTGGTCCCTGGACCGCCTATTGCCAACGCTCACTGCCCTTTCTGTTTCTTGCAGTTCTCTGCGCCGAAAGAGTTGGCCAGATGACAAAGACCTACAGTGACATCGACGCCGTCACGAGGCTTCTGGAGGAGGTGAGTGTCGGGGGAGGGTTCTCACGGGCTCCTTGTCTGTTTCAGGAAGGAGTCTCCCACTGGGCCCTTGCAGAATATAATCCAATGGTTTCATTTTGTTATCTCTATTTTGAGACAGGCTTTCACTATGTAGCCCTGGCTGGCCTGGAACTTGCTGTGTAGTCCAGGCTGACCTAGAACTCAGAGATCTGCCTGCCTCTGCCTCCCATCGTGCCCGGTAGCTCTGTCTTTTCACTAGTGACTATGTGCCTAGGCCTTTGCAGCTGTTGATTTTGGGAACATGTATTAGATTTGTTGAAATTATTCTCTTCACAAGAGAATCTTGTGAAGCCAAGGCTGGCCTCACACTTGCTCCTTAGCTGAGGTTGGTCTTAAACCCCTTGTACTCTGACCTCTGACCTCCTAGCCGAGATTACAGGAATGTACCATCACGGCCCAGCTGGTCCTTTAGATTGGGTTGTCCAGCCTTCTGACATTGCCATACAGGTGTGTTAGCCCACATCCATAGCTACCCTGGAATGCATAGTCACTTGGCAGGTTGCAGCTTAGATACCCCTTTTTAGATTTTCAATGTTACGAATTTATGACACAAAAACAATGCCATTTAAGTACTCGTTGGATCACCCAGTTTCTGATCAGAGAAACCTAAACTGAGCTGGAGAGGAATAAGTCCTGACCTGTGGCTTCTGAATGTAGTTCGGCGGGTGGGGCAGCATGCAGTGTCCGAATGGAAGCACAGAGCAGGTGTGGATGGCCGACTCTTGGTCAGTCAGGCTGCATGCCCTCGAGAGACTGTGATGCTCTCAGTTGGTCTCAGTGTTTGTTTTCATTTGGGAGTAGGGACTGTGATGTTCCATAAGGACACATGGCTTCACCCTGTGTATTGGTAGCCAGGGTGAACCCATAATCCCCACCCCCCCGCTGTGACCAAACCTGACAGAAACGGCTTGAGGGGGAGGGGCAAAGGCTGTAATTTGTGCTCAGTTTCAAGGAATTTCAGCGCAGCATGTCAGAGGAAGGTTTGGCTGAGAGGCTTCCCCTGTGGTAGCCAGAGCAGGAGGTGGTTGTTCATGGGGGCTGGCTAGAACCTAGACCTAGATTACAACCTTCAAAAGCCAGCTCTTAGTGACCTGCTGCCTCTGGTCAGGCTCCGCCTCCTCAACTTGCCACAGCCTCCAAAAACAGCAGCACTAGCTGGGGGGGGGGGTATGTGTTCAAAACACAAGAGCTGTGGGGGGCATCCGTTGTTCAGGTCGGACCCTAAGGGTGCCCACCTTTCAACACTGGTCCTCACCATAGCCCTGACCTTTAGTGCACAGGCAGCTTGGGCCTTGTTTTTGGAATCTCAGTGACTCGGTCTTCTTTTCTTTAGCGCCTCCCCAGGAAGAGGGGAGTGTCTTGGGGGAGACCCAGAAGGCACCGTGACTGTCGCAGGCAGTGGCGGATGGGACTGAAACAGGCAGGTCCTGACATCACACTCCTGGCAGTATGGTGGATTGGGGTTCCTGCAGTCCCCCCACTATCCACCCTCGTATCTGTCTCTCTCTTGCCTTGTTTCTTCCTTTAGTGATATTTCCACTTACCTTGGAACACGTCTGTTCTATTCTGAAGGAGACAAGAACCACTCAGCTCCACATAGGTGGCATCAGGGTTAAGACTATGTGACAGTCACTAGGGATGGTGTTTTGAGATGCTAGCTTCCTGCCTTCTGATGACACTGCAGTTGCCGCCGTCTGGTGGCTGGTGTGGGCCAGCGGCAGGCCCACTTGGCTGCACATCAGATTTGTAAATGGCATTGCTGACCCTTCCCTGTGTGATCCATTTCTCTAGCAAGGTCACTGTGGGAGACGTGTTTCTGACATCGGCCCCTAGCCCCAGGTCCTTGCAGCTGCCAGATCTTTGGGGGGATTCTCCATCTATACCCTCATCTCTATTCTGGATCTTGGTAGGGTTGCCCTCACCCTGTTCTGTTGGCCTCCTGCTGTTGCATTAATAATTCTTCTTCTTCAAAAAAAAAAAAAACCCAATTCAAATTCCCACTTCCTCCCCTCCTCCCACTCCCCCCCACTCCCTCCACACACTCTCCCCCCACCCACCTCTAGTCTTAAGAGAGGGCAAGGCACCCTGCCCTGTGGGAAGTCCAAGGCCCTTCCCACTACATCCAGGTTGAGCAAGGTATACATCCAAAGAGAATAGGATCCCAAAAAGCCAGTACATGCAGTGGAGACAAATCCCAGTGCCATTGTCATTGGCCCCTCACTCTGTCCTGACTGTCAACCACATTTAGAGGGACTAGTTTGATCCCATGCTCGTTCATTCCCAGTCCAGCTGGAGTTGGTGAGCTCCCATTAGCTCAGGCACACTGTCTCAGTGGGTGAACCAACCCTCATGGTCCTGACTTCCCTGCTCACACTCTCCCTCCTTCTGCTCTTCAACCGGACCTTGGGAGCTCAGTCCAGTGCTCTGATGTGGGTCTCTGCCTCTGTTTCCATCTGTCGTTGGACAAAGGTTCTATGGTGATGTTTAAGATAATCATAAGTCTGACTACAGGGCAAGGCCAGTTCAGGCACCCTCTCTATTGCTCATCCTTGTGGATTCCTGGGAATTTTTCTAGAGTCAGGTTTCTTGCTAACCCCAAAATGGCTCCCTCAATCAAGATATCTCTTTCCTTGCTCTCATATCTGTCCTTCCTCCATCTCAACTATCCCATTCCCTTAAGCTCTCCCCAACCCTCCCCTTCTCCCTTCCTCTTCTCCTTCTGCCCCTATACCTGCCCCCATGCTCCCAAATTTTGTCAGGTGATCTTGTGTGCTTCCAATTTCCAGGTGGATCTATATATGTTTTTCTTTGGGTTCACCTTATTACTTAGCTTTTCTAGGATCACGAACTATAGGCTCAATGTCCTTTGTTTATGGCTAGAATCCACTTATGAGTGAGTACATACCATATTCATATTTTTGGGTCTGGGTTATCTCACTCAGGATAGTGTTTTCTATTTCCATCCATTTGCATGCAAACTTCAAGATGTCATTGCTTTTTTACCACTGAGTAGTACTCTAATGTGTAGATGTGCCACGCTTTCTTTATCCATTCTTCCATTGAGGGGCATCTAGGTTGTCTCCAGGTTCTGGCTATTACAAATAAAGCTTCTACGAACATAGTTGAACAAATGCTTTTGTAGTATGATTGGACATCTTTTGGGTGTATTCCCAAGAGTGGTATTGCTGGATCCTGAGGTAGGTTGACTCCCAATTTTCTGAGAAACCGCCACACTGATTTCCAAAGTGGTTGCACAAGTTTGCATTCTCACCAGCAATGGATGAGTGTTCCCCTTACTCCACAACCTCTCCAGCTATCATTAGTGTTTTTGATTTTAGCCATTCTGATAGATGTAAGATGGTATCTCAAAGTTGTTTTGATTTGCATTTCCCTGATAGCTAAGGATGTTGAACATGTCCTTAAGTATCTTTTGTCCATTTGAAATTCTTCTGTTAAGAATTCTCCATTTAGTTCAGTACCCCATTTTTTAATTGGGTTATTTAGAATTTTAATGTCTAATTTCTTGAGTTCTTTATATATTCTGGAGGTCAGTCCTTTGGTTGATGTGGGGTTGGTGAAGATCTTCTTCCTTATTGACAGTAATTCTACGGGCGCTCTTGACAGTAGATGCTGTTAGGGTGGAGGGACTGGTTCTGAGATCCCAAAGGCTTTCCACCCCCGCTCATAACCACTCCCTCTCAGATGGGACTCAGCTTCTTTGCCTGTTGTCTTTGCTATTCCTGAGTCTCTGGTAATACCGCCTGTTGATTGTTAGGAGGACATTTCCACTTTCAGAGTCACCTGGGCCCTGCTGCCCTGCTGCCCTGGGCATCTATAGCCCAGAGATGTGGTACATCCTTGGCTGTGGTGCATCTGAGGTCTCACTGTGAGGTGTTCCATGGGGTACTACCCTTCTCTCTGCTGTGACAGCCAAAGGCCCCTTCCAGACCTGGATATCTTGTCCTTTGTGCAGAGGCCCTGTGTGAAGAACTCTCTTTTAGGCCAGGCTTGGTAGTGCAGGCCTGTGATCTCAGCACTGGGAAGGCCCAGGTAGAGGAGGGTAAGGAGTTCAAGGTCATCCTCAGTTAGCAGTGAGTTTGGGGCTAGCCTGGGCTACAGGAAACTGTCTCAAACAAATTTTCTTTAAAAGAATTTACTTTTCCCTGGTTAATTTTCTGACTAAATCATGGTTGTATGAAATATGAGCCCTCCTTTTTAGAAGTATTTGAGTTAGAGGGAAGAATGTCATATCTCATTGGAGCAGTTTCTCCTCTTGGCTCTCCGTAGTGCCTTCCTGCTTTATTTTTGATGGTCATTTGCGTCTGCACCTCTGTGTTTTATAAATAGCAACTTCCCCCTTTGTCCTTGCTCCTAATGAGACATCACAGGGAAGTCCCTGCCTTCCTCTGGACCTGGGCGTCTTGGAGTCTGACTGCCACTGCCAGTCATGTGACCGTCACCCCAGGCTGTTCCTGCTGGGCCCTGTGCCTCTGTTCAGGAATGCTGCTTTGCACACCTGACCTGCTGTGTGCAGGGTGCACAGGGTTTGCCCAGGCTGTTCAGGCAGCTGCAAGCTGTGTGTTTGTCTGTATCTGTGTGTGTATGTGTGTCTGTCTGTCTCTGTGTCTGTGTGTTTGTGTCTCTGTGTGAGTTGGGGAGGCTCCATACTGGAAGGAGATTCTGAATTTTGTCCTGACTGGCTGTATTAGGAATGTCCCAGAATCCATCTCTACCCCAGTAGCAGCACGCTTTCCATTGGCCGTAGTTTTCTTTTTATCCTAAAACTGGTGAATGGAATGAGTCACTGCGAAGCGTGGGAGTCGGCTAAGCCTGCAGGAAGAGTGCCAGCCAGCCGATGTGTGGTGCTAACCAGCGCCAGGGTCAGGTTGTGGGCTTTCAAGCTACCTTGATTAATTTCTCAGAGAATAAAGAACTAGATTTTGACTGGCTTGTTCCAGGGTCCGAGTTAGCTATTTATAGAATCCGGTTGTCACTAAGGTTAAAGTCGAGCTCTTTTCCTGGCTGTTTTTTTAATTTTGGAACTAAATGTTTAGGAAGTGACTCGTTACTCCCCCCCCCCCCCACACACACCGCTACACGCCCATGCACACATTCTTACACACCCCTGCACACACATGTATGCAAATACCTTGCCCCATACCTGTGATTCTCAAAAGAAGCCTAAGTAGCCTGTTGCCTGGGTAAACCTAGGCAGAGCCAGGCGTGGCTGTGTGTGTGGAGGGGTCGGGAATTCAAGGTCAGCCTGGGCTGCACGTCCAGACCCTGTCTCTAAACAACAATAACAGACACTCAAAGACAAGCTAGACAAGAAGACTGGAGAAGGACAGCAACTTCAGGTGTTCCTGTCACCCAGGTGCAGATGACGTGCCCTGGGTAATTACTATACAGATTAGATTTCCAGAGTAGGCCTGTGATGGCTGCTCTCAGCAGGGCCGAGAGCAAGAGGACAGAGGCCCTTGGGTGTGAGGTGTGGTCAGTGGGGCAAAGGCTTCCCGTGTGAGCTCACTGCCCTCTTGTTCTCTGTCCTCATCTCTCCTAGGCGCCAGCCTTCTCTGTCCCTTGGGAAGCCTTGTTCTTCGTGTCCTCCAGTGCTCCTTGCATTTCTGCCTTCCGTGCTCCCTGGCCCACTGCCTGTAGTGCTCCCCGCTCCACTGCCTGTAGTGCTCCCTGCCCCACTGCCTTCCATGCTCCCTGCTCCACTGCCTGTAGTGCTCCCTGCTCCACTGCCTGTAGTGCTCCCTGCTCCACTGCCTTCCATGCTCTCCGCTCCACTGCCTGCCGTGCTCCCTGCCCCACTGTCTGTAGTGCTCCCTGCCCCACTGCCTGCTGTGCTCCCCGCTCCACTGCCTGCCGTGCTCCCTGCCCCACTGCCTGCCGTGCTCCCTGCCCCACTGCCTTCCATGCTCCCCTGCCTGCCGTGCTCCCTGCCCCACTGTCTGTAGTGCTCCCTGCCCCACTGTCTGTAGTGCTCCCTGCTCCACTGCCTGTTGTGCTTCCTGCCCCACTGCCTGCCGTGTTCCCTGCCCCACTGCCTGCCGTGCTCCCCGCTCCACTGCCTGCCGTGCTCCCCGCCCCACTGCCTACCGTGCTCCCTGCCTCACTGCCTGCCGTGCTCCCTGCCTCACTGCCTGCCGTGCTCCCTGCCCCACTGCCTATAGTGCTCCCTGCCCCACTGCCTGCTGTGCTCCCTGCCCCACTGTCTGTAGTGCTTCCCGCTCCACTGCCTGCCGTGCTCCCCGCTCCACTGCCTGTCGTACTCCCTGCCTCACTGCCTGCCGTGCTCCCTGCCCCACTGCCTGCCGTGCTCCCTGCCCCACTGTCTGTAGTGCTTCCCGCTCCACTGCCTGCTGTGCTCCCTGCTCCACTGTCTGTAGTGCTTCCCGCTCCACTGCCTGCTGTGCTCCTTTCATTGAGGATTCACATCTGTGCTTGTAGGAAGTTAGCAGCTTGGGTGGGGCAATGGCCATGAGGAATGGGGTCACGAAGGGAGTATAAGGAGTTCTCTGCGCCTGCTGACCATCCCGTCTGGACTGGGCAGTTGTCCTATCAGAGAATTTAGCAGGCCTGAGTTGGATTTAGGGAGGCCACACTTCTGCGGAGAAGTGGGCATCATGACTGCGGTTTTAGCTGCCAGAAAGAGGGCCGGAACCTTTCTGATTTATGCTACTCTCGAGTCTGCCTCTGGGGACTGAGCTCTGGGCTGAGTCTGGGTCTCACAGTCTCCATGTCCTTCCCTCAGCGAAGCGAAGCTCTGAGTCTGAGAGGTGACAGGGAGTGAGGAATCCCCTGTGGCAGGGCTGAGCCTCCCTGATTGCCTGGGCTGTCGCTGTGTCCCTTGGCCATGAGGAAGCCAGGTAGGGGAAGTACAGGGTATTTGTGGCTGAGCTTCCGTACACGTACGACCAAAGACTGAGCATGAAATAGCACCTGAACTATGTGGGAGGCGATATTTTTATTTTTGAGCTGTTGTTTTTCATTTAAAGCAATGTAAGAAGTCGGTTTGAACACTCTGTTTTCAGTGAGAGGCTTACTTAGAGTCCATCCGAATCCCAGAGGAGCAGGTTGCACTAGGCCCCGCTCCTCTAACTGGGGCCTGCGTGTCTCAAAACAGAGTTAGAAAGTTAACAAATAACCCCCTTCATGATGAGCATTTTTTATTTTCTTTAATTTTTTTTAAAAAAGGCTTATTTTTATGTGTATGTGTGTTGTGCCTGTCTGTGCACTGTGCCTGGTGCCCACAGAGGCCAGAAGAGAGCGTTGGATTCCCTGGGACAGGAGTTCCAAAAGGTGTGGGCAGCCATGTGAGTGCAGGGACCCGAACCCGGGTCCTCTGGAAGAGCAGTCAGTGCTCTTAATACATTCTGCTACGTGACTGAGCCCGTGGTCAGAACGGGTGGGATACATCTCAAACTCCAAATTGTTCATTGCATAAGGGTAGGTGACCCAGACCAATGAGTTGGGGAATTTGCGAAAAAGTCCCAGCTTATGGGAGGAGAGGACAGGAATTTCTCATGACCCAGAACTGTAAAAATGACAGATTTGCACCGAATCAGCACACCGTCCATGTTCACCTTGCTCCATGCTGGATCCCCGTCTGTATAATGGTGTGTGAGAAACTGATTCATTTTCTCTATTATCTCTTGAACCTTTATTATCTTATTTCCAATGAACAGGACATCAATTGCAATTACTTTAGTGATTTCTCAGCTCACCTGTGGTTATGTAGTCTGAGGTTTGAACAAAACTATAGTGCTCCTGATTCTGGAGAAAACAAACATTCAGGCCACTAGGGTAGTTAGAGCCTTGTGTGGCATCAGAGTCCCCAACCGTCGGTGCTCCAGGCTGCCACTTCTGTGCTTCCATTTCCTAGAGCAAATGACAGGTCTAGACTGTGAAGTGGTGTGGTCTCCTAGAACGGCTTTCATCTCACCACCCTCCCGTCTACCGCATGCAGGTGAATCTCATGGAGATGGATTTGGAGTTGGCGTCTGTCCCCTACCTGGGACATCTCTCTTCCCACAGAGGCAGTCATGTCTTTGTATGGGCTGCTCCGTCTGACTTTTGTCACGGTTGAGCTAGCAAAACATCTTGTTTGTAAACCAGCTGCTACAGTTTCTCTGCACTTTGAAAATTCTTTTCTAAAAATAAAGTTAAATGCCGGGCGGTGGTGGCGCACGCCTTTAATCCCAGCACTCTGGAGGCAGAGGCAGGCGGATCTCTGGGAGTTCGAGGCCAGCCTGGTCTACAAAAGCTAGTTCCAGGACAGAAACCAAAGCTACAGAGAAACCCTGTCTGGAAACAAGCAAACAAAAAAATAAAATAAAATTTAAATAAGAAAGTGAAACAAGCAAAACAAATGCAATTGCTTCTGAGTGACTTTACACGTTTTCATTTCAGGGGTCAGAGTGGAGACCGCCTGATGAGAGCTAAGGAGGCCTGTCTTCCTGCGTCAGCCCTTTGCTCTATTCAGGGCCATTCACCCCCCATCCATCCATCCATCCATCCATCCATCGACACCCCACCCTGTCCATCTATTTATTGATTCATGTGTCTATCATCCACCCACCCATCCACCCACCCGTCTACCCACCCACCCATCCTTCCATCCATCCACCCATCCATCCATCCATCCATCCATCCATCCATCCATCCATCCATCCACCCATCCATCCACCCATCCACCCATTCACCCTCCCGTCCATCCACCCACCCGTCTACCCATCCATCCATCCATCCATCCATCCATCCACCCATCCACCCACCCATCCACTCACCCATCCATCCATCTACCCACCTTCCCATCCACCCACCCACCCACCCATCCATCCATCTACTCACCCATCCATCCATCCATCCATCCATCCATCCATCCATCCATCTACCCACCCATTCACCCTCCCATCCATCCACCCACCCATTCACCCTCCCATCCATCCACCCACCCATCTATCCATCCATCCATCCATCCATCCATCCACCCACCCACCCACCCACCCATTCACCCTCCCGTCCATCCATCCATCCATCCATCCATCCATCCATCCATCCAACCATCCATCCACCCATCCATCCATCCACCCACCCATTCACCCTCCCGTCCATCCATCCATCCGAGTCAGTGTGCTGGCTCTCAAGTGGGGGAAATGTTATCAGTGACTAAACAAATAATTTTTCCTTCCGTGTCTTTGGTTTCCATCAACTCTCCCTGTACATGTACGACCGAGGTCGTCTTGATTAGGCACCAAATACCTGGATGGAGAGTTGTCAATTATCCCACAGTTTTGGGGTACACCCATCTTACACTGAGCCCTGTTGTCTCCTCCAGGATGCATAGGGTTAAGTCTCCATTCTCCCTCTTGTCCATTACAGAAAGAACGGGATTTGGAGTTGGCCGCACGGATCGGCCAGTCATTGTTGAAGAAGAACAAGACCCTAACTGAGAGGAACGAACTACTGGAAGAGCAGGTGGAACACATCCGGGAGGAGGTGAGGACCCCAGCCTGGGAGTTGTCGGTAGTGAGTGGGAGAATATGTGCAGGCATAGGAATGGCTTAGTCCTCAGAGAGCCTGGACTCTTAAGTGTAGAAGAACACACAGCCCATAGAGTAAGCAGGCGAGGAGCCAGGCAAGGAGCCAGTGATCCTTAACACTACTCACTCCTTACATCGATACAGCTGTGTAAGTGTGAGAGAACAGGGCACACCACAGCCTGCGGTTTCCATTGTACACACAACCTTGTGAGTGTGAGAACAGTGCACACCACAGCCTGCGGTTTCCATTGTACACACAACCTTGTGAGTGTGAGAACAGTGCACACCACAGCCTGATGTTTCCATTGTACACACAACCGTGTGAGTGTGAGAACAGTGCACACCACAGCCTGCGGTTTCCATTGTACACACAACCGTGTGAGTGTGAGAACAGGGCACACCACAGCCTGATGTTTCCATTGTACACACAACCGTGTGGGTGTGAGAACAGTGCACACCACAGCCTGATGTTTCCATTGTACACACAACCGTGTGAGTGTGAGAACAGGGCACACCACAGCCTGATGTTTCCATTGTACACACAACCGTGTGAGTGTGAGAACAGGGCACACCACAGCCTGCGGTTTCCATTGTACACACAACCGTGTGAGTGTGAGAACAGGGCACACCACAGCCTGCGGTTTCCATTGTACACACAACCGTGTGAGTGTGAGAACAGGGCACACCACAGCCTGCGGTTTCCATTGTACACACAACCGTGTGAGTGTGAGAACAGGGCACACCACAGCCTGATGTTTCCATTGTACACACAACCGTGTGAGTGTGAGAACAGTGCACACCACAGCCTGCGGTTTCCATTGTACACACAACCATGTGAGTGTGAGAACAGGGCACACCACAGCCTGATGTTTCCATTGTACACACAACCGTGTGGGTGTGAGAACAGTGCACACCACAGCCTGATGTTTCCATTGTACACACAACCGTGTGAGTGTGAGAACAGGGCACACCACAGCCTGATGTTTCCATTGTACACACAACCGTGTGAGTGTGAGAACAGGGCACACCACAGCCTGCGGTTTCCATTGTACACACAACCGTGCGAGTGTGAGAACAGGGCACACCACAGCCTGCGGTTTCCATTGTACACACAACCGTGTGAGTGTGAGAACAGGGCACACCACAGCCTGATGTTTCCATTGTACACACAACCGTGTGAGTGTGAGAACAGGGCACACCACAGCCTGCGGTTTCCATTGTACACACAACCGTGCGAGTGTGAGAACAGGGCACACCACAGCCTGCGGTTTCCATTGTACACACAACCGTGTGAGTGTGAGAACAGGGCACACCACAGCCTGATGTTTCCATTGTACACACAACCGTGTGAGTGTGAGAACAGGGCACACCACAGCCTGCGGTTTCCATTGCACAAGCTCACTGTTTTCATCTTAACTCATGGCTGTCGGGGGAGAGGGGACAGACTGTCTTGGCATCCTGAAAGGGAACCTACAGTCACGAGGTGTAGCACAATTAAGAAAAACCCAGAGATAGACTTTGGGGTTCAGCCTGAAGATCAGAAAAGCAAAACAGCCAGTCACTAGCTCTTACCTCTACCTCAGTCTGAAATGTTGATCCTGCCTCCAGGAATCTCAGAATGAGACTGTGTCTAAGGGCTGTCTCCTCCCGTCTTACAATCCTCTCTAGGGCTGAGATTAAAGGTGTGCACCACTACTGCCCGGTTTCTATGGTAAACTAGTGTGGCTACTAGGATTAAAGGTGCCACCACTGCCTGGTCTGTAAGGCTGACCAGTGGGGCTGTTTTACTCTCTGAACTTCAGGCAAGCTTTATTTATTGAAATACAAATGAAATATCACTACAAGGAGGAAGGATGCTCCTTTCCTGGAGTGAGGTATAGACTCCGTGGAGACTATTAGAATCAGATGGAGTTGAAGGAACGGGTTCGGGGCTAGAGCCCAGCGTCCTCTGTGGCTCCTTTCCCCTCAGCCTGTTTTCCTGAGGACTCTTCCTCCTCACCCTTTCTCACTGTCCCTCAGTAACTTTCTCGGTGGGAAAGGGTGCTTTTCCTTGACCCTACGGTGTAGTCAGTCTTTGACTTTTTCTTTTTCTCATTAAAGCCATTCCTAGATTGAGTTTAATGTTTTAAGTCAACCTGTAAGAAAGGGTCTCATCTCCAGCCTGCCATCTGAGGTGGTAAACTGGAGGGCTGTAGTATTGGGATGGTTAACTGGAGGGCTGTAGTATTGGGATGGTAAACTGGAGGGCTGTAGTATTGGGATGGTAAACTGGAGGGCTGTAGTATTGAGATGGTAAACTGGAGGGCTGTAGTATTGGGATGGTAAACTGGAGGGCTGTAGTATTGGGATGGTAAACTGGAAGGCTGTAGTATTGAGATGGTAACCTGGAAGGCTGTAGTATTGGGATGGTAAACTGGAAGGCTGTAGTATTGGGATGGTAAACTGGAAGGCTGTAGTATTGGGATGGTAAACTGGAAGGCTGTAGTATTGGGATGGTAAACTGGAAGGCTGTAGTATTGGGATGGTAAACTGGAAGGCTGTAGTATTGGGATGGTAAACTGGAAGGCTGTAGTATTGGGATGGTAAACTGGAGGGCTGTAGTATTGAGATGGTAAACTGGAAGGCTGTAGTATTGAGATGGTAAACTGGAAGGCTGTAGTATTGAGATGGTAAACTGGAAGGCTGTAGTATTGAGATGGTAAACTGGAAGGCTGTAGTATTGAGATGGTAAACTGGAAGGCTGTAGTATTGAGGTGGTAAACTGGAAGGCTGTAGTATTGAGATGGTAAACTGGAAGGCTGTAGTATTGAGATGGTAAACTGGAAGGCTGTAGTATTGAGGTGGTAAACTGGAAGGCTGTAATATTGGGATGGTAAACTGGAAGGCTGTAGTATTGGGATGGTAAACTGGAAGGCTGTAGTATTGGGATGGTAAACTGGAAGGCTGTAGTATTGGGATGGTAAACTGGAAGGCTGTAGTATTGGGATGGTAAACTGGAAGGCTGTAGTATTGAGATGGTAAACTGGAAGGCTGTAGTATTGGGATGGTAAACTGGAAGGCTGTAGTATTGGGAAGTAAAGGTATTCTTGCCTTCTCTGGCCCAGGGAAATGGCTTCAGTTAGGGAGAAAGCACATGGGCTAGGATGTCCTTCTGAGCAGAGGGACACGCCACCTAGGATTCGCCGACTGGCCTCCTTCCATGGCCATCTGTGTGAGACCCCCTCGGCCTGCATGAAGGATGTCCCACCCTGTAGGATGCAGATGCCGTGCTTCCTGGGAGAATCTCCGAACGCAAAAACTCTGAGGCCATGCTTCTCTTTGGAGAATTATTGAGTGATCCCTTTAAGTAGAAGAGCCCTTACACAGTATATAATCCAAGTAGATCCTCCAAGAAGACAGAGTCCACTCACTCCCTGTGTGGTGTAGGAAAGCTGGAACAAGCCCCAAGCTGCATCAGAAAACAGACTTCCCATTCTCCTTCACGGCCCTGGTCCTGTGCTTATCAGTATTCGGTGCTGGACGGGCAGATGAGAAGTTTCACAGTATCCACTGCGTATCTGAAAGCCTTGAGCCGGATTCGGCAACATTTGCAAAGCCCGCCCCCCCCCCCCCCCCCAGCAGTCAGCAGCTTGGCTTTCCTCCCGGCTCATCGTTTCCTCGCACACCCCAAGTTTCTGCCCAGTAACCATTGTGTGCAGGGTAGTGCCTGACCAGCTTGGCCAGGGACACTGTGAGGTGTGTGGTCACACAGAGGAGCTGTGGTTTCCTAAGTGGCAGCCCACCTGGAGTGGGCACGTGCTCAGATCTGCACTGAGAGGGCATCTGACAAAGCCAGTGGCCTCTCTTGTTTATATTACGGTTCATTGTTCTGACCACTTGCCCAGCTGGTCATTTGGCCACTTCCAAAGCCAATAGACAGTCTCACCCCCACCCTGGTCATCATTCCAGAACCTTCCGCTCTTCTATCTGCTCTTCTAAATAAATATGGTGAACATAGTTTTCCACCTAGATGTCCACCCAGACGGCATTGATTAGGTTTTTGTTAATTGGGCAGACTCAATGCCTTGAAATTTCAAGTAGTGAATCAGTCCCCATGTGGGGGTCTGAGCACAGAGGGGACATTGCCACCTTCCAGAAAGGTCCAGCCTGCTCTTTGCTGTCCTCATAGGTGTCTCAGCTCCGACACGAGCTGTCAATGAAGGATGAGCTGCTTCAGTTCTACACCAGTGCGGCCGAGGAGAGCGAGCCCGAGTCCGTCTGCTCCACCCCGTAAGTCACCAGCGTGGCCCCTGGAGCCCAGGGGCAGATGTCCGTGGGGGCCTCTAGGCAGGGTCACCAGCAGCTTGGCTTCCCCTCTGAAGGCCTCAGATACAGCCTTCTCACGCTTCAGTGGGAGTCTCAGGGCAGAGAGCTCTGTCTCCTTACAGGCTCCATTGCTGGCTTGTCAGAGCAGCCATGTGCCCAGCACATTCATGGGAACAGGGCGGGCTAACACACAGATCCCTGAGCCTCTCATTGGGGGGCCCAGTGACCACTTTGGGGTCCCAGCTCTGTTGTGACTCGGAGGCCATGTTACTTCACCCTGTCTTCACTGCAGAATGGAGCTATTAAGAACGCTCGGGTCTCAGGGTTATGACCCCGAGTTTACACATGCGGCCTACATAGAGCACTTGCTTTTGGATTTAATTAATTTATCTGTGTACATCGGGGGATGACACAGACCGTGACTTTCGGCTTGCATGTGGAACTTTCAGGATTTTCTCCTTCCGCCATGTTGGTCTTGGCCCTGGGTGTTGAACCATCTCACCATCCTGTAAAACATCCCTTGTGATTCTGTGTGCATCTTAAGAGTTACACGAACTCTCGGAATTGCATTGGTTAAATGAAGCCAACCCCCTCTACCCCACCGAGCTCCTACACCTTTGGGTACCCCTTCCTGGTCTCTTCCCTGACGGAGTGCGCTTTTCTCCCAGACTGAAGAGGAATGAGTCATCCTCCTCCGTCCAGAACTACTTCCACCTGGACTCCCTTCAGAAGAAGCTGAAGGACCTCGAAGAGGAGAACGTTGTACTTCGATCTGAGGTGACACGCACCCCCTGCTGGTGCCCCTTGGAAGGGTGGGGTGTCTCCCTGGCAGCAGAAGTTGTGGTGGCAGCCATCTGCTGAACTCCGGCCTGAGCTTGTTCTCCCCAGCCAGGGTGTCCCGAGGCAGGCTCGGCCGTGTCCTCCCCAGCCAGGGTGTCCCGAGGCAGGCTCGGCCGTGTCCTCCCCAGCCAGGGTGTCCCGAGGCAGGCTCGGCCGTGTCCACCCCAGCCAGGGTGTCCCGAGGCAGGCTCGGCCGTGTCCTCCCCAGCCAGGGTGTCCCGAGGCAGGCTCGGCCGTGTCCTCCCCAGCCAGGGTGTCCCGAGGCAGGCTCGGCCGTGTCCTCCCCAGCCAGGGTGTCCCGAGGCAGGCTCGGCCGTGTCCTCCCCAGCCAGGGTGTCCCGAGGCAGGCTCGGCCGTGTCCTCCCCAGCCAGGGTGTCCCGAGGCAGGCTCGGCCGTGTCCTCCCCAGCCAGGGTGTCCCGAGGCAGGCTCGGCCGTGTCCTCCCCAGCCAGGGTGTCCCGAGGCAGGCTCGGCCGTGTCCTCCCCAGCCAGGGTGTCCTGAGGCAGGCTCGGCCGTGTCCTCCCCAGCCAGGGTGTCCTGAGTCAGGCTCGGCCGTGTCCACCCCAGCCAGGGTGTCCTCCCCAGCCAGGGTGTCCTCCCCAGCCAAGGTGTCCTGAGGCAGGCTCGGACATGTCCTCCCCAGCCAGGGTGTCCTGAGGCAGGCTCGGCCGTGTCCTCCCCAGCCAGGGTGTCCCGAGGCAGGCTCGGCCGTGTCCTCCCCAGCCAGGGTGTCCCGAGGCAGGCTCGGCCGTGTCCTCCCCAGCCAGGGTGTCCCGAGGCAGGCTCGGCCGTGTCCTCCCCAGCCAGGGTGTCCCGAGGCAGGCTCGGCCATGTCCTCCCCAGCCAGGGTGTCCTGAGGCAGGCTCAGCCGTGTCCTCCCCAGCCAGGGTGTCCTGAGGCAGGCTCGGCCGTGTCCTCCCCAGCCAGGGTGTCCTGAGTCAGGCTCGGCTGTGTCCACCCCAGCCAGGGTGTCCTCCCCAGCCAGGGTGTCCTCCCCAGCCAAGGTGTCCTGAGGCAGGCTCGGCCATGTCCTCCCCAGCCAGGGTGTCCTGAGGCAGGCTCGGCCGTGTCCTCCCCAGCCAGGGTGTCCTGAGGCAGGCTCGGCCGTGTCCTCCCCAGCCAGGGTGTCCTGAGGCAGGCTCGGCCATGTCCTCCCCAGCCAGGGTGTACTGAGGCAGGCTCGGCCGTGTCCTCCCCAGCAAGGGTGTTCTGAGGTAGGCTCAGCCGTGTCCTCCCCGGCGAGGGTGTCCAGAGGCAGGCTCGGCTGTGTGTGGGTGTTGCTTCTGGACTGGGTGAAGCCTGAGGAGTACAGGCCTTTCCCCATAGTGTCCCCGGGCTTCCATAGTAGAACCTGAGCAAGGGCCTGAAGCCTGGACTGACGCCAGCTGTTACATTACGAGGTCCATATTTGCTCCAGGAAGACCATGTACCAGAACGTGGAGACGGGGTTTTACATTGAGAAAGGCTGAGCCAAGGCGGCCTGGGAACTTGGGCTTCTGAGTCTTTCCTGTAAGGAGAGGAAGGAGCTGTGCCAGGCACCGTCTGTGTTGTTGCTGCCGCTGTGGTTGTTGTTGTGAATGCAGTTAGTCTTCACAGCAAGGCCAGGAGCTGGTTATGCTGAATCCTGTTTGCACCAGGCTGCAGGGCGTTTGAAGATGTCAGGGCTAATGATGACAAAGGCCAGATTGTGCCCTCGGCTCGAAGATCAGCCTTTTCTACTCTGAAACCTCTGAGGAGACCAGATCTGCTTTCTGTCTTACTTAGCATTGGGCTCGTCTGTAGGCAAGAGAGGACACCACCCTGTCCTCCAGGCCCTGTGCCCCTCCAGAGGGGCAGGCCATTTCACACTGGAAAGAACTCCCCGTCTGGACCTTACAAGGAACTCTTGCATGACCTGGCCCTGTAGACCCCACACACCTGCCAGCCCTTCATTTCTTACAAATGGGATCTGCGAGGCAGGGCAACCAATGAGGTCACCCCGGCTTAGTCTGCTACCCCATGGCTCTGAATGCTGAACCCATGCCTTTCAGCTGCAGTCTCCTGGCTTCTGGCCCAGGGGACCGCCCCAGTCCGAGGCACCCAGCCCCTCCCTCCCAAGAGCTAGCTGAAGGACTCTGATCCAGGTGTGGATTCCCGGTGGCCCATGTCTGCCCACAGAATTTTCATGTCTGCCTGTGGCCCTAGCCCTTGGAGCCACCTGTCATTAACTCCTTCGCTGAGCATTTCCATAGCCGGCTAGACCATTGTCTTCCCTTGTTTTCAGCAGGAGCAAACTATCTAGTATGAATAGCTAGCTATGTGCTCGCTCGCGCGCGCTCTCTCTGTGTGTATATGTGTGTGTGTGTGTCACATTTGTTTTGAGACAAGGTCTCACTATGTAGCTCTGACTGTCCTGCTGATCACACACAAGGAAGCAGCAAACAGACCAACATGCCTTGGCCTTTCAGGGGAGCATTTGTGCTCATGTTTCTGTGCAGCGCCCTCTGGTGGCCCTGCAGTGGAGCGCTTGTGCTCACGTCTCTGTGCAGCGCCCTCTGGTGGTCGGTAGCCTTCAGGTCTCTGCTTTGGGAGCATCCCATTACCTCGGCAGAGATTGCAGATGAGGTGTCTGTCCTGGACGGGCAATGGTGGCAGGCACAGAGACATTGAAGAGGAGCATCCCAGAAACTGGGCTTGCCCAGCTCTGTGCATGGCCCCGGTCCACCTGCCAGTCCTGATTGTGTGAACACCGTTCCCTGACTGAGCCTCCTTCCACAGGCCTGTCAGCTGAAGACAGAGACCATCACCTATGAGGAGAAGGAACAGCAGCTGGTGAATGACTGCGTGAAGGAGCTGAGTATGTCTGCCCCTCCCACCTCTCTCCTCTTCTCAGATGCTCCCATCCCCGTCCCCACCAGCCCATAGGTCAGGGGCTTTTTTCTGAAAGCAGTAGGCCTCTGCCAGACCGTGTGGTAAGCTTTGCCCCATTTGTGAATCGAGAGCCGTGTTCACAATGAAGAGGATATTTAATTTTAATGTAAACTTTGTATTGGAATATTGGAATTATTGATGCTCAGGTTAGGCCCAAATCAGTGGTTTGATTTGGAAAAAGGAAGGGCAGAGTTCTCAGCTTTGCTATTCAAATCAGTGATGTTCCCCATCCCTCTGGTGTAAGTTTCCAGGTAAGCTAAGAGAAAGGGCGTTTCGGTGAAATGAAACACAGTCCACATTCACATATAGTAAAATGGGCTTCCGCGCTCCACAGAGGGTCATGGTGTGGACCTGTCCATGGTGGAATGTTGGAGTTCAGCCAAATGCAGTGTGTACCACTTCAGCTCCCTTCCTGGGGCTGGCCTGACCTGCCTTGGGGACAGCCTTCATCATTAGAGTCAGCCATTCTAGGAGGGACGGCCCATGTGAAGGCTGGGCCCTTCTCTTTGGAGCCCGAAGGAGCCACATCACCACTTGGAAAGATGCCCACTGCGGCTCCCTTCGCGCCCATCTCCACTCCTCCCCGTTAAGAGCGTGTTCACTCTCTGCTCTGGGTGTGCATTTCCAACACAGCCACACGCTTGTCGTTCCTTCGTCACAGGGGACGCCAACGTCCAGATTGCAAGCATCTCAGAGGAGCTGGCCAAGAAGACGGAAGATGCCGCTCGCCAGCAGGAGGAGATCACACACCTGCTGTCGCAGATCGTGGACCTACAGAAGAAGGCAAAAGCTGTAAGGCTTCTGTGTCCCTGGCTGCACGACAGTGGCCAGGCTGAGATGGAGAGGGTGGTTCTCTACCTGAGCCCCGCCTGCGGTTCTTCTGGCTTACTGCGCTCAGGAGCTGACCCCACTGCCCCGAATCAGCAGAGGCTTTCTGATCTGTAAATTCGTGGCCTACATAAAGCAGTGCTATCCATATGGAGTCTTGGGCTCTATCCTACAAATGGTGGCGCACGCTGTTGTTTTTACTCCTCCCATCAGATGTAGACCATGGGAGAACGGTGTGCCTGCCTGATTGATTGGTTTCCTGTATGGAGCTTTGATTGGAGAGAGGAGAGGAAATACCGCTGATAAGGAGAGAAAGAAGAAAACACAGAAAGGGGAGGGGAGAGGACCAGCCCCAGAGAGCGGCCATACTCTGGAGGTGGGGGTTGGGCCATGGAGAATAGATAAGCAAAGAAGAAAGATTTTGCCTTCACAGTTACATGAAAGGGGACCTGCTGACAAGCTGACGGCCTGAGTTCCATCTCCAGAGAACCAACCCACATAAGTTGTCCCCTGACCTCCACACTGTAGGCAGACACACACACACACACACACACACACACACACACACACACACGTATGTGTACGTGCACCCCCCCCCCCCAATGAAAACATTTTATAAGGAGTGTCTTTTTAAATCATTTGAAAGGTGATGTTTTGCTCCAGGGTCAAGTGCACACTCCTCTGTGGACAGGTGCTGAACTCTCACAGACAGGGCTGTTGGGTCAGGTAACCAGACAGGGCTGTTGGGACAGATAATCAGGTGGCGGAACTGTTGACAGGTAACCAGGTGCAGAACTCCCACAGACAGGACTGTTGGGACAGGTAATCAGGTGGTGGAATTGTTGACAAGTAACCAGAGGGGAGATCTGGGCTCCTCCACATGTCTTACCAGAGATGACTTGTCTTTACCATGTTTAGTGTGCGGTGGAGAATGAGGAGCTCGTTCAGCACCTAGGCGCTGCCAAGGATGCCCAGCGGCAACTCACAGCAGAGGTAGGTGCCCCGCCCCCATGCTCTTGGGCCTTGGGTTCCAGGGAAGTCATAGTCATTGCCCACAACAGGCCTACGCCATTCCCCTCAAAGCAAACATTTTAATGTCAAATCAACATGGTACTGTTTTATCTGGGTTCTGTGCCTACTGCCTCTTGTGGGTCTTATAGAAGCCAAGGAGGCTGGATTCAGTGCCAGCTCAGGGCTTGGCATATTCTAATTCCTGACAGATACCAAGTAGGTGAATAAAAGAACCACAGACACGTGTGAAGAGCTGTTCAAAGATAAGTCTTGAGTGTGGGCATTGTGGTACATGCCTGCAATCCCAGTCCATGAGTGGTTGAAGCAGGAGGGTTGCTATGAGTTTAGGCCAGCCTAGGCTACACAGAAAGCGCCTGTATCAAACAGAAGTGAAAGATGCAGCCAGAAACTAGGGTGACCGGTTTGCCCTTTTCCAGCTAGTGTCTGCCCGCTTGCCCACGTGAGGTCTAGAAACCTTCCCCGCGTGGAAGGCAAGGCCAGCCTTGTGGGTCCAGCCTGCTTTGCCGTGGTTCCATGAGGTGCCGGTTAGATGGTTGTGGGACTGGGGGTGTGCCACACCGGGGTGCTCACCCTCTGCCTTCTCCTGCAGTTGCGGGAGCTGGAGGACAAGTATGCAGAGTGCATGGAGATGCTTCACGAGGCGCAGGAGGAGCTGAAGAACCTGCGGAACAAGACGATGCCCAACACCACGTCCCGGCGCTACCACTCACTGGGCCTGTTCCCCATGGTAAGTGGGTTCTCCCGTGCCCCTCTGTCCCCTACACCATTGCCGGGGCTTTGTGTCCCTTGCTGACCACTGGGCATGCGTCTTTCCTGGACCTGGGCCTGCCCAGCTGGAAGCTTCCTAATTTGGCCCTTCATCGTCTGTTCTGTCTACTCCTGCTGTTAAGGGATAATTTCCCTAATTCCCTAGGACTGACCCTTTATAATTTTACGGGGAATTTGGTTTAGTTAGATGGTACTATGGCTGCTATTTCTGTGTGTATTGTTGTGCCCTGAAGCCCCTTCCCCATGTCTCAAAGAGCCTGCACTTTTCCTGGTCTTTGTGTGTGGATTAACCCTTCTCTTATTTCTTTAGTCCTGACTTGCTCAACTTCAGGGCTTCGAAGGGAGCATGAAGGAGAAAGGGGCCTCCAGTTAGACCTCCCCGTGGACACTGGGCCACACGAGGGTTGAGCCTCTTAGCCAGTTGTTTCCCTGTGACATCTGCTTGCAAGGAAGCAAGCTTGCCCATTCTGTCTGTAGCAGACCGTAGCGTCTGGAAGGTGGGACCACGCATTCGCTGCGCCCCACAGTACTATGTGTGTTTGCGCATGGCTGTGTAGAACTGTATCACTCAGCAGGGACCGCATGGGGGGTGACAGACAGATGGCTTGAGAATAGGCCTCCAAGAGCTCCTGTATATTCAGGCTTTGTTCCAGTGGCCTGGCAGAAAAACAAATTCACTCTTAGGCGAGAAGAGTTGTTTTTTTTTAATTTAAAATGTTTATTTATTGTCATCGTGGTTGTGGGTGATGGTGGGAGAGGGCACATAGTATATGGTTCATGTGTGGAGGTCAGAGGGTAACTCTGGAGTGGGGTTCTATTCTTCCACCTTGACATGGGCCCCAGGGGTTAACCCTAGCTTAGTCATCTCTGCCGAGAGAGGATTTAGGGAGGAATCTCTTGCTGCGATACTTGCCTGGGAAGTCTGTTTCTGTTTACTCCAGACAGAGAGGGCAGGCACAGCTCAGAGGGACAGTTCTGCCAAGTCCAGCTCAGAGAACCGAGGACTTTACTGGGTAACTCAGTGGAGCATGGCTGAGGGCTTAAAGCTGTCTTGCAAAACCAGGGCTGGGGAGATGGCTCAGCATGTAAAACACTGACCATGCAAGCCTGCTCAACTGAAACCACATGAAAACAGGACCTGGTGGTGTACGTCTGTAATTCTGAATTCGTTGTTATGAGATGGGAGGTGGAGGATAATTGGCTAGATGCTCGCAGGCCCGCAGTACACTGAGAAGTGGCAGGAATAAGAAGGACCCCCATCTCAACAAGGCAGAAGGGAAGAACTCACCCCCAAAAGTTGTCTTTTGACTTCAGCGAGAATACCATGGCATCTGAGTATATCGTGGCACCCGAGTATGCCGTGGCACCTGAGTATACCGTAGCACCCGTGTATGCCATGGCACCTGAGTATACCATGGCACCTGAGTATGCCATGGCACCTGAGTATACCGTGGCACCCGAGTATGCCCTGGCACCTGAGTATACCATGGCACCTGAGTATGCCGTAGCACCCGAGTATGCCATGGCACCTGAGTATACCATGGCATCTGAGTATACCATGGCACCTGAGTATGCCGTGGCACCTGAGTATACCGTGGCACCCGAGTATGCCGTGGCACCCGAGTATACCATGGCACCCGAGTATGCCGTGGCACCTTAGTATACCATGGCATCTGAGTATACCATGGCACCTGAGTATGCCGTGGCACCTGAGTATACCGTGGCACCCGAGTATACCGTGGCACCTGAGTATGCCGTGGCACCTGAGTATGCCGTGGCACCTGAGTATGCCGTGGCTCAGAATAGAAAATTAAACCATGGCTCGAGGAAAGCTGAAGGGCGCACACTCGCCTCAGCTTCGTCTGGATGGAGCCTCGGCTTTCATGTTTGCAGAAATCCTTTGCATGCCTCCTCTGGGGCTCTTGGCAAGCCCAGGCGTTGAGGGTATTTGTTTTGAATGGTGCAGTATATGCATTAAAGGCGGTTAAAGCTGTCTAAAGGTCACAGCTCGCCTGTGTGCCTGCGAGTCTGGAGCTGAGCTCCCAGATCTGCCTCTTGCTCTCTGCCATTCTAACGATCACTAGGAGGTTTCACTAAGCAATAGCTCTTTTGCCTTGTGGTGGGAGTTTTTCATCTGTAATCCACGGATAGAATATGGGGACCCATGAACATTGTTGGGGGAACTATGCCTTTTGTTTTCATAAATCTTCCTCAGATTAGAGGGCTGGGTGGGGGCACGTGTGGGGTCAACCCTCTGAGTACCCCTGGGAAGTCTCAAGAACCAGCCTCTTCCTGACCCTAACGCTCATGCCACCCTCCTCTGTCCCCCAAAGGGCAGCAGTGTCTTCAGAGAAACCTAGTAGGCGTTAAAGTGTTGAGGTACACATGTACAGAGGATGGGGTGCCATGGGGTCAGGAGTCCTACAGAGAGGAAGCACATGGTGAAGGTGAACGTTGTGGTCAGCTGGTGGGGTGAAGAGCTCCCAGAGAAAGACGGGGGTGGCAGCGTATGCGACTTAGTTCACGCAGGCAGGGACCTTCCCCAGCAGAGCCGGAGAGCCCTTGGCAGGTGGGTACTTGCCTAGGAGTCAGGGGTGCAGCCTTGGCCTCCTGGTGTCACAATCCTGAGGGCCGGGACTGCAGACCTGGTGGCCTGGAGGACAGATGCTTAGTGTGGCCCGTGGGGCTCTGAGGCCATAGAGGGCCTTTCAGAAGCCTTGGAGATGTTTGAAACTATGTTTGTTCCCACTGTTGTGAACATACTCTCTGTGCCCCCGTGAGTTCCCCATCCTGCACTGTAGAACATTTGAGAGCCTGGAACTGACTGGCTCTTAGACACACAGCCACATGAGTGTTAGGGGCTGTTCGCTCTCACCCAAAGGTGCTGGGTGCTCAGGACCTGCCTTGGCCATGGCTTGGCAGATTCTCTCTTGTCTTGTGTGGCAGGAAGTCTGTTTCTTCTCTTGTTGCTCCTCTGGCTTCAGACCTCAGAAATGGATGTCCTGCTCACGTGACTCTCACTCGGCTCATGTCTTCTGTCTTCTCCCAGGACTCCCTGGCTGCAGAGATCGAGGGAACTATGCGTAAGGAGCTGCAGCTGGAAGAGCCGGAGTCTCCAGACATCACGTATGGATGCATGGCTTCTATGTTTCAAGTTCCCACAAACTGACTCAGGACTGGTTCTGTTTGTAACCTACCATGTGTAGACCTCAGACACCACCAGCCACAACTGTGGTCCTTCCCTGTCGGGATAAGGGAAAGGAAACAGCTGGTCTTTCTCTCTGCTCTTTTCTCGTGATGATGGCTTGGGCTATGGCTCAGCCTTTAGAGGACTTAGCTAGCGTGCATGAAGCCCCAAGTTCTTACCCCAACATCATATAATCCTGCCATGGTAAAGTGGAGGGAGGAGGCTCAGAAGTTCAAGGCCGTCTTTAACTACTGCCTGTGGGAGTGAGTCCCTGTCTTAAAAACAAAGCAAACCAACAGAAACTACGAGATGAGCTTCCAGGGAGGGGAAGGGTGCTGTATTTCCTGTCACTGCCGACCTCACTTTTCCCCTAATGGAAAGTGCTGCTCTAAAGAAAGAAAAACATCACTGGTAAGAGACAGCTCCTTCGTGGTGTGAGCCAGGCTTCTGTTTCCTTCTGGGGACTCCTGGGGTCTCTGCCCCTACAGCTCCCCTCCTAACTCCAGATTCAGGTTTGACCTCCCTGGAGCATTTAGAAGGAATCTGGGGGCCATGTTTTCTCCCTCCCCAAACTCCTCAGGCAGAGTTTATATGAGGCTGTGTGACTAGTGTCCTGGTGACTTTGGTGTGTGTGCGGGTCTCACACTCCAGAGGAAGCAGCCAGTCCAGAAATGGGCCCACCCTTTGCTCCTTAAAAGGAGACACATGCAAACCAAACTGTAGGTTCTTAGAAATGGCATTTTCTAAGAATGGCTTTGTGGGGTGTTCACCATCTCAAGGAGAAACTTCAGACTAGTTTGAAGTTGTGCTTTTTCTTTTATGTGAATAGTTACCCATACTTATTCTGCAAATGTCTATGAGCCAGCACTGCCCTCGTGGAGGCTGCATTCCGGTGAACATCGGAAAGAAGCAAGCACACAAGCGACAGTTCAGGACTGTTGTTCCTGGGGCAGGCTGGGTCTGTGATAGCCAGTGTCATTCGGGCCAGCTGACCCTAGTGTTGAGCTATTATTCTAGAGTCGTTCATTGGGTATCGCATCTCCCTAGTCCATACTATGATGGAGGAACACGAGAAGTCTTCAGACAGCAGGCCACTCAGGGAGCTCCTTTGGAGGTGGCCGTCTGTGGAGGGGCTAGCTAGCTCCAGGTTCTTCCTGACGTGCTGCTCATGGCTGCCATGTTCTCCCCAGTCACCAGAAGCGTGTCTTTGAGACCGTGAGAAACATGAACCAAGTGGTCAAGCGGAGATCACTGACCCCTTCCCCTATGAACATCCCCGGCTCCAACCAGTCCTCCGCCATGAACTCCCTCCTGTCCAGCTGCGTCAGCACCCCCCGCTCCAGCTTCTATGGCAGCGATGTTGGCAATGTGGTCCTTGACAACAAGACCAACAGCATCCTCCTGGAAACTGAGGCAGCCGACCTGGGGTGAGCAGTGGACTTTTTGCCTTCTGTTGCAGGGAGGGGAGAAGAGAGCCCCCATGAACGGGGCATCAGCCAACATCAGAGAGAGGCGGGTGAGGGGTAGACTTCTTCACACCCCATTACCCCCGTATCTACAGCACTGGTGTTTTCTGAAGGGATATCTCAAGCTTACGCCCAGAGTGCTTTTCTCTAACATGCCGGATCAGCACCGTGACCCCTTGGGAGCTTGGGTGCTGGGAAGGGTGAGGAGGCCCCAGGCTCTCTGATTTGCTTCAGAAGGTGGGGTAAGGAGGGCCGTCACTGTGGGCTCCTGAGCCATGGTCAGACTTTCCACCCTAAAGCCCTGTAGAACCCAACCCCCATCCCGTCATCCGGTCTGGGCACCCTGGCCCTCTGACTTACTAAAACCGGAACTTTGGACCAGTTGAGCCTTACAGAGCCGGTTTCATTCACAACTGACAACCCAGGGCCTTTCATCTAAGAGCCAGAAGGGAGCCCCTTGAATCAGTTCCCCTCTGGTGACCTGCAAGAGATCTTCCAAAAACAACCAGGAGGGAGATGTTTATGAAAACACATATTTGCTTATGTGCAAATTTTCAGTCCGTCCTGGTGCGGCCATCTGTCTGTCTCTAGGAAGAGTCAGCTCAGCCCCAGAGGAGGAGCTCCTTCCGCTGTCTGCTTCCCACCTTGCTGGCCTGGCCTCCTAGGACCATTTCCCGTCCAAGCAGTGGCCTTGCCCGGGGGCGGGGAGGTCCTCGGTGCCCTTTGCTGGCCTTAGGTGCTTACCCCCTGTCTTCTCCAGGAATGAGGAGCGCAATAAGAAGCCAGGCACCCCAGGCACCCCTGGCTCCCACGACCTGGAGACCGCACTCAGGCGGCTGTCCCTGCGCCGGGAGAACTACCTGTCTGAGCGGAGGTTCTTCGAGGAGGAGCAGGAGAGGAAGCTGCGGGAGCTGGCCGAGAAGGGCGAGCTGCACAGTGGGTCCCTCACGCCCACCGAGAGCATCATGTCCCTGGGCACACACTCACGCTTCTCTGAGTTCACGGGTTTCTCCGGCATGTCCTTCAGCAGTCGCTCCTACCTGCCCGAGAAGCTGCAGATTGTGAAGCCGCTCGAAGGTGACCACCAGGGGCCGCGGCCCCTCTCTGTCCTCCTCTGTGACTCACTCTGGGCCCTGATCCACCACGGGAAAGCCAGCCACCTCTGTCACACCTATTCGTTTTTCTTTCGAGATAGCCACCCACGCTGCTGGTTTGAGTTCCTCTGAGGTGGCCTCTGTTGAATGGTGCACCCCAGGCGGGAACCCGTCTGGAAATACCTCAGGTGCCCCGCAGGCCTCTCTTGTCCTTAGTGCCTTAGGTAGTGGCAGCTGTGCACTGTCCCTTCCCTGCTGGCTGCTGAGGGTCAACCCAAAGGTCTGGGAAGGGGAGAGAAGGATCGCTTTGGCATCTCAGAACGTTCACTGTCAAACCCAGTTTTGTGAGCACCGCCCCCCTAGCCACATGGAAGTGTTGTGTGTGTTCACGTGTTCCGATTTGTGGCTTTCTGGAAGTGTGCTCTGCGGTGGCCCCTGCACTCTGCAATGTGGGTGCAGGGAGGAGATAGGGACGGAGGCTCGCCTGTTTAGACCCCAGTAAGCCCCCTGTGCAGCGGCTGCACTGAGACACTGAGTTCGTAGGGAACCTCATCGTTTTCTTTCTCCCTTTGTTGCTCTGCGTGCCACACCTGTTTTCCCCGGCGTCCCACTGCCCTGTCAGGAGCCACCTAGTGTGCACTGATTTTGCTGCCCCCATCTTAGTCTGATGCCCTTGTGAGTTGGAACACCTGCTTTAGAACCACGTATCACGTTTTTGATGTCAAGCCAGATGCCCGCACACCTGCATTTTCTCAGCTCTCACCGTCATCCCCTCATCACCTGCTTTAGAACCACGTATCACGTTTTTGATATCAAGCCAGATGCCCGCACATCTGCATTTTCTCAGCTCTCACCGTCATCCCCTCATCATAAAGCGTGTCTGAGTACTTTAGCCCATTACGCTCCTCACTCATCATGACGTTTCAGTGCCACAGACAGTTTCTGTCACGGGTACACACTCGTACCTTAGAGGATAACAGTTATTTTCATCTCTGAAAGTCTCCGCCTTTGCTGCCCCCACCCCATGTCAGCCTTACAGAACAGGCAGCCTGCAAGCCGTGGCCATGTAAAGGCGTGCAGTGTGCCACGGTCCCTGTGCTTCCAGAGAAGGAGCCTGGGCTGCTTTGGTTTTTCACTTTAATAGTGATGAACTAATTGTGCAATAGATCCTTCCTGGCCTTCGGGGCGGGGGCTCAGTCCTAGCCACCAGGGAAGGGGTGGCTCACTCTTTTTAATTGCTTATTCAGTTGTGAGCTTGGGAATTGTTTCCTGACCTTCAATTATGTCTGGTTTTCTTTCAATAAAACCTTCCATTTCTGCAATTTTATTTCTGCCTTTCTTTTCTTTTCTGTTCTTCTTTTGTCTCTCAAAGTTTACTGGACAGCGACCATCACTCTGTTTCCCATACTAGGCTGTGTTTCATTGGGTCACCTATGATATGTTTTGGGTTCATTTTTCAAGTGCATTGCAGGGTAAGATTTTGAATTTATTTTGACCAATTCATCTTTATTTCTTCTAACTTTGCGCCTTTGTTTTATGACAAAAGTAAGAAGAAACTCCACTAATTTGTAAGGTGAATTTCACGCGTCGTGTCCTGCTTCCTAGGACGCTGTCTTGCTACCATTACAAAGTCATTGGCCTGTAACACGCCCGTGATGCAGATCCTCTTGGCTGGCTTTTATATTTCTCAGACTTCTTTCTTAGCTGTTTAGAAGGCAACTGATATGTTCTTCCTCCTTGCACCCCCAATCAGCGTTTGCATCCCTGTGATCACTCTACGATGGGCGGTAGAGTATTTGTGCCCAGCGACAGCCTCTGTCCTTGTGCTGGTTGACCTAGTCCTCTTCCGGAGCCGTCTCCCTGATCTGTACCATGGGCAGATAGCTGCCTCTGATTCAACTCCCTGGGTCTACAGGCCCAGTTACCACTGTTGCCATCTGGCCCATCATTACGCTGGGGTCATATTCTCACAGGCATTTCCATTGGCCCAACGAGATGCCGATAGAATAGCCTTGACCCCCAGCAGTCCAGATAAAGGCACCCGGGGTGAGGTCCCTGGAGACCATTGTCTGGGACCATCGCAGAAGCCAATCAGTGTCCTCCATCTCCTTCTCCCTTTCCCATTTCAATCGTCTTGCCAGTAAAGAACAGAATATTCGAGATAGAAAGAGACTGATGTGCACAGTAGTCCTCCTGAGCCCTGCCTGGCCCAGACTGTTCTCATGTGGGTGGGAGGAGTGCGGTAGTCTTAGCTGGAGTGAGCAAGGAAAAGTAGCTGATAGCACAATGCTTTTCCTGCTTCCCGTGGACCAGGAAAGGAAGCGAAGCTGGAGAGTGAGACTGAGATACAGGAGAAGGAGAGGCAGCTTGTGCTCACCTCTGGGTAAGGTCGGCTTCATAGTGACTTTTAACTCTTTCCCGTGCTGAAGCCAGCAGCTGGGTGGGTTCCTACAGAATGGGAATTCTCTTGGGGCATGAGAATGGCAGGGTGAGGAAGAAGTGAGCGTTCCCCTGCTCAGGTGCTGGGCTCTTCGAGGACCCAGAGCCTCAGAAACCAGCCAGGAAGAGAAAGCGCTCCCGAGACCCACGGTTAACTAAAGCCACAGCTAAGGCCGAGACAGCTCTCAGGTCTGTGGAATTGAATGCACCTGTTCCGTGGTCACTGCCACATCTGGAGCTGCTGTTGGTTGGATTCACGAGGCTCATGGGGGGCCGTGTCTCTGCTGAGAGCTTCAGGGAGTGGATGCCAGAGGCCTTCGTTTTAATCCCGGATGGGCTGCTCGCTACTTAACACAACCTCTGGCGACCCCTCTGGAGACCCTTACCCTTTTTCAGACTCACATCCTGATCTGTGAAACAGAGACGGGGTGGGCCTGAAAACTCAAGGAGTTGGGCGTGTAGAGCCAACGACACTCGGTATCAGATAAGGTGGATGTGGACATGGGGGGTGTCAGAGTTGGTCACAATGATGGCTTGTGCAGGGCTCTCCCTGTGACCTGTAGGAAGCACAGGGATAGCATGGTGGGGCCTGTCACAGGTGTCTAGCCCTCCTGCTGGGCCCTGGACACCTCCCTGGGCCGCTGCTGCCCACTGAGCCCACATTCCTGGCCCGAGCATCCTCGTTCTGACTTGTACACCACAGTTAGTAGTAATATGAGCGGCGGGGCTGCATCCCAGCACCCTGGCCGCCTGGCTAGCTTATGCCCGAAATAACAACACACAAACTGTATTCATTTAAACACTGCTTGGCCCATTTCTATCTAGCCTCTTCTAGGCTAATTCTCACATACTAATTTAGCCCATTTCTAATCATCTTCATAGCACCTCTAGGTGCGCTTACCAGGAAGATTCTAGCCTACGTCCATCCTGGGTCGGAGCTTCATCGCGTGTGCCTCAGAGAGCAGAGCTCTTGCGTCCACCCTGGAGATGGGAGCATGGCATCTCCGCTCCAGAGCAGAGCTGTCGAGTCTGAGCTCACTTCCTCTTCTTCCCAGCATTCTGTTCTGTTTACTCCACCCACCTATGTTCTAAGCTATGAGCCCAAGCAGTTTGTTTATTACTTAACCATTGAAATCAACAGATTGATATATGACACTCCCACATCAACAGTTAAATCACTTAGCCTCAGGAACCTTCCATTCCCCCATTTGTACAGTGAGTGAGAACCCTTCCTGGGGAGTTGGAGGCATGCGTTGCTGTGCTCACGCGTAGAGCACGGTGCGTTTCTATTGGAGCTCACGTGCTGTCATTTCAAATGCAGTAAGCAGAGGAGGAGTGGAGGCTTTAAGCCGCCGTCTTTATTCAGCGAGCTGATGGAGAAGACAATAGGTTAACCCGCCAGAGATCTGTCTTCCATCTTGTCTCCAGCCAGAAAATCATACAGGGAGGAGAAACTGAGGCATCCAGTCATTCCATAGTTAGCCTGGCCTCTCTGGTCGGAGTCAGCCTTGTCTCTGAGTTTCACAGTGCGTGGTGTTTCCCTATTGCTTGTGATATCTTTCCAGCCTTCTCTCTGCGTAACAGAGGTCTTGAATACACCACGGCCACTGCATCTTGAGTTCCTCCAAAGTCCCATTTGATTGTGGCTAGGTCAAAGAAACCCTTCTGATGTGTGTGTGCAGGGCTACTTAAAATGTACCTTGCATATAATGCTACAATATGAAGATGGGATGTAGCTTACCCCAGTGCTGGGAGGCAAAGGCTGGTGGAACTCTGAGTTAGAGGTCAGCTTGGTCTGCAAAGCTGACCACTAGATGGTGTTAGCATCCTTGGCTTCTCCCACAGTTGTGACCACTAAAATTAACTTGTATTTTGTCCCAAGCTGAGGACTTCTGAAGTCCTTACAGGTATGAATATCATTTTCTTTGTGTGTTTGTTTTGTTTTCTTCCTTTTGTGCACAGAGCGAGTTATTTTTCACTCTTTTCAGCAGTCCCAAGTCTGGTAAGGAGAATGCACTGGGTCTCCTTAAAACTGGCGTGGACCTCGAAGAGGCCTTGAGGATGTTAGGGCTCAAGATGTCTTCTTTTCTTTGTCATTTTCAGTGGGATTGAAATTGTCCAATTTTCAGAATCCTTCTAAGACCTCCATGACAAGTTGTCCCTGACCCAGGTGTTTGGAAGCACAGAGGCCCGAGCTGCTCCTCACCCACGCCAGCCACCTTTCTGTCTGGGATGGCACTTGGCTCCTCGGCCCCCAGGATTCCAGGCACTCCTGGCCTTGCGCCTTCTTGGTAGAATGCCCGGGACACCTGGGGTCATCAGGGACATCCTCTCTGGTGTTATTACAAACCTCACAGGCTGTCACCTGAGTCCTGGGGTCTGGTGTCATCTTGGAGATGGCTCCATAGCTTTAGGGCTCTGTGACTTCTTACCTTGTCCTTGAATCCCTGCCCTTACTTACCTCCCTTCGTGGCTTCTCCAGTCCTTTTTTTTTTATAGCTTCGGTCTACAGCCTGGTACCCGAGTACCCATCCCATGGCCTCCTGGTCCATGGTTGTCCTCATGGCTGTTGCCACCAGCTTCCCGTGGCTCCTGTCTGACCGTTTTTACGCTCTTCTGTCAGAGGAATGATAGTGTGCTAAGTTTGCCATTGGGTGTGTAACCAGACGTCATCGGCACACAGTATGAAGCATGTATTTTACTTTAGAAATTGTTGGTTCTTTACAGTGGCGTTCCCTCCTGGTACAGCAAGGGATAGCTCTGCTGTCCAGTTACAAGGGCCATGTTAACACTCTTCCGGTCCCTCCCACAGTCCCATGCAGGCTCGGGTGGGAGGGCGGGAAGCATTTGCTGTAGTTGGCATCCTAACCCTCCCTTCTCCGCTTCTGCACCCCTTTCTTCATCCCCACAAGGTTCAGCCACGCTTCACCACTGGCAGCAATTAGCCCAGCCTCATCTTGGGGGCATCCTAGACCCCCGTCCTGGTGTGGTCACCAAGGGCTTCCGGACGCTGGACGTTGACCTGGATGAAGTGTACTGCCTTAACGACTTTGAAGAAGATGATACAGGTGACCACATTTCTCTCACGGGCCTAGCTACCTCCACGCCAGTTCAGCACCCGGAGACCTCAGGTGAGAGGTCCCGAGCACGTGTGACTGTCTCAGGCAGCAGAAGTTACTCCAGCCAGCCTCAGGCTTCCTCCGAGGAGATGCACAAGCCGCCAGCGCCAGCGGGCCTGGAGGAGGAGGAGGAGGAGGGGTCTGGTGAGGGCGCCTCAATTAGTCCTGTACACCTGACACCTGTACCGGAGACAGAGCTCTGGGCTTTGCTCATCTCTGTCCCTGGCACCACCCATAGCAACTCTGTGTCTGTAGCTTCCGCTCGTCTGTGTGGGTGAGAGCAAAAAACCATCCCTTGTCAGGCTCTGTTTTTTAAATAGAGACCAAATCCTCCACTTTGTGACAGACGGGCGCCTCTGCCCATCTTGGAGGTGCAGGGCCCAATAGGGCCCTGTGTGGGAGTGGGAGAGGCTGCTAAAAAGAGGGACACGGTACCCCAGAACAGGTGCTCCCAGGCTCTGTAGTGGCCATCCTGACCTGACTCTGATGGGGGTCTCAGAGTGAGCAAACCGAGCATTTTGGGGGCATGCTGATAGTGAGGGGCAGCAGGCTGTGTGTTTAGTGATACTCTATAACCAGATACACCCTAAGAGATGTCATTCAGCCCTTACAAAGAGGATGCTAGGTGCTCTGGCTAGCCCCTGTCCCACACCACCAGGAACCAGCAATGACCTCGGGTGTACTGGGTGACCCACAAGCCTCTTACACTGGGATGGGAAGTTTGTGCTCAGGGCTCCTAGGATCTCTGGGACCTTGTGAGTTACCCATATGCTAACCCATATGTTCCAATTACTTTGTACTTGGACCTCCTAACTCAGTGTCCCGGGAAGACAAAGAACTCAGGGTTAAGAGAAAAGATGAGTTATTCCAATGCCATCATCCCCATGACATCCTCAGGTCACTAAATGCAAAGACAGGATATTTGTCTTTCTGGTTCATAATTTTAATTTGTGGAAGCCACAACACTGCCATGAAACCCAAGGCAAGATGGAGCCAGGGTTTGGTGGTGTCGCCTTTCCCGGGTTAATTGTAGATAGCCATGGTCAAGGAGGCATGGCCTGTACCAGCTCTTTCTTCAAATGCCAGCTTTAGAGGCATCATCACAAAATTGTCTGTTTACCAAGTGCAGGGTATAGGGGAATGAGAGCCTCATCCTGTGAGAGCCGCACAGTTAGGCCTGGTGCGTGTACTTAAAATTCAAGTGCTACAACTGTCAGGAACCTGAGGTAGGAGGATCTCAATTTCAAGGCCAGTCTGTGCTATATAGTGTGGTTCTATTTCAACAGTATAAAACCAAAGGACAGGACAGTAAGAGCAGCCGAGCCTCCCTTTGTTGTCCACACTGGGCCCCACGTGAAGGCAGCTCCAGCGTCTGACTAACTGCCATCGTAAGAGGAAAGGAGTCAGGCCACAGAGCCTTCCCAGAGCTGGGGTGCCTGTCCTTGGAAGATGAACGATGCGCCCCAGCTGCTTTGGGGGAAGTTGTTCAGAAAGGAATAAAATCATTGCACCAAGAGCCAGGCGAGGTCAGAGGGTGAGAGCCTTGGTTATAAGGACTGGAGGCCCAGCCTCTGCCCTCCCTGTGACAGCGGCCTTTCTGGCTTAATGCTCTACCCCTTGCTGAGCCTTCCAGTACTTGATTTGAAGGTAGCCAGATACACGCAGAGCAGAAACTATAGAGGGGTCAAGCTCAAGGTGCGTGCCCGAGCATAGCTAAACAGTTGATCGGGGTCATTCAGGAACGGCGTCCCTGCTTAGGGGCAAATTCTCTAGAGCTTGTTTTCTTTGCGGGAAGCACCGTGCAGAGGGAAGGCGTGCAGAGCCGTGCAGATCCACGCAGAGCGATAGCTTTCTCCACTGAGATGACGGCGCTGTTCCGCTGTCAGGCGTGGGAGTGCAAGATTCTGTTGGCCCCCCAGTCATGCTGGATACCCCAGATGATGCACAGTCGGGGGGGCAGTGGTTAGAGGCTCATGGGTCTCCATGGGAGGACCTGGAGCTCCACAGTCTTGGGATCTGTGTCCCGCTGGCCCAGCGCTGACCCCTGAGCTCCCAGAGGGCAGAAGGCAGTTGACAGTCTTCTTACAATTGGTACCAGCGGGGTGAAGAGTGGGAAGACTCACCTAGTAGACATTTTTATTAGTGTAATTTTAATGTGTCTTTTGAAGCATCCTTTGATTCTTTTCCTTAATCCCGTGTCTTCAGAAGGCTGGTTCCGTGTTGTTGTGTTGTAAATGATCTAGAAGATTAAAATGGACTGTTACAAAAAACCTTTAGGTCATAGTTTTACTTCATTTTAATGATTGTTTGATGTTCCGAATTAACATAGGGAGCACTTTTTTTTTTCAGGATAGACATCACCAGGTCCTACCAGTACTCTTTTAATTTATGGTTGGGGACAACCTGTGTGAGGGAAGGGTTAATTACGCCCACGTGGCAGCTGGCTGGGTGGCATGTGCTGCAAAATGAAGCTCAGATGAGTTCTCCTGAGGACCCAGAGGGGGCGGGTAAAGGTGGAATTAAAACCAGCACCAGAGATGAAGTCACAAGTCAGTCTATCTGTCTATCACTTGCATACACGGAGCTGGTACCCGGGGACTGGCTCATGCCTAATCCACCTGTGTCCCCACAGTGCACACGAGTCACAGTTGGGCCCCGAGATCCTGGCCTCAGTGTAGACCTGAAAACCCCACCCATTCAAAACAGACCCCAGAAGTTCTCCCACACCTCAGGCCTCAGGACCACTGGAGGCAGAGAGGTCAGGACACAGCCTTTCTGCTGCTTCTTTGTCCAAAGCACAGGTCCGAGCTGTGCTCTGGAGTTTCTGTGGAGTGGAGGAACCAAAGGAATAGCCCATGGCAGAGAGGAAGAAGTCTGGCCAGTGCAGCATTCCGTAGCTCAGCCACAGAGCGGGCGCCCCCTGGGAGCACGCCTCTTCCCGAGTCTGTGATGCACGCAGTCCCATGGCTTTCCACAGAAGAGGGGCCACATAGCTCGTATGATGAGGATGGCCAGTGGGTGCGGAAGGGAAGGTCGGTCAGTTGGCTCAGAGGGAAGTGCCTTCCGTGTCCCCATGGGATGGGACATTTTCCCAGCCCTGGCTCTGCCTCCTGAGTGCTGCTCACACCCACATGTCAGGACATGCTAATTAAAAAACAGTCCTCGGCTCTAAGAGCATTTGGTGAACTGAGCAGAACCCGCTATCTGCAACCTGGAGGCAGAGCCGTGTTTTAGGATGGAAGGGCCGATTCCTCGAAAGTGGTCAGTGCAGGCTTGTCCCTGCCTACGGCTTGCAGAGCAGAGCCAGCTGCATCTGACGTCCACGCCGCGGGGTGCCTCCATTCCAGGACACTAGCACTGCGTCTGGCTTGCTGAGGCATCTTGGTAGCTCTGCTCACATGGAGGGGCCTAGATGAGCACACAGGGATGTTCAGACAGACGACAACCTCCCCCTTGAGGAGAATGGGAGACATAGTGTCTAACTCACCCATGCAGGCAGGGATCCTTCCTGGCCTCTCTGGGTCAGCCCCAGAGGGAGGAGGAGCCAGCGACGTGGGATCTGGCCTTGTTGGTAGAAAAAGATCTGGAGAGAGTTTTGCATTTACCCCCTTGACAGTTTTACCGTGTTCTAGAATTGTCCTTTCCTCCAGAAGATACCTCAGACCCACTGAAAAGCTATCCCTGCCCTCTCTACAGGATGTTGTGATTCATCTCCTAATTCATACATATGTTTGTGATGAAACAGACAACAGTTTACTATAGTTAGAATAGAATTGTTAAGTTCACAAGTCAGTTGTATAGAATCAGAAAAAGATCTTATGATTCTTTTCAGTCTCCATAATAGAACCTTCCAGAAAACCTACCGGACTGGGGTGTCATGGACTGGGAGCCAGGGGCCTTCACAGAGCTACAGGACCAGACTAGGGTTGTGTAAAAAAAACATTCAAGAAACAGAGAAAAATGGGAAAAAAAGGGAAACCAGAAGCTAAGAGCTTAGAAGCTTTTGCCAATAAAGTACAATTAATAGTTTTTATCTTGGCAAGGTGGGGTCTTCTGTCATCCCAGCATTCATGTGGCAGAGACAGGAGGATCATGAATTCAAAGGCTAGCCTGTGCTACACAGCTAGACTGTATGTCAAAACAAGTTTTACAGAGTCTCATTTGAAACCAGTGTGACAATGTCCCTGAATGGAGGAGAGCACAGGCGAACAGTGCCATGGCCTTTGTTCTGTTTACACGATTGTCACAGACACTGTTCCATCACACATATCCCTGCTCTGACGTTCGCCTCCTTAGGAACTCTAAAACCATGCTCTCACCTCCTTTTTGGCTCATGAGACAGAACCTCGGGTGGGGCAGCCTTCCCATCCTGAGCAAGACAACGTCATTTCCAGCTGAGCATTCTGCAAAAACAAAGTTAGGTTCATGTTCTTCTGGCTCGATGCAAGCTAGGCAACCGTGCAGCTCTGAAGACAGCAGCTTTTACTTCCAGCAAGTTTGTGTGTGAGTGTGTATGTGGGGGGGGGGATTCTAGAAAGTGCAGGTCCAAATCACGCGGCAGCAGCTTTATAACCACACGGTCAAGTCAGGAAAGTAGGGAGGGGAAAAAAGAAAGTGGGGGGATTCACTATTTCTTTCACCCTGGCTACCTGCTTCCCACAGAGAGAGTATAGAAGGCACTCTGTGCCCTGCAAAAATGGGGTCCCTTTTTCAAGATTCTCAGATATATTTGGAAAAAAAAGTTTTTGACATTTTAGAAGTTTTTTATACGATCTTAACAAACCCATCTTGGGCTGGAGGCGTGGTCTGGTGGATAGAACACTTGTTTAGCATGCACGACGCCCTGGGTTCTGTCCCCAGCACTGTATAAACCAGGGGTCGTGGTACACACCTGTGATCCCAGCACTTGGTAGGTAGAGTCAGAAGAATCAGAAGTTCAAGGTCATTCTAGACAATCTAGTGAGCTCCAGGCAGCCTGGGATACACGAGCCCCTGTCTCAAAACAAAACAAGATACAGCTGAGTGAAGGCCAGAGTTTCCCCTTCTCAAAGGTCTGAAATAGCCTGGGTTTGTAGCACAACAAGACTCTGGTTGCAGCAACAGGTTGCGTGTGCTCATTGGCTTCCAGGGTGTTGTTCAGAGGGGAAAATGGCTACTCCAGTGACCCCAGCTTGCCCTCCCCAGGGGACAGATTAAAGAAAGGGCTGAGCGAAGCCTGTGTCCAAGTGTGGCTGCCCACATGGGCAGAGTCCCAGTCTTCTGGAAGTCCCTGCAGGGCCCCTGGTTCAGCAGAGCATCTGGTTCTCAATACTTTGAGCTGTGGGAGACAACAGCCCTGGGCGGCTTCAGCACTCTGCAGGGCAACAGCCACCCTGGTTTATGTAGCATCTCCCCCGCCCCAACCACTCAACCCTGTGCAGATGCAGGGCTGTATCAGGATGGCCTATCCCAAGTGCCTCCTCTCCAAGCAGAAGCACACAGGTCACATGAGCAAGCAGGAGCAGAGCGAGCTAGCCTCAGCTTACCCTGCCCTCTAACACAGCTGGCCATGGGGGTGTTTGCCTGTGGTACACCCGTCCCCTGTAGTCCCCTGTGGGTCTCTGACAACCAAGTCAATTTTAAACCTTACCAGTTTATTTATTTAAATAACTTTTTTTTCATTTATCTTACATACCAACCAGTTTACCCTTCGTCCTCTCCGCCTGTCCCCCTCCCCACCCGCTCCTCCTCCATCCCCATTCAGAAAGGGACAGGCCTCCCATGGGCTTACACAAAGCATGACACTTACCAGTTCTTGTATCAGCATCAAAACCTGTAGCGAGAGACAACCTAAGCGTAAGGATTAGGATTATTGAATGAAAGGAAAATCCATTTCCGTATAAAATGTGGTCAGGTAACCAGAGTGGGCTATCATCATAGTGAGCACAAAGCCCAAATTAGTACAGGAATCCTCCGCTGGAAGGGCCTAGCTTGCTTAGCTGTTAGCACGGAACCTCGAACAAGAACAACGCCTGCAACCCGCCACCACCACTCAGGCTGTGCTCATCATCCGTCCGTCCCCCATGGCGCTCGAAGCCCCCCAGTCGGGCCGAGACACAAATAAGGATTTCACTGGGAAGTTGGAATAGTCACCCCAAGACAGCCCACCCTTTGTACCCTCAAAAGGGAGCCCGTGAGGTAAAACTGACTTTGAACTTGCGGTTGAGTTGGGCTTTGGTGTGCAGTGTGGTCTTGGCGGCTCCAGTTTTCAGCCCAAGCACTGACTCTGACGAGCCTGTTTCCATGTCTAGTTTGTTCTCTTCCTAGAGCCAAGGATCAGGGCTAATGTTTTGGTCATCTGGGACAAACAGGAGGGCTCCGGAAAGCCCTACGTGGGGAAACTCACTGTCTCTATGTTGTGCCCCAAGGAAGGGAGGCGCAGCTGCGTCCCGGCAGTCCATGGTGACACCGAGAGCCCGAGCACCCGGTCATCCCAGTGGTATTGTGGAGGGGACAAACCTCTGGCTTGGCTCTTCAGATAATCAGTTTTCCTGGCCTCCAGCGCTGTCTGTTGATCCTGGGAGTGGGGACGTGGATTTTTAGCAGCCTTCTCTTACCTCCCAAACCCACGTGGATGTGATGGGCTTTACTCCCGAGGGCTCAGCTCCATCTCTAAAACGTTCTTCTCGGAGACTGCGCCCCTAGCGGTGGGGAGGTGCACATCTGACCCCGTGTGCCAAGGGGGCTGCACGAATGATTTGATCCCGCCTTGCCACCTTCTGTCACTGTGTCTTACCAATCTGTGTGCTCCTTCCCTCCTCTCAGGCCTCCTGTTGTTTTTATTCCTGGACTTTGTCGCTGTCCAAGACTTGTGATTGTTCGGTTGCCTGCTCTCCATAGCTTGGTCCATTTTTGTTGGTGCTCTGTAGCATGTTCTCCATTGCCTGAGCACAGAACCACTGTGCATGTCCAGTGCTAAAGCCATTGTTTCACAAACACCATTTCTTTTTTTCTTTTTCTTTTCTTATTTTTTTTTAAATTTATGTGCATTGGTGTTTTGCCTGCATGACAGGGTCAGGTACCCTGGTACTGGAGCTACAGACAGCTGTGAGCTGCCTTGTGGGTCTGGGAGTTGAACCCAGGGCCTCTGGTAGAGCAACAGTGCTCTTAACCGCTGAGCCGTCTCTCTGGTCCCCACGAAGGCCATTTTCATATCTCATTTGCTGTGTTTCCTTCTGTGCCTCCCACTAAAGCTCTGCCTGAGGTCCTTGTGCTGGCTACCACCCCGGTGTCACTGGGCCCTCATGGACGCAGAGCTGGGTCACGCTGCCAACATTTGCCCTTTCTAACCATCGTCTCGATTTTGTTCTCTGGATTTGTCCCCTTGCCTTCGGTCTGTGTCTCCAACCATTCTCTCCTATATTATTATTATTTTGTTTGCTTCATTTGATTTTGGTTTCTGATTTTCTTTTAAGACGCAGCCAGATTTTTTTTTCCTTTTCAAATCCAAGAGAAAACTTGCCACAAGAAGATTCTAGTAGTTTCTTGGTCTCTGAAGTCTACAGTCTTCCCAGGAGGCCTCTGGGTTGAGCTGCTGCAGGGCTGGCTGGGCAGTGGGGCGGGCGCTCATCTCATGACGCCATCATGCATGTGTTTTGATGCACCCCCCCCCACATACTTGTTTTTTTTCTTCCCCCCGATGTTCAAGTTATGAGTTAGGATGACCTTGACAATCACGATGTCTTTGGTAGACACCTCCCTGTTTCTTTGCTGGCTTCTGGTGCATGATCCTTACACACCCACGATCCTTACACACCCACGATCCTTACACGTCTGTGATTTGCTTTCCTCCGACCTTGGCCGTCAGCTGCCCTAACAACAACGCTTAGAGAAGCCAGAGGCAAACACCTTGTCTCTGATGGGAATCCTAGAGACCTTGGGAGAGAAGCTGCCAGAGTAGGGGGCAGGGATGGGCATGCCAGACCAGAGTGGGTTCTGGCAGTCCCTGTTGTTGTTGTTGGGGCTGCTAAGGCCACCTCCTACCATGACCATCGCAGGTGGACAGTAGTGGAGCCAGCTTCCCTGAGCCCTTTTTTGTGTGAGCAGAAAAGGGAGCTTTGTGAACCTTGCCCTGCTTCCCGGTACCCAGCACCTCTCCTTGCTCCCTCCACCCTCTGGGCAGAGCGCTGGGCACCTCCCTGCACAGCAAACAGTGCTGGAAGAAGGCAGACCCGAGCCCCGAGGTGAAAAACTAGATGTGTCATGAAGGCCCCTTGGCCCTCCCCCTCCCCTGGGAGCTGGATCCACTGCTGGCCCAAGAACTCTGATGAGGAACCCTGTCTGGATTGGGCCGGAAGCTGGCATTCGATGCTCTGCAGACCAGTCCAGAACATCGGTGTCTCGACTTCCTCGCCCAGATCCAGTTCACAAGGTAGCTCATTGCCTCTCCCACCTGTGGAGGGCCGTGCTGGATTTTAACTTTCGTCATGGTTGGTTTGGATGCGAGGAATGTGTTTATTCTCCTTCCTTCCTCTCCCAATCTAGCGCACTACCCTGGGAAGTGCATGTCCCAGACCAACTCCACGTTCACCTTCACCACCTGCCGCATCCTGCATCCCTCAGACGAGCTCACACGGGTCACGCCAAGGTAAGGGATCATAGCTCTGAGGCGGGTGGGAGTGGGGTCTGTCGGGGAATGGACTTTGTCACAAGGTGTGATGATGAAGTCGAGAGGTTCATTTGAAGGCCAGCTCCAAGCCAGGTGTGGTGGCACACGCCTTTAATCCCAGTCTTCAGGAGACAGATCTCTTGTGAGTCTAAGGCCAGTCTGGTCTACGTAATGAGTTCCAGCTCAGACAGAGGTGTTTACTAAGACCCTGTGAAGGAAAAATAGTCAGTTAGAACACAGGGACCTGAGTTCGATCCCCGTCACCTATGTGCTTGTGATCCGAGGTGGGTGGATCCCTGGGGTGCTTGATGAGGTCCTGGCCAGAGAGACGAACTCTGCCTCACTCACAAGGTAGAGGGTGCCTAAGGGACAATACCTGAGGTTGACCTCTGGCCTCTTTATGTACTCCTGTACCCACAAAATCACACCCAGCCAAGTCCAGCAGGCATAAGCGCTTGCAGCTGCCCATTCTGGGTCCCATCTTTCTTTCTGAACCTGTTTGTTCAGATCCAGAGCAGGGGGCCTGGGAAAGCCACTGCCACCATCCTCAGTGTGGATTCTTAGGGCCTTCCTGGCTGAAGCCAACATTCCCGCAGGCCCCGGGGATGAGCCAGCGTGCTTGTTGTCCCAAAGCTTGCCAGTGGAGCGTGGAGTTCTTTCACGGTAGAGTTGCTGAGTTCTGTGAAAGCCTCACCCACTCTGGAACAGACTCCAGGAAGCACTCACCGCAGCCAAACCCTAATGGCCAGCGTGAAAATCTTCTATGGTAGAGTCACATGCCTGTTCTGGCTTGTTTCCCCGGCACACCATCTGGAGAGATGTTGGTCTGTCAGACTTGGTTCCAGCCTCATGGTTCCCTCCCTGCCTTACGGGAGAATGGTTTCCGCAACACAGGAGAGTGACCCCCCCTTTCTGTGTGACACAGTCTGACAAGAGCAGGCACCTTGAGGAGCACCTTAAACTATGATAATTCTCCGCAGGTCTGGTGAGGATGACGACGAAGCAGCCATTTGCCCTGTTGAACTGAGAGGAGATGTAGGGCAGAGAGTCTGAGCCCACGGGCAAGGCAGGGGGTGAGCACACGGCCAACGGAGCCTGCTCCTGCGGGGCCACGCCAAAGGGGCTGTGTGTGCAAGCGTGGTTGCCACTAACCCGGGGACAAAGGCTTCGATGTGTTTCTGTGGTTGTGCCGGGTTAACATGGCCTTGGCCATCATCACTTCTAACCCAGCTGAGTGTTGGTGCTAACGAAGGCCTAACCAAAGGTCTCACCCAATGGGATCCCTGGATTTCTGCTTTATTTCTGTTTCCCTTGCTGCCCCGGGAGATGCTGGCTTCCAGGCCTGACTTTGTTTAGGAGAGGTTATTCTTAAAGTCACAGGATGTCTTCAGTGCAGCTAAGGGACTAGATGTGTATCTCTAGCTGAAGCTATAGGCCTCAGACTGCCCCCAGAAGTCCCATGTGGTCACCCTGGGGACTGGAAAAGCCTCGAAAGTGCAGAGTAAGAGGGGGCTGCCTGCCTGAGTCAGGGAGAAATGCAGTGGAGTAAAAAACCCCAAACCCTTTCTGGGGATGGCTGTGCCAGTAAGCCTTCGAGCTAGAACATCCTCACCTTCTAGCAGCAATCAGCTTTTGCAGAAACCTTCCCTGTGCCTTCTGCAAACCCACCTCCTCAGCCCCAGGAGCTGCTGCGGTCTCTCCAAGTGCCCCCCACTTCCCAGAGTCCCCTGCTGAGCTAGTGTGAGATGACCTGTTCCGTGACTCCCACCCTGTGCCTGTCAACCGTAGGGGAGACCACCCACAGGTGGGGCCTCCTGGGGAGAGGTTGCTGTGTCTAAGTCCTGGGGACTCTTCAGTTGCTCGTGAAGCTGGCCGCTCCAGCTGAAGCCGAGAGCAGGCAGCCACCGACACAGGTGGCATGAGGCAGTGGCAGCAGGTTGTCCTCTGTGTCCCTGAAAGCCAGTCTCCTGCTCCCCTGCGTCCTGGTGGCTCTCCCAGATGGATGGCAGATGCTGTGACCTCAAAGTCTCCAATCCACAGGCCGTGGTGAAGGAGCCTAGCTTCCTGTTGCGGTCATTCAGGTGTCATTACAGAGCCTGGACAGATTGACATGTGAGGTGTGGCTGTGTCTTCTGCCCTTGCCATGCAGCTATATCCCCAGGGGTTTGGGCAACAGGAAACAGGGCTAGAGCAGCAAGGGGTGGAGGATGAGCTGTGTGCTGTGCTGTGCTGCAGTCGTTTCTCCTGTCCAGCAGCGAGCACGCACTCGCGGCTCTGATTTGCATCTCAGGAAGATCAACGCTCGCGGAAAGAACTGTTTGGGGTGCTTTAGTTGTTGAAGGGTCTGTTGCCAGTCCTGACACAGTGGGGCCACTTTACCCATGGAATCAAATCCAGGACAGTCTACTTACTAGCCCAGTGAGACACTGAGTAAGCCCACAGCTAGCCTTGGAGCCGTGTCTTTATCTAAAGAAGAGATAGCGCTGTGCACCTCCAGGGATAAGCAAAGGGGGCAGCTTCCTGTGAACTTGAAGCACAGTCTTGTGTAAGGCTGACCCCTTCCATAAGAAATGAGGAGCAAATGCAGACAGAGCACCTGAGGGCACAGGGGTGCCTTCTCCTACCCCAGACTCCTGCACACACTGCAGGAGGCAGGGCCACTGATCCTTCTACAGACGCCTGTGATGAATGACGAGCCCCTTTCTCTTTCAGCCTTAACTCAGCCCCAGCTCCAGCTTGTAGCAGCACTGGCCACTTGAAATCCACACCAGTGGCCACGCCGTGCACCCCCCGGAGACTGAGCCTGGCCGAGTCCTTCACAAACATCCGTGAGTCCACGACCACCATGAGCACGTCCCTGGGACTGGTGTGGTTGCTGAAGGAACGAGGCATCTCCGCAGCTGTGTACGACCCCCAGAGTTGGGACAGAGCCGGCAGGGGCTCCCTCCTCTACTCCTATACCCCTAGGATGGCTGTGATCCCATCCACCCCGCCAAACTCCCCCATGCAGACACCCGTGGCCTCCCCGCCCTCCGAGTTCAAGTGCACGAGCCCTCCCTACAACTTCCTGGCTTCCAAGCCGGCCAGCTCCATCCTGAGGGACGTGCGGGCGAAGAGACCGGTGAGGAGCAGCGAGAGCCAGACGGACGTGTCTGTCTCCAACCTTAACCTTGTGGACAAAGTCAGGAGGTTCGGGGTGGCCAGAGTGGTGAACTCAGGACGTGCACATATCCCCACCTTGACTGAGGATCAGGCACCTCTCCTCTGTGGAGCCGCAGGGCCAGCACAGGCTCTTGTTCCTGGGGGCCTGGTCCCCGAGGGCCTGCCTCTGGGGTGCCCCAGTGGCATCCGGCGGAATCGCAGCTTCCCCACCATGGTTGGGTCCAGTGTGCAGATGAGAGCCCCCGTGATCCTCACCTCGGGCATCTTGATGGGCGCTAAGCTCCCCAAACAGACCAGCTTGCGGTGAGGCCAGGGGCTGCTGCCCTCCAGGAGACCTGTGATGTCCTCTCTCTGCTCCCCGCCTCCTGTCTCCCACGGAGCACTTGGCACCCTTTCTCCTCTGAGGTCTACTTCTCCTGAGCTAGACAAATCAACCTTGTGCCTCGTGGGGGGTGGAGAGTAGAACTCCATACTGTGTGTACATGGGCCTTGGGGACCTTGCATCTGCGCTCTCCCAATCTGCAGGAAGCGGTAGCCCTACAAGGTTATACACTCACGATGTCACCCGAGCTCACCCAGGGGAAGGTGGCGTCCTTTCTTCTTTACTCTTAAGAAGCACTGAGATTCCCAAGTGTGTTCTTATCCCATGGATAGGAATCTGGTGAATTCTGCATAAGACTGTCGGGTTGCACACCATAGCCGCCACGTGGCGCAGGTCACAATGCATCCACTTCCTGGGTGTCACTGGCCTCCTTGCCCACCTGTGCCAGCCGACAGTGCTGCTCACCATCAGAGAGTTGCTCTTCTGTTTGTAGGTGGTCCAACTTCTTCAAGATCTGCACTATTCTGCTCTGATGGAATGTCCGTTCCAGCTGTCCGGCTCAGAACCTGACCGGAAAAGAATGTATTGACACTCCAACGCGCCATCGGGCACCCCCTCTATGTTCTATGTGACTCATTTTTTCCATTTTTAAAAATTTTATTAGCAGGGAAATCTCAGTACTGACAGTTTCTCTTGGTGGTTCTATGATGCCAAAATGCAAATGGCACACACACTAACTTGCTAATAACATAGCTAATTTCTGGGACCCAGTGTCGCAGCCAGGTTGATGTATGACCAGTTATCACTGTAAACAGGAACAAAGGGACAGGGGACAAGACTGTTAAATCTGTACACAGTGGAGGAAACACCACATCCTGGGTCAAGGTTGGTCAGATTTGATGACTGCTGACCCCTCCCCACTCTGAAGAGGGCTCAGGCAGCATGTTTGAGCTCTGCAGTCACTCAGTGCTTTCTTTTTGTTTGTTTGGTTTTGGTTTTTTTGAGACAGGGTTTCTCTGTGTAGCCTTGGCTGTCCTGAACTCACTCTGTAGACCAGGCTGCCTTGAATTCAGAGATCCTACATCTGCCTCCCGAGTCCGGGATTAAAGGCATACACCACATTTTTTTTTTTTATCTTCTTGTTTGAAAACACGAATAAGTTTCTTCCCCAGACCTCAAGCCCTTTGTCTCCTCATCCCGTTTCTGCCCATAGGAAAAAAAATCAGAGGTGCTTATGAATGGAAGAAGCAAGAGGAATCGAGTGGCCTAGGCCTGTTGCTGTCACCCACTCGGTTATGGACGATTATTTATTATCTGTGTGTGCTGTATGCTATATTTTAATCAGATGCCTCCCCCCTTCCAGCTCCAGCCAGAGAGAAAGAGAGAGAGAGAGTGTGTGTGTGTGTGTGTGTGTGAGAGAGAGAGTGTCTGTGAGAGAGAGATCCCACCCCAGGCATCGTATTTATTTACTTTTATCTGAGTATGACTGTATGTCTGTGTGTCACATGATCACCTGTGACAAGCAATTGTCACATGGACCCTTCCCCCAGCAAAAGATGTGTTCTTGGATGGAGTGAGGGTCGCCTTATATCCACCGAGGATGCTTCGAGAAGGTCCCCAAGCAGCAAGCTTCAGTCCCACTATTTCAGACACGGGAGTGCCGATCGTCACGCTCTGCCCCTGGCTGCTGTGGTGTGCGGTCGCTCCGGTCGCTCCGAGTAGCTGACCTCATTTGAATGTATTGTGAAGCAGGCAGACGAACAAAGGAGGAAGATAACCACGCCTTTGGACGGACCACGTCATGTATGCAGAGGAACCACCCATCGGCACTGGCAACACCAGTGTGAAAACCGGCCCATTAGAGGTTATGATGCTTAGTGTAGTTAATAAACCGGAGATCAACATTAAACAACCACCACCAAACAGTGTGTTGTAATGCATCAAGATCAACAACAAAATTTTATTCGCTAATGAATATCAATAAAACAAGCTCAAAGTCTGGAGACTTGTCTTTCACTTAGCGTGTCTGTGTGTGGAGATGCGTGCCTGAATGTGGTTGCCCTTAGAGGCCAGAAGGGTAGTGGATCCCCTGGAGCTGGAGTCGTGGGTGGTTGTGAGCCCCCTGACACGGGTGCTAGGAACCAAACTCAGGGTCTCTGCAGGAGCAGTGAACGCTCTTCACCTTGGTTAGTAGCTTTTCACTGAGATTAGCCTCTTGAAGAGTTGACGGTGTTTGGCTCCTTGGGGACAGCAAATGAAAGGCATATACTTCACACACTCCCTCCCTCCCATCCTTTCCCGTGGTGCACTTCAGGACTGCCTGCTGCTCCATCATGTACACCTTGTGACACACACATCCTTCCACAAGCCAGCCCCCCACAGTCGGTCAGACTTGATTCTTGTCTTTACCACTAAAGCATAGAATGAACAGAAACCTTCCCTGTAGGTGATTTCCCACACTAGTGTGCACATCACGAAGAGACTCACCAGGTGGGTAGTGTCAAGTTTCCTTGCATGGAGTTCTGCCAAAAGACATAAGAACCAATCGAGATGGAGGAAGTATGAGGAGGAAGGATAAACTAGGGAGGTAAACACTGGGCTGTCACGAGTGTCAGGGACATTGTGGAGAACATTTGGGGTGTGGCATTATGAATGTCAGTTCCCACCATTTGGTAGTGACAACCCTGGGGAAAGCCACTGAACTGTCTTTGGGGTTTTTTACCTTCTGAATCTGTGAGGAGGTACAGTAGGGTTTAGAGCACTTACCAGTGTTGGGCAATGAGCTGGACATTTTTATGTCAACTTGACACAAGCTAAAATTATCTGAAAGGAGGGAACCTTAATTGAGAAAATGGCTCCATTAGATGGGTCTGTAGGGAAACCTGTAGGGCATTTTCTTAATCTGTGATTGATGGGGGAGGCCCAGCCTATGGTAGGCGGTGCCATCCCTGGGCTGGTGGTCCTGGCTTCTATAAGAAAGCAGACTGAGCAAGCCAAGAGGAGCAAGCCAAGAAGCAGTGCCCTCCACAGCTGATGGATCAGCTCCTGCCCCCAGGATCCTGCCCTGTTAGAGTTCCTGTCCTGACTCCCCAAGATCCTGCCCTGTTAGAGTTCCAGTCCTGACTCCCCAGGATCCTGCCCTGTTAGAGTTCCTGTCCTGACTCCCCAGGATCCTGCCCTGTTAGAGTTCCTGTCCTGACTCCCCAGGATCCTGCCCTGTTAGAGTTCCTGTCCTGACTCCCTTCAGTGATGAACAGTGATATGGAAGTGTAAGCCACATAAACTGTTTCCCCAGCTTACTGTGTGGTCACGGTGTTTCATTGTAGCAATAGAAACCCTAACTAAGGCAGCATCTTGGGCGCTGCTGAGAAACGTCCCTGTTCTATTGGAGTTATCTGCCTGGAGAAGGTAGTCGCACCCACAGAACAGGAGGGGCCCAGCTGATGTGGGGCTGATGAGAGGCCTGCTTTGGATTAGCAGTACCCAGAAATCTCTCCAGGGAGGGAGAGGCTTTCGCATGTGAGATCTGAGGCAGGCAGGAACATTTATTTGAGCAGAGGGAGCAGCTGGTGAGGGGCAGGGTGTGTTTGAGTAGTGACAGGAAGCAGTTTAAGGTGGGGTGAGCTTATTGTAGTTTGCACCTCAGGAGAATACAGTCTGTCTATCACAGAAGGGAAGGACAGTGCAGGACCGTTGGGGACATTTGGTCACACTGTGCTGGCAGACAGGGAGACTGAGCTAGCAAGCCTCAAGGCCAGTCCCCAGTGACATACCTTCTCCTACGAGGCATTGCCTGCTGAAGGCTCCTTCACAACCTTCCCACAGAGAGTCACAAGCTGGGGACCACGTGTTCAAGCACACAGACCGCCTGGGGACAGCTCACATTTAAACCACACAGAGACTAACCACGGGGGGAGGGCAGGGGCCCTGGTGCCACATGGGTGCTGCCCTGGGCTCCTCTCTCCCCTGGCGTTAAACACTGAGCTACATACTGATGGAATAAGAGGGGTTCATTATCAGAGCCCCCAACTGTGGGACATGAGCCCCTGTCACCTGCAGCCTGGAGGGAAAAGAAACACTCATAGTAAGTCTGTGCTTTTTGGATAACACAGGGACCCTCGGAGTTGGGCCCACAGGTCTGTATTAAAAAAAAAAGTAATTCTCAATCCTCTGAGAATTGCATACAATATATTTTAACCATTCACTGGCAACTCCATAACTTCTCCCACTCCCATCTCCCTACATGTCCCAAATTCATGTTCCACCCCCAGCCGAGATTGTTGCGCCTGAGGACAAATGACCCTGAAGAGGAAACGAAGATGTCAAGTTCTTGGTTCTTAGCTACGAGGAAAGAAAAGACTAAGCACACAGTTTGCTGTGCAACCAGACCTGGAGGGGGAAGCTTGCTGCGTCACTTTCCCTGTTTCTCTGCCAGTACTTGCTAACCCCATCCAGTTCCCTCCTAGGCTCACTAGCCAATCACCACAACAGGAACTGAGCAGAGGTTTGTGTAGCAGACAAGGAAAGGAAGGGGTAGGAGAGGTCCCGATACATATTATTCATTGGGGACCAATACACCTCATCTCTCCAGCAATCTGAGGTCCAGGTTATGGGAATAGCCTGAGATGAATCTTAGGATCTATGGACAGATGGTCTAGTTTTACAGGGGCGGGTAAGGAGGATATTACACAGCCCCGCACAGGACTCCACTGAGCAGTGGGGAAGGAGAGATGACAACAGATGAATCTCAACAAAAACATGTCCAGTCTCACGGAGACATGAGGACTCAGTACCATGTACTGCCCGGGAGCGGGATGGCAGGTGTATCGCAGGCCTTGAGTATGAGATCAAAGAAAATAGTCACAGGCCTCCCCACAGCTCCGGCAGTACCACACTCAGAACCTGGAACCATCTGGGAGAAGGCCGGCAGAGAGACGCGTCAATATGAATTCCCAGAAGCGTATAAGAGGGATTGATTAGTTTAAGATAAAGGGCGGGACGAGAAAATGATGTGTTATTTCTGAGCTCTTGGGGGCCATCATAGCCTAAGAGGAGTTTGTCTCCCTTGCCGGTAGAGGGCGCTCAGAGATAAAAGACGACCGCGGGCACTGGCTCTGGAGACCAAGAGCAAGATTGTTTGCTTTCCACTGAAAAGCAATTAAGGGCAGGTGCCTGTTCTGCCTGGGTTCAAGGCTGGGGAAAGTGCCCAGCGAGAGGACTGGCCTCTCATCAGTGGGCTTTCTCCCTCCTGCTCTTGCAAGGTTTTCTGAGCTCTCTCAGCCTCCGGCTGCTCTGGGGATCCAGATGACTTCTAGTGCAGGTGGCAGGGGGCAGCAGATGTTCTCATGGGTACAGCTAAGTGAGTCTCCTGCTTGGGGCATTACGAGGCCAGGGTAAATTCTCCAAGTGAGCTCAGGAGAAGCACAACAGCAGAAAATAGCGTAGCGGCATTCAATCAGGAGGAAACACATCACACGCCCTCCTACTACACCTGCATCATCCAGAAAGCACCTTAAAATAGTTACAAAAATGCTATGTGTTATTAAGACATCACCCCACCTTGGGCATGAGCCAACCTAAAGCCAGGCTTTAATTGTCAACTTGACAACACCTGGAATCACCTGGGAGGCCAATCTCATTGAGGGATGTCTAGTTTGGTTGGCCTATGTGCGTTTCTGCGTGTGTGCCTCTGTGTGTGTGTGTGTGTGTGTTGTACATGAAGAGCTGGTGTCTTAATTAAGCTAATCTATATGGAACGACCCACCCACTGTGGGCAGCACCATTCCTTCCCTAAGCAGAGGCCCTGAACTGATTAAGAGTGGAGAAAATCAAGCTGGCTGTAGGCGCTCAGCCTATGGCCTCTACCTCAGCTGGGCACCATTGAAGCCAGGTGGTCTCTTGCCTCAGGCGCTGGCTCACCAGCACTCTAGACCCTGCTGGGGTGTTGTTTTCCCCTGGCTCTCACCACAGGGTGTCGCTGATGCATTGCAGTTCCCTCAGATTAAAAGCTCCCACCTGGGAGAGAAACTTAAACAGGAGGACGGGAAGGGAAGCAACAGATAATTCAGCTTCCATGCGGGATGCTTATATGGGGGTAAAATGATGGGGGGTTCTAAAAGGAGGTGAAGAACAGGAAGTTCCCAATGGCTTCAGGAAGCCCCTGGAGCTGAAGAGATTCACTAGACCCCCACCCTCCCCAGTATGTAAGTAGGAAAGACTGAAGAGGGGGATCTCTGTGATCAAGCCAGGTTTATTAATAGGTGCCAATCAATAAAGTACGCTCACAATAAAGACTGAGGCTTCAATGCTGCCTCAGGCCCTACCGCTACACCGCCTCTGTTCCCATTCCAGCCTCCTCATTCCCAAAAATAGGGGGTGGGGGACCTCAACCAAGCCACGAGCGCTTGCTCCCAGTTCTTCCACCTCCCAAGAGAGTGTACATCTCTTCTCTCCTGATTTTATCCAGTCAGTACCTCGGGAGAAGACCACGCCCATTGGGTCAAGTCTCCCCAATCCGCGATACCATTGGCTTATCAAATCAAATTTCTACAATTCCAGAGAGTGCTGAAAGTCGCTCTCTGACAAGATTAGTTGGCTAGAAGAGGCTCAGGCCAACTGAGCCACCTGGAGAGGACACTAGCCAACCCGCTGAGCTGCCTGCGGGCTGTGCAGTGTGCTCCAGGCTCCCAGCTTTCGGGAGCTGTCACCCCCGTGCTGGGGTGAGCTTTGGTAATACAACTGCCATTGAGTCATTTATGCTTCTGTAGCTGACCACAATAAAACTCATTGGATCTCCAAGTTGAACTGCGGTGCTATCCCGTCTGTTGTTGGTTCCCTCTCTCCTATCCAAGGTGAGTGGACAATTGTTCATGTCTCTCCAGGAGTAGTGACACAGAACAGCCACCACAACCCTCATTGCAGGAATAACATCCAGGTGGTGCATTCGCCTTGGAGTTCTAGGCTGCCCCTACTCAAGACATCTCTATCACCCATGACATCTCTATCACCCATGACATCTCCATCACCCATGACATCTGGATCACCCATGACATCTGGATCACCCATGACAACCTGCATCACCCATGACATCTGGATCACCCATGACATCTCCATCACCCATGACACCTCCATTTCCCATGACATCTCCATCACCCATGACAACCTGCATCTCCCATAACATCTCCATCACCCAAGACACCTGCATCACCCATGACATCGGCATCATTACCCGTCTCAGTTTTATCAACTCCTTACCCATTCCCTTTGCTCCCCGAGTCCCACTGAATTAGGGTTCTGATTCCTGCCATTATTTGCACTGTGCTATCGCAATGTTCCCTTTTCCTTGTCAGTCTTACAACACCCGTGTTCTCTAGCTTGGGGAGTCTCTCAGTGCTAGCAAGCCCACTTAGCATGCACGAGGTCCTAGGTTCTATCCCCAGTAAGAACCCACAATTCTCTATAGTCCCTCCTTTGAAAGCAGAGCCTTGTTGTGGGTTATGATTTAATTTCTCCACCACCCAGGTCACACTCACCCACCACATAGCACCTCAGGTGACCTGACCTCTTTCCTTGTTGGAAGTAGAGCAGTTTTCATTTCAAGAAGACCCAAGCCATGTGTCCTTCCTAGAGTGACACAGATGCACAGGGAAGCAGGGAAGTCAGGACTGTCTGCTCAAGACCTGCTCAGACACAGAGGCTCTGGCTCGCTTCAGCACCCTAGTGTGTGCCTGGACCACAGGCATCCCAGGAAACAGCTGTGGTTTTTGTTATTGTGCATGTGATATACACATGTGTTACATGTTGGAGCATGAGCACATGCCTGCGGAGGCCAGAGATCAATCTCAGATGCCATCATCTTCAGTCTCCACCTTGCACCTTGGGGCCTGGTCTCTTTACTGACCATAACGCCCACCGGTTCTCTGCACCGACTGACCAGAGAGCTGTGGGATCTGCCCGTCCCCACCCTGACCGGAGAGCTGTGGGATCTGCCCGTTCCCATCCTGACCAGAGAGCTGTGGGATCTGCCCGTCCCCAGAGCTGTGGGTCTGCCCGTCCCCATCCTGACCGGAGAGCTGTGGGATCTGCCCGTCCCCATCCTGACCGGAGAGCTGTGGGATCTGCCCGTCCCCATCCTGACCAGAGGGCTGTGGGATCTGCCCGTCCCCATCCTGACCAGAGAGCTGTGGGATCTGCCCGTCCCCATCCTGACCGGAGAGCTGTGGGATCTGCCCGTCCCCATCCTGACCGGAGAGCTGTGGGATCTGCCCGTCCCCATCCTGACCAGAGGGCTGTGGGATCTGCCCGTCCCCATCCTGACCAGAGAGCTGTGGGATCTCCCCGTCCCCATCCTGACCAGAGAGCTGTGGGATCTGCCGTCCCCATCCTGACCAGAGAGCTGTGGGATTTGCCCGTCCCTATCCTGACCAGAGAGCTGTGGGATCTGCCCGTCCCCAGAGCTGTGGGATCTCCCCGTCCCCATCCTGACTGGAGAGCTGTGGGATCTGCCGTCCCCATCCTGACCAGAGAGCTGTGGGATCTGCCCATCCCCATCCTGACCAGAGAGCTGTGGGATCTGCCCGACCCCATCCTGACCGGAGAGCTGTGGGATCTGCCCGTCCCCAGAGCTGTGGGATCTCCCCGTCCCCATCCTGACTGGAGAGCTGTGGGATCTGCCGTCCCCATCCTGACCGGAGAGCTGTGGGATCTGCCCGTCCCCATCCTGACCAGAGAGCTGTGGGATCTGCCCGACCCCATCCTGACCGGAGAGCTGTGGGATCTGCCCGTCCCCACAGCTGTGGGATCTGCCCGTCCCCATCCTGACCTGAGAGCTGTGGGATCTGCCCGTCCCCATCCTGACCAGAGAGCTGTGGGATCTCCCTGTCCCCATCCTGACTGGAGAGCTGTGGGATCTGCCCATCCCCATCCTGACCAGAGAGCTGTGGGATCTGCCCGTCCCCATCCTGACCGGAGAGCTGTGGGATCTGCCCGTCCCCATCCTGACCGGAGAGCTGTGGGATCTGCCCGTCCCCATCCTTTGAGCGCTGGGGTCACAGATTCAGGCCACCTCACTCTACTTTTGTGCAGGTACTGTGATCTTGCACTCTGGTCTTTGTGCTAATGCCGCAGGCACTGTACCCACGGAGCCATGCTCCCAGACCAGTAAATAGCATTTTAATAAGTACATGGAAAAAACAGACAACAGCTTCAGCAGGTTCTAGTGCAGGTCAAAGATCAGGTCACCCAGGTTCCACATCTATGTTTGTTTCTCAGATAGAGTCAAACAATAACCACGTTGTCTGTCTGCTGTGGCCAGAGAGGACTAGAGAGCCAGCTTGTTCTTTCAGTAGCTGTAAATGCAATCTTTCTTCCTGGAAACAGAGAAAGCCCCAGAGACTCAGAAGTCTTCACCTTCCTGGACTCAGCTGCAGGCTTGTTCGGGTGAAAGATGGTCTGAGGTACAGGAAGACTCCAGGGGCAGGTGTGCGTGTTAGCTCATGTGTGGATATGGTGTGCATATGTGCTTTTGTGTGCATGCATGCTTGTGTGTGTGCACACATGCTTGTGTGTGTGTGTGTGTGTGTATGTGTGTGTGTGTGTGTGTGTGTGTGTGTGTGTGTATCCTCCATCTCTTAGAAAATTAGATAAGACCCTCACAGTTTCTCTTGCAGGATTCCTCTTTGCCCAAGTCCCAACCAGGTAATTAAGTTCCTGCTGGGTGCTGTGACCAGTGTGGCAGTCAGGTGTGCCCTCTCCCTTCTGTCCAGCATGGAACAGCAGTTTGAGCCTTTCAGACTTCTTCTGTCCTGCTTAGTTTCCTTTCTCGTGGAGCGGCAGGAACCACGACCAAAGCACCGTGGGGAGGAAGGGCTCTGTTTTCCTTTACAGTCCATCACTGAGGGAAACCGAGGCAGGAGCCTGGAGGCAGGGGCTGAAGCAGAGGCCATGATCAGACACCAGTTACTCAATCAAGGCTGGTTTTGTTACCTTTTTTATACAAATCAGCACCAACCACAGTGGCTGGGCCCTCCCACATCAATCAAGAAAGTGGATCACAGACCAGTCTGATCGTCGAGGGTCCCTCTTCCCAGGTGACTCTAGGATTGTGTCTCAAGTTGATGCCTGAAGCAGATTATGGCACAGCCCGATTTTGCCAGTCAGGGTTCTGAAATCAGCACCTCTCCCCCACCCTGCACCCTGACTCTTGGTGTCACCTCTTCCAAGGCGACTTTCTAGACGCCCCACGTTGGGGTGACAGCTCCCTGTGGAGCAGGGAGTTGCACACAGAGTGAAGGTGAAGGGAGGCAGCTGGCGAGCAGCAAACTCTCTACCCTGCTTCTATGCTTTAAACACGAGATTCTATGCGCTCAACAGAACTTAACATTTTCACTTTTTTGGAGTTGTTTTTCCTTTCACGTTTCCTCCGCTCAGATCTGGAAGGCAGAAGATACTGGTTCGCTAATTAGAGGTAACCATGGTTACCAAGTTGCCTTCAAAATATCTTGAAGAGTTGTTTGGGTTTTTTCTTTTTCCCCTCTTGGTAAAATAAAAAAATTCATTAAAAATATAATTCCATGTACAGAATTATTTTAAATTTTTAGTTGCTTGGATAACAGAGGGAGAGACCTATAGACCTCAACATGGCCTCAACAGAGAAACACCAGCAACCTGAGAAGTATGGGTAAGTGACACACTTCCTCCAACAAGGCCACAGACCACTCCCTGGATGACTAAGCATTCAAATACATGAGCCTGTGGGGGCCATTCTTATTCCAACTACCACAGTGCATTGCTCATGGCTGTAAGCAAATATCCGCCAGCAAGGGTGTATTTGGTGGTGGTCTGTCGCAGTGAAGAAAGCAAGGTGGTGGTGGTGGACGTGGTGATTGTGGTGGTGGTGGTGGTGGTAAGGGGGAGGCTGCCAGCCCTCATCTTGGTGGGCCAAGAAGCTGAGGAGGAAATGAGTGTCTTGCCAGCTTCCCCCTTTCCCCCTTTAATGCAGCCTGGAATCCCAATCCATGTGTTAGTACGTTCTGGAAACACCCAAAGATGAGCATCCCTAAAACCCTAGGCACCTCTTTTTATTGATAGATATCATTGTAATTTAAGTTTGTTTCTAGGAGATTTTTCATGTGTGCACAATATTTACTGATTCTCACTCCCCACTGAAGACTTTGATGACCGTGGTCTTGCATAAGCCCTACCATTCCTTGCCTGGTCACTGGGGCATGTGCCAGAAAGGAGGCCAAGGGTCCGTCTTCATTCTTTGCAAGCAGAATGATGTATGCAAGGCCAAACGAAGGTGTGGTGAAACTTTTGGGGACTTTACCAGGTTGGTAACCCACTAAAGCAAAAGTATCAACACATTCTAAGATGTTGACAAGATTGAGGGCTTTGAAATGTAATGTTCACATTGTTCAGGGTGCACACCGTGTCCCCAGCATACAAGGTACATGAGACGTTCAATTCTCCTTGGAAAAGACAATCAGTAGATGCTACTGGTCAGATTTCACAGATGCCAGAACTCTTGGGGCCTTTAAAGCACTTTAAAGGTATTGAATGAGTAAATGTACCCCTCATGTCCATCAGGCATGTGTGTGTATGTGTCTGTATGTGTACACGTGTGTGTATATATGTGTCCACATGTGTGTCTGTGTGTGTATGTCTGTGTGTGTCAATGTGTGTCTATGTGCGTCTGTGTGTGTATGTCTGTGTGTGTCAATGTGTGTCCATGTGTGTGTGTCTGTGTGCGTATGTGTCTGTATGTGTACACGTGTGTGTATATATGTGTCCACATGTGTGTCTGTGTGTGTATGTCTGTGTGTGTCAATTTGTGTCCGTGTGTGTGTGTCTGTGTGTGTATGTCTGTGTGTGTCCATGTGTGTCCATGTGTGTCCATGTGTGTGTGTCTGTGTGTGTATGTGTCTGTTGCTGAGGATGGAATCCAGGGCTTCACACATGCTAGACAAATGCTCTGCCACTTAGCTACATCTCTGGCTTTCTCTTTACTTTTTATTTTGAGACACAGTTGCCTTGAACTCATAACCCTCCTGCCTCAGCCTCCCAAGTAGCTAGGATTTCAGACCAGTGCCAGCAGCTATTGGACAGTTCACATCTTTAACACTGAGTAAGCCCACTAATAATCACCAGTGAATTCTTTTTCTTCCTATGATAGTGTCAATACCTTGAGCTTTAGAAAATCAATAGAAAAATATTAATCCATTTGCTTGCTGTGTTGGGCACACTCTGGAAGGAAGGGGAGGGCACACGCTGGAGTGGAAGGGGAGGGCGCACTCTGAAATGGAAGGGGAGGGAGCACTCTGGAGTGGAAGGGGAGGGAGCACTCTGGAGTGGAAGGGGAGGGCATACTCTGGAGTGGAAGGGGAGCGTGCACTCTGGAGTGGAAGGGGAGGGCGCACTCTGGAGTGGAAGGGGAGGGCACACTCTGGAGTGGAAGGGGAGGGAGCACTCTGGAGTGGAAGGGGAGCGTGCACTCTGGGGTGGAAGGGGAGGGAGCACTCTGGAGTGGAAGGGGAGGGCACACTCTGGGGTGGAAGGGGAGGGCACACTCTGGAGTGGAAGGGGAGGGAGCACTCTGGGGTGGAAGGGGAGGGAGCACTATGGAGTGGAAGGGGAGGGAGCACTCTGGAGTGGAAGGGGAGCGTGCACTCTGGAGTGGAAGGGGAGGGCGCACTCTGGAGTGGAAGGAGAGCGTGCACTCTGGAGTGGAAGGGGAAGGTGCACTCTGGAGTGGAAGGGGAGGGTGTACTCTGGGGTGGAAGGGGAGCATGCACTCTGGAGTGGAAGGGGGGAGCACTCTGGAGTGGAAGGGGAGGGAGCACTCTGGAGTGGAAGGGGAGCGTGCACTCTGGAGTGCTCTGTCACCCTCTCCATGTCCCTCATGCGTGATATGAACTGTGTGAGTAGCCTGCCTTCCACCTTCCTGGGCTTGGTTGGGAGGACATGATCATGTCCTTGTGTGTGTTTTACTTTTCTGATAAAATTGCTTCTCATGCCGATCCATAACCTTAGTGGGTGGGACCCTGAGAACTTCTCTTTGCTGATGAATCCATTATACAAATATTTAGTGAGACAAGACTATGATAAGGGATGGAAATTAAATAAAACAGATTAAAAAAATCCCTGCTCTTATGGGACTGGTACCCTAGTAGGCAAGATGAAGCCAGCAATCAATTAATATAGAGCGTAATTCTGAAGGGGAAGGAAGCAGAACAGAAGAAAGCACGGGCGGGGGGAGTTGTATATAGAGGATGATCTGAGCTGAGGCAGGGCTGAAGGATCTGGAAGGTCCTGCCATGCTGTGTGTGTGTATGTGTGTGTGTGTGTGTGTGTGTGTGTGTGTGTGGCGGGGAGGGGGGTGAGCCAAAGAGTCTGAGGTGGGACTGAGGGTAGTGTTGGGGGGCAATAATGAAGAGGGCAGGGAGGCTAGAGTGTGGCAAGGGGGAGGGGTGGGTAAGAGAGGAGTGGAGTGGAGACAATACTGCTGGGGAGAGGGGCTCTGTCCAGTGGGCTCAGGAAGTGGTTGGGGATCTGGGGCAGACGCTGTAGCCCCAGGCAGCAAATCCTTTTCACAGTCAATAACAAAAATGCGCAGAACTTAGAGCCAGGGGAAATTAGTGAGGCCACAGCTCTCTTTGCTTGGCTTCTGCTGTATTTACCTCCAGGATGGGCAATAACTTGAAGAAACCAGGAAAAGATATTGAACGTACCGAGAAATGAAGGCGAGAGATTAAGAATCTTTCCTTTGGCACATGTTATGTCTGGTCTTATCAGTTTGATGAGATTTAGAACCACCGTTTAGAAGAGACAACTCTGGCTATGTCTGTGAGGGTGGGCTTGAAAATATTTAACCAAGGAGAGAAGATTCACCCTAACTGTGAGTGGAAACACCCAGCAGACCGGGCCCCTGAACTGAACGGAAAGTAGTAAGCAAACTGAAGAACGGCCTTCATCTCTCTCTCTCTGCTTCCCGTCTGTGGGTGCAATGTTCTGTCACCTTCTGCTGCCACCACCATGGCCTCTCCACCCAGGGGACTGGGTCCTCGAACTGAGAGAGAAAGTCAATAGAACGAGGTCCCTTTCTGGTGCCTCGCCCCTGTGTTCAGTGCTTGGCGCCTGTCTTTGAGTCCATAATCTCTGTCGGTTCTTTAGGCCCTACTGATGTGTCTATAAAAACACAGGGAGCATATCCTAAAATCAACTGATTGCTGATCTGGGGCAGATTATTCCAAGCATTGGCTTTGTTGTTCTTATTGACACAGGAGCCACTTGTGAGTCCCTTCCCAGGCCGTAGTTCTCCTGACAAACTCCATTGTCCTCTGAGATGACCGCACTTCCTCAAGGGTCTCTGTTAATGAGTGAGTTAAACGACATCTTGAAGTGTCTTGGTCTTACAGTTCTGAGAGTCATGTGTGGCTTTATCTTTAAAAACTTAATGTTCAGGCCAGGCGGTGGTGGCGCACGCCTTTAATCCCAGCACTTGGGAGGCAGAGGCAGGCGAATCTCTGTGAGCTCGAGACCAGCCTGGTCTACAAGAGCTAGTTCCAGGACAGGCTCCAAAACCACAGAGAAACCCTGTCTCGAAAAACCAAAAATAAAAATAAAAACTTAATGTCACATGCGTGGCAATTCAAAAGGCACCAATTCAGATCAGTTCTCCACTCACTGGGTATCGTGGGCTTTGTGTTCAATTCCGAGTCCTTCATCCACCCCCACGACATACACGTTTGCACACAGAGTGTGGTCTCATCCCACCCCACCCCATGCTTGGTGGTGCGCTAGAAACAGACCTACACATATTTCTGAATGAATTATGGTGTGTTGGTTACCATTTTGCTCTCTGTGACCAAAGCAACTTCAGGGAGAGAGGATTTATTGTGCTCGTGGTTTAAAGGGACGCAGTCCGTCACGGTAAGAGATGGATGTTGGTGGTGAGAGCATCAGGAAGTAGAAGTGGACGCTGGCGCTCAAATAGCTTTCTCCTTTGATTTAGTTTGGGATCCCAACCCATGGGATGGTGCTCCCTGTGTTTAGTTAATGGTGCTCCCTCTTCAGTTAATCTCTGAAAATGACCTTGCAGACATTCCCCAGAGGTATGTCTCCAAGTGATTTCAAATTCAATCACGTTACCAATGAAGACAGACGGGGACACATGGGAATTGGAGGCTTAATCTATGAGGCAGTCTCGGAGAGCAAATTGTTGGGACTGAATGAGGTGGGATCCCTAGGAGGTGACAGTGTATTGTGTTATCTGGTTGGATCTTAATTTTATTCTGAATTCTAACTTCTCAGATTGCTCCCAGCGTGTCTTCCCGGGGTCACCAGAAGAGCTTTCTAAGAGTCCCTTTTCTACCACTGAAGGAACAGAGTATCCCTGTGGGCTGTGGTGGACTAGGTGGGTCTGCTGAGATATTGCACAGATGGAATGATGTGGCCTTCAATGTCCATTCCTCTGTGCTGCCCTGTCCTGGGGGCCTCAGTTAGGAGATCTGGGAAGTTGCATTGTGGGTGGCCATTCCTTGGTCACCTCTGGATGTCTCTGATGCCCAGAGAATGAACAGATCGGCTCTTGTGCTGGATAACAGGAATCCCCCAGCATGCCCTCTGATTGACAGCACTGTGACAGGGCTCAGGGAAAGCTGTCACCGCCGGCTGGGTAACTGCTTCCTCTAGTTAAATATTCCCTCAAGGGGAGAAGAGACTCTTCCGTGGAGTCACCTACAGGCTGTGCAGGGATGCAGCTTTCATGAGTTGCCCCCCAATGTTGGGATGTGCTTTTTGGTGATGCAGCTGCCTGACTCACCGGTGCCTCCATCAGTAACCCTGATAGACCCACCAAGCTAGGTGTTGATAGAAGCATTTCTTTGGTCAGTCGGTGCCCCCTCTATCTGGGGCAGAACAGAAACAAATTCCCCAGGACGAAGACATGGACTCTGTGCTCTGTCAGTGAATGTCCAGGAATGGCTGGGGCCAGCAACTCCAGTAGCACCTGGGAGTATGCTTGCACTGGAGCCCGGATTTTCCGGGTTGAAACACGTGGTTTCCCATGATTCTCTACACACCATAGTTTGAGGGGATATTGGTTAATGGAGTCCTCCTCATCGAGGTACATCAGCCTTCAAGTCTGGGAGTCACTTCCTGGGGCACTAGGGTCAGCCACTTCCACCTTGCAGGACTCATCTCCTTGTCTGCAGAGGACAAGCTGTGGCCATCACTGCCCTGTAACTTAAAGGTTGAGAGGACCCTAAAGAAATCTTGGGGTGGAGTAGCCTGGAAGAAGGGGTTGGGGATGGGTGTAGCCAGGGCTGGGCCCTAGGGCTGAGTCCAAGAGCCCTTCTACAAGCATCAGTGGGGAGGACAGCTCCATACCCTGCACTCAGGTCCCGAGCCCCTCTGGGACCATCCACTGCAAGGATTCGCCTGTGGACACCCTGTACCAGTCTCCCCTCCTCTCCAACCTGCAGACCCTCGCCGGACACAATGAATGAGTGGCAGAAGGAAAACTCTTTAATAGCATAGCAACATTAGGTCTGGGAGTCACTGGAGGAAACACTGCCTTCCAACCGCCGGCGGGGCTGAGGCGTGTGGCCGTATTGCACACTCTTAACAGATTTCACATTGGGAACTTAATAAATAGATACTCAAAGTGTCGAACAGCAGAGGCAAGGGGTTGTGTGCGTGACTGTTTTCTCGTTCCAGCTCCTCCAAACAGGACTGAGAAGCTGGCCCACTAGGACGGGTATTCGTAGTCCTCGGCGCTGCGCCGGCCAAAATCCATCCAGCCCGTGTAGTCCCGGTCACTTATCCTGTGGCTGGGGTCCAGGTTCTGCAGCGACTTAAGAACAGACATGCGGCCAGAAGGAGCTGCGGGTAGAAAAGAGGAAGAAGATAAGAGCTGTGGATATGAAAGTGTGGCTAAAGCAATGGGGAAAGCCAGGGTGTGTGTGTGTGTGCTTGTGATTTCATTGTACATATATGTATATATACATGCATATGGACACCCGTGTCTTCCTCAATCTCTTCTCCCTCTCATTGAGACGGAGCCTCTACTGCACCTGGAGCTCACTGGGGAACCAGCAAGCCTTAGGGACCCTCGTGTGTCTGCATCCCCAACACTGGGATTGTGGGTACAGTGCACACCCAGTTCTTCAATATGGGTTCTTGGGGGTCTTCCTGTTGTTCAGTGAGCATTGACTGTCAGAGCCATCCCACCAGGTCTTAGAGCACTAAATCTGCGAGGCCAAGAGCAAACAGAGGAGGAAGAACCTCTGTGCTAGTGTTTAGATGGCTTGGCTTCTCCCTGCCTTGTTCAGCCTAGGAGCTGTCCAGAGTTTCCTACCCAAAACATCATTCTGTAGTGCACCCGATGCTCATCAGAAGCCATGCAAAGATCCTCCCAGAATGCACTACTTCTAAATGCATTGACTTAACGTCCCAGCATGCTTAGCTCATGGGGGAGCTTTCTGGGACCACAGCACCGTGATGCAAGGATTACATTTTTAGAAATGAGATCAAGAACCAGGGAGAAAGATGGCTCAGCAGGTAAACTGCTTGCTGCATAAGCCTGACAACCCAAGTTCAGATTCCTGGAATCCACACTGGATATACTAAGGCGTGTCCTGAGATGGGAGGCGGAGACAGGAAAGTCTCCCAGATGCTCATGGGCCAGGCAGCCTGGAGTATGAAGCGCAGTGACAAACCACAAAAACGTCCCGCCTAAAACTAGGTAGAAGGTAAGCACGAACCAGCACCTGAGGTTGTCTTCTGACTCCCACTGTACACACCATAAACACACATAACGCACACATGCACATAATACACATACACACACGTAAGTAAATGAGTTTTCTTTTTTTTGGAACAAGGACAAGTCAGACGGCTCGATGGCTAAGTATGGTTTTTGTCAAGCTTGGCAATGTGAGTTTGAGCCCCTGGATCCACACAGTGGAAGACGAGAGCATCGCTGTCCTCTGAACTCTACAGGCCTCCCATGCCCCCTCATAAATAAATGCTAAAAAAATGAAATCAAGTTCTCTTTCTACATGAACATGCTTCCAAATTATTCACATGAAGGCTCCAGTCTTTTAAATATAATAATAACCAGAAAAATACACCCCTGTCAGATTAAAATACTGGCATCTTGGTAGCATTCATAGAAACTGAATGAAAAGTCAGAAAAAGTGAAATTTAAACCAGCCATTTGGACCAAAACACAGCACTGTAACCTGCAGCAGGGTCCAGCCTGTGGTAACTGTGTGATCTGGGCAGGAAGAGGTGCGGTGACGTGAGTTCCTTCCTCTGCGGGCAGATGACATGGTCCCAGCCCACAAATGGTGGACAGTGGCCTCCTGGACTTGGAATCAGGGTAGCTCCTTCTGTGAGGCTGATAGGGTAAAGAGAGGCCCCTGGGGATGCCACTGCTCTGGGACCACAGTGTTCCCATCTTTGGGGTTTGCAGGCGGCTTCCCTGCCAGCTCCTGCCCCAGGCTAGCACAGCCAGAAAGAGGATTACTTAGCCCATGCTCCAGTAAGCAATGATAATGAGACCCGTTGGTAGAAGACAGGTTGATTGGGAAGAGGATTAGGAGGGGGAGGGGGAGAAGGAGTGAGGGCAGTGGGGTGAGTGTAATCTGAATGTACTATGGATGCATTAGACGCCATAATGAAGCTCACCATTAAGGCATAATTAATACATATTAGTAAAACGTTTCTTAAATGGCACCACAGAGGCAGTTACCCTTACTGCAGAATGAATTTAACCAGCTAAACTTAAAACAGAAATCATCACATTCTTCTCTCTGACCTCACGTCTTCCTGGGTTGGGAACTGAGAGCCCACACCCTGCGTTCTTTGGGTAGACAGCCCTAGCTTGTGCAGAACAGACCTGGCTGCTTCAGTACCCAGTTTTTTTCAGGTAAAACAAACATAGGCAGCAATATATGCAGCCCGGTTTCCTGTACCATCACATGAAAATACAGCCCATCCTCCGGCCGGCTCAGGGATTAGTGTCCACTGTGAGGGCTGGGCACAACCCATGCTTCTATCAAGCCAGCTGCCTGGTCAGTGGCTGGGCATTTAACCAGTCGTGGGAGCTGTGTTTGGAACTGGCCTTGGCTCTCGCATCCCACATGGATCTGTCATCAGGCTTGATGTTATCACACCCCATCTGTCCCCAGCACTACTCCATGAAGGGACTTAGAACCAAGTCATGGGCTGAGACAAAGGGATCTGGCTCTCTCAAACTCTTACACCCAGAGCAGACAGGTGAGCAGGGAAGCCCAATGTCCTCCAGACCTCAGCGGAAGTCAAATGGGTATGGATTCACTCTGCTGCCTCCTAGACAAGCCAACACATGCTCAGACGTTACTTGCTTTCTTTAGCATGGGCTTCAATAAAAGAAAAATGAGTGAGATGCTCGCTGTGCAAAAACGGTTTTAAGGTCTGAGGGAGACACACGGAGATAGCATCTCATGCTAATGCTGTTGATGCTGCCCCGCTTTCTGCTGGAACACATTTCTTCCTGGACCACTGATGCCTCCCTCGCCTGCCTCCCCAGAAATAGGCTTGCTCAAGGACCCCTGAGGGCCGGGCGGACAAAAAGGATAAGCTTTGTTTTATTTTATATTTTAGTGTTTTTTTTAAATACAAGATCTCACGTAGCCAGGACTAGCCTCAAACTTGCTGCACGGCAGAGGCTAGCCTTGAGCAGATCTGCCCACCTCCTGAGTGCTAAGATCACAGGTGTGCACCGCCACGCCCAGTGCCATTTTGCACCAGAGTTGGTCTCAGGATTGTGTGCATTCTAGGCCAGTCTACCAGCTGAAACCAAACCCCAACCACTCAAAAAGCATCTTGTCTAGAATTGTTTCCTTTTTCTTTCTTTTCTTTTCTTTTATTTTGGGGGGGGGGTGTTGAGACAGAGTTTCTCTGTGTATCTCTGGTTGTCCTGGAACTCATTCTGTAGACCATTCTGGCTCCGAACTAACAGCGATCTGCCTGCCTCTGCATCCCTGAGTGCTGGAATTGGAATCTTTACGAATAATACGCATTTCCAGGAAAACATTCTAGATATGGCTGTGGAGTGAGCTCCCACACAGGAAGAAAAGAAATCTCTTGATGTTCCTGAAGCCCCCGAGTCTCAACTTCATGGGGACTCTAGGAGACTCAACAGGCTCCCTAGTTTCCCTTCACTAGTCAAGCCCAGTGCTCTGGGCTACTCAAATGCAGACAGGACAAATTGGGTAAGTGAGCTCTACAGAAAGAGTGCCCACCTCCCCAAATCCAGCTCTACTGGTTCAGTTTGACACACCCCAGCCAGAGGTCACCATTCACCTCCCTGCCTGAGGATCACTTCAGAGATGAAGGCTGTCTTGGTGCCAGCCATGACTCCTGGATTGGGAGGGGATCTGGGCCACTCAGTCCCCATTGCCTCGCTGAAGATGAGAGAGACAGGTACAGGAAAGGAACCCTCAACTGGCTAGCTGCTCAATTGCCCACGGGGTTTATGGGAAAAGTCTTCCAATGCCGAGAAGCCCTGTGGTGGTTAGCATCGAGACCACCTTTCTGACAGCTACAGAAATACAAGATAAAGCTTTCCCTGTGTGACCGTCCTGACTGGACAGCCAAGGGACCTTTGACTGCTCCTGGCCCTTTGACACTTTCCTCCTGCTCCGTACTGGGGGAAAGATGTACACAATGACAACTCTTTTCTCAGATCTCAGGCTTTCTCAGCACCGACCCACTTCCTGCCAGAGGGGTTTCAATGGTCAGAGTCTGGGTGGTCCCCAATCCTGTTGCAGATACAGCGGAGAAGATAAAGCCCCCCACCCATCTCCTCTTTTGGGGGCTGCAAACACCACTAGCCAACAACACAGTGCGGTGCAGTGTACCTCAGGGAAGAAACTGAAAATCTTGCTGTTGTATGTCCCCTGCTTCCTTCCCCGGCAGGTGTTTTGGGGGATCAGAATTGGAAGCCAGAAGCCGCAGCTGCAGTGTGAGGAGAGCGGATATCCTTACCTTTGCGAGCCTGCTGGATGTATCGCGCTATCAGTGTGCCCAGGCGCGCTCGGGGCTCGCCGTCGGTCTTGAGCACAGCGGCCCTCAGCTGCCTTCGGGGAGCCTCCTCCGCCCGCTGCACCGCGGAGTCCACGGCTTCTGCCGGGGCCACTGGCTGCGTCAGGGCGCCCGCAACCAGGACTGCCATCAGCACGCACAGACACACTCCGCTCTTCATGGCTGTGGGGAGCGGAGGCGAGGAGCGTGAACCAAAGGCTGACTTCGGCGGGCTTCCAACGAAGTCCCGAATGCACACCGAAGTCCGCCCAGGTCGAAGGTGGGGGCTGCAACTGCGCCAAACTGACTCATGCCCTAGAGCTAGCCAAGCGCAGTGTCTAGCTGCACCCTGGCCACCGCGCGCCTCGGGACACTTCTGCATGCTTTTGTGTTATCCACACCCAGGGCCCAGGAATCCCACAGAGACCCGATTTTCTGCCCGGTTCAGGAGCAGTACCTCCTGCTTTTCTCAAGTTAGAGCCTTGTAGCTCATCTCTCTTCTAACCAGAAAAGCACAGAGTGAGTGAGTGAGTGAGTGAGTGAGTGAGTGTGTGTGTGTGTGTGTGAGAGAGAGAGGGGGGGGGGGTGGATACTCCTGGAGAGAAATGCAGGAGATTAAAAGCTGTCGCTACAGAAATGAACGGGACAACAATGGGAGTCACCGTTTAAAGTACCGGCGCATAAATATAAGCTGTGTTTTTACAGAGGTTCCTAGGCATTTATACCAGAGCGAACAAAAAGTCACTATGCAAAACAAAAGCCAGAAATCTGCGCCCAGTCCTGAGTTATGGCCAAAGCCCCGCATTTGAGAACTGAGCTAATGGGACCTCCATCATAACGATGTATTTCTATTCCCAAAGCCTTAATTTTTTTCTGCAGCTTTTAGAAAATGGGTATGTCTTAAAGCCTCTTGGTATTTTCTTTTAAATGATTTCAAAGTGATCCGAACATCATGGGAATCCTAAGAAACGGCTATCCCAGCCTTGTCATGAAAAGAGACGGAACAGAGGAACAAGTCTCCTCGCAGCGTACCCACCCAGACGCATTTTAGAATCCAGCGCCGTTATTTCTGACTTCAGGAAATCTTTCCAGCTGTCAAAGGAGGGAAGACACAGAAAACAGACGATACTCAAGGGTGCAAAGCTACGAGCCAATATTCTTCACACGCCTGATTCTTGGATCAGCCAACAGAGATGCCGCCTTACCTTTGCTGGGGAATCAACTGGCTTAGCGGCTTCCAGCAGAGCAGGCTGCGGTCCAGCCAAGTTCAAGGCAGGCGGGAGGGCGGCTGCCTCTTAAATAGCCCCGCCCGGGCGCGCAGCCAGTCATCTGTTTACCCAGTGCTGACGCAGTCCAGCAGGACACGTGCTCAGGAGACCGCCCCTGGAGCGACCACCTATGGCCGGGAGAGAAGGGAAGCGGCTCGGATAGCCCCTCCCAGACTGGGTACCTCGTAGGGGATCTCCTCGTTATCTAAAGAGCTTCCTTCCCACCTGTCCAGCACTTCCCCGTCTCTTCGGGCAGGCCGCCCCCTCCTGAGTGGGAAACAGTTTATCTGGAATGGAGAAGGTGACCGTGTTCAGCTTTGGGAGTCAAGTGCTTCTTCAAGGAAACTGGGGGATCTGCACAGGCTTGGGGGTCAGAAAGCATAATTCTGGTGTGTTTTCTGGGACCACCTTCGGGCCTGAGTGGGCTCCCACGCGTGAGAGAGGGGATTCGCACTCTCAGTTTCTCATAACTCAATCTGGGTCTGTTTTCATACAATTGCAAAATTTGGGTATACTTCCTGACTCCACGCGGAAGGAGCCCCTGGGAAAAGGCTCTGATTTCTTTCCAGGACCCTTGCCCACCTGATCACATCGGCTGTTGCTCCTGGTCGCCAAGTGGCGCCAGAGAGTTTCTTAGGCACCCCCAAGCTCTGGCTGGCTGAGCCATCCTGGCTTGGTTTGCACCTTTCCAAGGAGCTCCTGATCGCCCTTTCTAGGAAAGTCCCTCTAGAGTAACAGGCGGCTCAGCTGGTGATGAGGGTCTTGACTGGGATAAGGATTCTCACCGATCAAGAGGAAAGGGAGGCCCCCGATAGTGTAGCGCTCACATCCCCGAGAACCCCCAGCCCCCGCAGAGCACAGTGATCTTCTGCACCCCGAAGTGCTAGAGTTTGCTGGGTCCCTCCGCCCCGTTTCACAGAACAGAACTGGGACTGGGGACCTAAGAAGCTCTACACCGGCCCGTCACTGCTATCCTGTAACCTGGGGTCACCAGCTAGCCATGCCCAACCCCGCCCTCACCCCTTCCTTCCGGGAGAAAGGTTTAGAAACACTTTCTGAGTAGAAAATGTACCCAGCCCTGGAGCCCTCTTCCTGAGGAGACCATGGAAATGCAGGCGCAGGGGAGTCAGGTCGCTGGTGGTGGCTCTAGGGGTCTCTGAAATCCAGAAGAAACAGATTAAACACTGTGGGTTGATCTTCCCCATAGGCGGCTCAGGTTGGAGATGTTAGCTTTATCCCTGAAGGAACCAAGCACATCTAGAAACCTGGATTTGATCTAAAGCAGGATGGCAAAGGGCTGTCCACCCCGGCCTAATTCTACCTGCGCTTTCCTTGGCCTGTGGACTGAGACTCGGACATTTAGTTGACTCCTTACCTCCCAATTTAGGAACCATGCCCAGTCCCTGGGGATGCAGTGTGACCAAGATCTGATAAAATAAATACCCAAGTAAATAAATACCTCTGGGGTCTGGAGATGGGATCTGAGGGCTGGAGGGGGCTCAGTCCGTCAAGTGCTTGCCTTGGAAGCACAGGGACCTGAGTTCAATCCCCACTAGAAGCCAAGGAAGGGAGGACTTATACCAGGGCAAAGGAGGTCGGCAAGAGGATCCCAGGAGCTCAGTGACCAGCTAGTCTAGCCAACTGGTGAGTTCTAGGTTTAGTGAGAGTCTGTCTTTTACCACTCAAGGAGAAGCACGATGGAGGAGACATCTGGTGTGAATCCCTGGCCCGCACATCTGTACACGCATGTGAATCTCACACCTGCACATCTGTATACACGTGTGACCCTCTGTCCCGCACATCTGTATACACGTGTAAACATCTGTCCCACACATCTGTATACATGTGTGAACCTCTGGCCCGCACATCTGTATATATGTGTGAATCCCTGTCCTGCACATCTGTATACATGTGTACCCTCTGTCCCGCACATCTGTATACACGTGTGACCCTCTGGCCTGCACATCTGTATACACGTGTGAACCTCTGGCCCACACATCTGTATACACATGTGACCCTCTGGCCTGCACATCTGTATATATGTGTGAACCTCTGGCCTGCACATCTGTATATATGTGTGAACCTCTGGCCCACACATCTGTATACACATGTGAACCTCTGGCCTGCACATCTGTTTATATGTGTGAACCTCTGGCCTGCACATCTGTGTATATGTGTGAATCCTTGTCCCACACATCTGTATACACGTGTGAACCTCTGGCCCGCACATCTGTATACACGTGTGAATCTCTGGCCTGCACATCTGTGTATATGTGTGAATCCCTGTCCCGCACATCTGTATACATGTGTACCCTCTGTCCCGCACATCTGTATACACGTGTAAACATCTGGCCTGCACATCTGTATATATGTGTGAACCTCTGGCCCACACATCTGTATACACATGTGAACCTCTGGCCTGCACATCTGTATATATGTGTGAACCTCTGGCCCACACATCTGTATACACATGTGAACCTCTGGCCCGCATATCTGTACACACAGGTTTACACATACAGACACACACAACAAGTGACATGCACACCTGATGGCTTTGAAGGAGTCTGATATTGGGAGCAACTCTAGAGCCAAGGTTGAGGTGGATAATCTGAGAAAAATGTTATCAGGTCAGGGAAGGATTAAGATAAGAGTTTTCGGGTCTGGTCGTGATGTGGAAGAGTTCCGTAAAGTTTTTCTGACTCGATAAGCCTCTCCACTGACACACTAATCCAAATCCAAATCAGACCAAATCAAACCGACGTCTATGACCTAATTACTTTCAAAGTGACCACTGTGAGTACCCCAGTGGAGAGGGAATTTCAAAACAGCAAGGATAGTTCCTGACAGAGAGAAAACTCACACAGATTAGTAAAGATTCTATCTTTTCAAGCCATGTGAGGCAATGTACACCGATAAACCCAACATTTGGGAGGCGGAAGGATCAGGAGTTCAAGGTCATCCTTGGCTACGTGGCCAGTCTGTGCCTGTCCTGGACTATTTGAGACACTGCCTCAAAACAATCAAGCAATCGAACAAAGGAACAAATAAAATAGCAAACGAAACTCTTCTAGCGTTTCCCTGGGGTTTCTGTGAGGATGGCGGAATTGAGGAATCCTAATCTGGGGAAGACCTTGAAAAGGATCCAATCCACTCAAGGAACAAGGAATGAGGTAAACACCAGGAGGAGCCTGTGAACACGTTCTGGGTGAGCGGTACATTCCACCAAGCCCTCTGCAGAGGTGAGCGGCCTGCCGAGAAGAACGTCGGGGATTGCCAGGTATTGCGTCGCGGGTACAGATCCCCATTACTTGGGCCATCATTCAGAGACCTTGTCATGGCCAATTCTTCACCCCCTCTGCAGCTGACCTGATGTCCTTGTGATCAGGAGAAAGAAACATTTGGACTGTGTTAACAGACCCCTACCTGCCACCAACCAAAAGGCCAAGAATTTCATCAGGCCGCGTCTGAGGCCTGTGCAGAAACCTCTGCTTCGCTGGAAGCTGTCTCCTGATGCTCCCACCAATGCGCTTGAAGTGATTTATGTTTTTATTTTTATTTTGCTTCTATGATCTGAACCTGCAGTGCCAATACCAAGGTCATGGTTACTCATCTTTTCTCCGGAATAAACTACCGCTTATTGCCTTGAGGTGAGAACTGTGGTTTATATCCACAGGTGTGATGGGTGGCCAGACAACATGACACAGATGGGTTGGTGGTGGATCCTGTGCTGGGGCCCTGAAAAGGAAGACACTTATTTGCTTACGTCCTAGAGGGGTATACATCATCTTCAGCCTGCCCCCTCTGTTCCTGGTGTATCCATGATCCAGCTGGGTATGCAGAGGATCTACAGCTCTTCTGAAGGAGCTATGGCTGCGGACAGCTTGGAGCTGGACACAGGCATTGCCATGCTGAGGTCAGAGGGACAGGGACAGAGGGGCATCCATGGGATGGGGACAGAGGGGGATCCACGGTATGGGGCCAGAGGGGTATCCATGGGATAGGGACAGAACAGCCTCACCACCCTGTCACCATGAACTCAGCATTTATTAGATTAATGCCCCACCATAGTGTTTAATGTATAAAAGATGCTCAAAAAATAGTTGTTAATAGAACTTCGCACCACACCCGATGCATCACGTTCAGCTGAGCACAAGCAGCAAAGATGCTGGCACACATGGCTGCTCTTGACTGTGGAGGAGCCGTGACTGGCTTCAAGCTCCTGTCTTGCCTTTTCTTCCATAATGGACCATGGCATGGAGCTGCAAGCTCCCCTAATGTTGTCGGGGTTTCTGTCCTGCCCAGTTCCCGCAGTCGTTAAGTCCCAAAGAAATTACACAGAGTTCTACATCAATCATAAACTGATTGGTTCATTAGCTCAGGCTTCTTATTAACTCGTATAACTTATATTAGCCCATTATTTTTGTCTATGCTAGCCACATGGCTCGGTACCTTATTCGGCCAGGCAGTCCCATCTTTCTTCTTCTGTGTCTGGGTCCAACTGCCGAGGAATGGGCTTCCTTCTTCCCAGAATTCTCCTGTTCTCATTGACCCGCCTCTACTTCCTATTTGCTTTTCCCGCCTATATTTTTTGCCTGGCTACTGGCCAACCAGCGTTTATTTAAAATATAATTGACAGAATATAGACCATTCTTCCACACCACCCCAAGTCACCTGTTAGGCTATGTTATCACAGCAACAGATCAGAACTGGAACAGTGATCGCCCAGGGGAAGGCTTGTGCTGGGTGTCTGTTTGATGACCAGTCGGTCGGTGTGCACCAGGGGAACCATTCGTCTCTCTCACTGGCTGGATTTGTACAACACGCGGTGTAAATTGGAAGCCACATGCTGACCCAGTGCCCACATGCACGAGCTTACTGTTGGGATGAAACCTTAGGTGTGGGGTTGCTGAGCTAAAGGGGATATACGTTTTCAATGCTGACAGACATTGCCGAAACACCCTCGTACCCTTTCTTGCTCATTAATGCTTTGCCCAGCCAAGCTGGTGCCTGATAACCAGCGCTCAGAGTTACGGAAAGCTGACTGGTGGGGCAGGCAGGATTTAACCTGGCGTTTTAATCCCTTTCTGTGTGAATTCTGGCAGCCTGTGGCAGGAGTGGCAAGGACAGGCAACACCTTTCTGTGCGGCTGGTGATGTTTTGGGGGAATTTGTGGGGAAAAGCATACCCACAAAAACAAACAAAGCAAGGACAGATGGAACTTAACAGAACAATGATTGAGGATTTTTTGTCTTGGTGTGCACATACGCACACATGGCATAGTGTTTGGATGGTGGGAATTTCACAGTAAAGTAAACCTGTGTTTGGATTGTCATACCTAAAAGGCTTCAGGTTTGGGACTGAATGGGACACTCAGACAGAATGTCCTTGTGAGTAGGACATTTATTAGAAGAGTTATTAATGCCCCTGACAGACAACAGCAGAGCAGGGGCTCTGAGGGGAGCTTGGGACCCAGTGCAGAATAAGGGTTCTTATTACAGGTTTCTGTAACTAAAGGAAGTAGGGGGGTGGGGGCTCGAGGCCAGGATGGCTTGAGCCAGGCTGTCTCTACTCATAGGTGGGGGGGTGTCTCCATTCTGGGAAGAAATACTTGGCTCTGATGATGTGGGGAAGTGAGGAAGAGGTTCCCCATTTGTGCTGGTTTGAATAAGAATGATCCCCATAGTCTTATATAATTGAGTGCTTGGTCACCATAGGAAGTGGCACTATTCGAAAAGATAACAAGGATTATGAGGTGTGGCCTTGCCGGAGGAAGTGTGTCACTAGAGATGGACTTTGAGGTTTCAAAACCCATGCCTAGCTCAGTCTCTTCTCTGTCTGTGGATCATGATGTAGCTCTTAGGTATTGCTCCAGCACCTGCCTGGGTACTGCCGTGTTCCGCACCATGATGACAATGGGCTGAACCGCTGGAACGTGAGCCAGCCCCCAATTAAACGCTCTCTCTTATAAGAGTTGCCTTGGTCTGGGTGTCTCTTCACAGCCATAGAACAGCAACTAAGACACCACTCAGATGTCCTGGAGGCTGGAAGCCCCAGCCTATAAACTCCCTTAAGGAAGTGAAAATTAAATAAGTGTGTTTTCCATTCTCCTAGAACCTGGGCACCTGGGGAATCTGTTAGGGCATTTGAGTCTCACTGGCAGGGGATTTGCCATTGATTTTTACAGCACCAGAGAAAGACCACGGCAGGTGGGCGTGGCCTGATTAGACCCTAGTCCTATACCTAGCAACCCAGGCTGCTCTTTAGGGTAGGAAAGATGCATGGAGCACCACACACTGCTAGAAGCCGGCAACCAGAGAGGGATGTGCGCGTGTCTGCAGTACTTCCCTCTCATGGCGGCGGCGCTGACAGTGGAGGAAGGGTTCACCAGCTGGTGGGAATGGCGGAAGCATCCTGGCTCCAGATGGGTGAGGCGCTCTTGGCTGCCGTGCCCAGGGCTGCCAAGGACTTGCAGAGGAGTGAGAGAATGTTTTTTGTCTGCCAGATTGTGTTTCTTATGTAAGGGCGTGGAGCTGGAGTTAAAAGGAAAAAAAGAAACTCGGTCTTTGATCAAGAATCTTGTTTTTATAGTTTTGGTCCCTGCCTTAGTTTGCCAAACATACCCTAAGACTGAGGGTTGGAGACAGGATTCTAGGGAGCTTTACTGAAGACCTAGTGGGGGATGGGTGTTGGCAGGAATGACGATACTCTAAAGGGAGACACAGGCCCCTCTTTGGCTATTAAACTTTGATATAATGGACCCCAAGAATCTGAATGTTCCCAGAGTCTCATACTGAGAGAATTAGGTCAACCTGAATCCATGTTTCCAAGCCGTGGTCACTCATGAGGTGAGAACTCTGTTATCAACAAGAAACGGTGGGCCTTGGGGATGAGAGAATTTGCATTTTAGCCACTTTCCCAAGTTTGGTCATCTAAACAAAATCTGATGTCAAAACAACGCTCAGGGGAAGGTCTTGGGAAGTTCTCAGGTTTACAAACGCACCCAAGGGTTCCCAATTACTCGTTCTCCATTCGAGGAGGGGGACACTACACAAAGCTCCCCAGTCTCTGGCTACTTCAGGCTCTGGTGGCTGACCCTTTGTATAATAAGATACTAATTTTAACTTGAAATTACGGACGCAAAGAGCAGAAGTGAGAGCAGCTCCTCCGTGGCAAGTTTCATCCGCACAAGAGGAGCCAGGCTGCTAAAGGAGACGCATGGGCTGCGCCAAAGCCAAGAAGATCCAGAGCCAGGAGTGGGCGAGTTTGCAGCCGGAGCCCTGGGGTTTACAGGCAGTCTGCCTGCCTTGAGTGGACGCAGATGGTCCCAAAGGATCCTGAGAGAAGGTGCTGCTGGCTTCAGAGATGTGGTTACATTTCTTTCTCCACCCATGAATATTTGCTGCCAGCCTTTGGAAAGAACCTCAGCACACTGCGAGTGGGGGGAGCTGCTTTCCACATGCAGACATATTTCAGTACTCTAGAGATCCTGGAGCCTATGGGTGACCTAGCACAGCTCTCCCCTGCGGGTCCTCCCAACTTCCGTGATCTCATGACTCTCTCCCTGTGCTCTCTTTGTTTGGAGGAACCTGCTGTGGCCCACAGAGGGAAATTCCAAGTTTTGGGAATTGATTCCTCTCCCCAACCCCCAGAACTGCCCTCCACCAGTGCCTGGTAGGACTTGAGGTACCAGCTCCCACCCCATCCCCATTTCTTCCACGGGGTTGACCCGAGGCCACTCTGTAGGCTGGTCTTGAACTCTGAATGTTCTTCCTAGGCTAATGTGTTTGAACACTTGGTCCCCAGCTGGTGGCACGTTAGAAAAATTAAACCGAAAAGCAGGTTAATTTGCTTTTTGTTGTTTTCTTGTTTTTAGACAGGATCTGATGTAATCCAGGCTGGCCTCAATTTTAACATTTAAGAGAACACGCCGACACTCTTATGGCCGAATAGAAAGTTTGTATTGGTGGCCAGCAACTGCAGGGGGAACTTGCCCAAGTCATGCAGCCCTGGGCCTCATGGTCCTTTGTCTTTTAGACACAAAAACCACATCCTGGTTAACCACCCCAGTTAATAAGCAGTTAGCGAGAAGCCAAATTACAGAAGCCAAAAGGCAAGGCTAATACATGTAGGGGCTTCCCTGGATCCTGGAACTATGGAGGAGGTCTTTGATGGATTAGGCCTTTGTTCTTATTTCAGTGGGTGTTGGGGCCTGAGTGCTGGGTTAAGGTCAGAAAGGTGTCTTTAAAGCCATCAGATGTGCTGGCCGACATCCTCAGCTCTGACCAGCTTTAAGGAGATTGGATCACTTCTGTACGTTGATGTGGGATTCCCCTCTGTATGCTGTGAATATCATTGGTTAATAAAGGAACTGCTTTGGGCCTATAGCAGAGCTACAGGGGAACAGAGCTAGGTGGGGGAAACTAAACTGAATGCTGGGAGGAAGGAGGCAGAATTAGAGAGAAGCCATGCAGCCCTGCCAGAGATGGACACTGGAACTTTAGCCAGTAAGCCACAGCCACGTGACAATACACAGATTAATGGAGATGGATTAAATTAATATGTAATAGTTAGTCAATAAGAAGCTAGGGCTAATGTGCCAAGCAGTGATTTAAATAATAGTTTCTGTGTGATTATTTCGGGGCTGATCAGCCGGGAACCAACAAGCAGTCTTCAGCAGTATGTTTTCAGGGCTGAGAGTCAGGAGATACAACATCATGGCCAGTGTGGCTCCCACAGGACCCAGCCTAGGGTCCTGGAATTGCCCTGGTCTTGGTTTTAAGAGAGCTCAGAATGGTATCTTCTCCCTTCTTCCTGACAGTGTAGACACTTCCAGCAGACATAGTCTGAGCCCGTGAACCTTGCCGCATCATCCCTGACGGAAAGGACACAGGTCCAGGATGCTCTCGACTCCCCAGCAGGATGTGAGCTGAGTGGAGAGGGAGTCCTTCAGAATGCCCACCTTTAATTACTTCCGTTTATGAGAAGCTTGCTTTGGGGACAGCAGAGTTTGCAAAACTAGGTCAAGTAGCAGACCAATGGTGATGCCCCTGTGAAGTGTGCTTGAAGTTGTCAGGGTGGGGACAGCAATTACAAGGCCTTTTGTGAGGAAACCATTTCCTCTGGAAACAATTTTATGGCATAGGAGTATGTGTGTGTGTGCACATGTGTGTGTGTGTGTGTATGTGACACATTTATCAGATTTTTATTATTGTAAAAATATCACATTTTAGCATTTTGAAGCAAGAACATGTGCTCCAATTTATGACCCTTCACAGTTGCTGAGACTTGCTGACCCATGATTGCCTTGGTCTTGGTCATTCACTCTGGTATCCTTTCAGATGGGGCTTGAGTTAGTCAGGGCTCTTTAGAGGAACAAACTGATCAAACTATCTATCTATCTATCTATCTATCTATCTATCTATCTATCTATCTATCTATCTATCCATCCGTCTATCTATGCATGTATATATGCGTGTATGCATATATGTATGTGTGTATCTATCATGTATCTAAGTATGCATGTATGTATGTATCTATCTATCATCTCTACTATTTATGCATGTATGTATATATGTATGTATGTGCATATCTATCATGTATCTATGTAAGTATGTATGTGTGTGTGTATGTATGTATGTATGTATGTATGTATGTATGTATCTATCTATCTATCTATCTATCTATCTATCTATCTATCTATCTATCTATGTTTGCTGTGGTGGCTCACACTTACAATCTCAGTACTGGGGAGGCAGCGGCAGGTAGATTCCCAGAGCAGGCAGCCTACACAGAGAAGAACCTCATCTCAAAGGAAAGGTAAAGGGTAGTTAAAGAAAGATCCCTGGAGTTGTCCCCCCTATATACACACACCAATGGGTAGAGGGTTAATTGCAGGAGTTTGGGTGACCCCAAAGCAGCCGCACCCACTGAATAGTCCCGCCCAGCATGGACAATGACTTCCTCAACACTGTAAATAGAGTGCTCCCTCCAGTTAACCTTCCACCGACTACTATACTCCGAACCTCCTCAAACTGCAAGATTATGCACCACTAGGGCAGGATTGCATACAACTCGCTGGGAGTGCAGGAGGCAGTGGCTGGAATTACAGGTGAGGGTCCAAGGGACGCTCTGCACCCCGTTCTTCTGTGGGGTAACCACAGCAGCCAACCGTCTCTTGCCAGGAGTCATGCTTGCTCTTATGAAGGTGACGGCTGCGAGCTTGGACGACGCATCCTACAACAGCCCCAGTCCCTCTTGGGCTCTGATGAAGATGATGGCTGCGAGCTTGGACGACAGCATCCTACAACAGCCCCAGTCCCCCTTGGGCTATCTTCTCACTGCATTGTATTTTTCAAAGCAGATGCTCTGGAGCCAGCTCAGCGCAGGGGTTGTGCTGTGCATCCCTGCGTCCCTTTCTGTCTTGTTCCTGAAACAGACAGTGGTGTGTAGCTTACATCTTTGGTGACTTGTGTGTCTCAAAAGCTCTTGGCAAATGTAGTCAACATTTAGCTAAAATCAGTGTCATTCACACAAAGGATACATGTTACAGGCCATCCCCTGAGAAAGATAATTTGTTTTCAATTCAATTCCTGATTAACAGTTACCCTGACTGTAGATTTGTTTTAGATACACAGGATGAGATTTCTTTGTTTAGGTAGCCGTAAAAGAACCTCTAGAGTCTCCCAAGTATAAAAGGGACTATTGTCTGGACTGGGGAGACAGCCTACTGCTGCTCTTGCAGAGGACTTGAATTCATTGCCTAGGACCTGTGTCTGTTATCTCACAACAGCTCGTATCTTGAGCTCCAAGGGATCTGACATCCTCTTCTGGCCTCTTCATGGGTACCTGCATGCCTATAGCATGCACACAAGTGCACGTGCGTGCTGTGGCTGGGGGCCTCCACTTCATGCTCCTGGCATTTTCATTACGGTTCTTGGTTGTATGATCCTAGGGATATCAGGTTTCTATTTTCTTTTATAAAATGTTCCTTTACTGATTTCCTTCCTCTCCAAAGAGTGATAGGTAAAATATAAAAAGGAAATTAAAAACATATAACTAAAACTAAGATGTATCCAGAAAGTCTGCATATTTACAGACCAGCAACATATATCAGTAAACTTAGACCATTGGCCTCAGCCTGAGGCCTCCAGTACAGAGGTCAATTCAGAATAATCTGAACAATAGGCTTGGAAACTCAAGGAAAACTAATGCCAATTGAATGCAGTCAGCAACCCAGAGGTGAATTCATGGCTCAACTTGCAATCAGGACGCTAAGGAGGCAGAGGGAAGGGCCCCAGCATGTGGGTGTCCTTTCCCTATTTTTACAGTAGAATTAACTGCAGGAAGTCATGTCCTTATCCCCTAGGTAAGGAGTGAAGTGTGACTGAATGTCCCCACAAACCAGGGGTGAGTCACCGTGAGGAATGAGACTATACCTTCTATGCGAGTGTGAACTCAGAACAAGTCCATTGTGGGTGGAATACACACACAAACACCAGGGTGTGCAATTCCCAGGACTTCTTAATGTGCACAGGTGGTAATGGACCCCTGTGGACAGGCGCCTGAAGTTATGGGCAGCTGTGAGTTCCCAACCTGACGGGTAATAGAACCCCACTCATGTCCTCTTCAAGTGTAGGAAGTGCTGTTAGCTGCTGAACCATCTCTCCAGGCTCTTTGAGAAAGGTTTATGATGATGATGATGACGATGATGATGATGTTCATTTTGGGGGAGGCATAGAGAGAGGTCAGAGGACAACTTTCAGGAGTTTATTCTTTCCTTCCACTTGTGAGTTCTGGGGATCAAATCAGAGTTCACCAAAGTGACGCTGCCCACAGAGCCATCTCTCCGGTCAAGGCACACAATCGCTGATCTTCTCTTTTTCTTTGCTCGTTATCATCAAGATGCCATTGACAAGGAACCAGGCAGGACATGCGTTAGAGTGCAGAGAAATGGACTACTCCTGTGTGTGGCTTCAGAACAGCCTCAGAGAGACAGTCCACATGCTCTCGTTGGTAAAGATTACCACTGAAAAACCATTGAACACAAGGCTCAGTTTTTTGTGGGTGGGTAATAAAATCTGAGGTCATTTTCTGGAGTGTTTCCCGACAGCTTCAAGTCTGGTTATCTCTGTTCGCCCTTCAGAAAAGAGACAGAAATTAAAATACTTGCCCAGAGCCACAGTGGCGGTACAAGGCAGACCAAGGACCACGGCAAGGTGAAGTTCAGGGCTAGAAGTCAGGCTTTCTTGAAGGGATGGCCAGACCTGCTTTTGAAACCCAGGGGGAAAGAATGTCCTTTCTCTTGGGCAAAAGAGCAAAAAAGGAAGGAGGAGCAGCTATTCCGGGTCCCTGTGTCCCCACACACACAGGCTTCACAGGCCAAGGACAGGACAATGGCTTCCCACTCACCAATGCTCCTCCCCACTGTGAGTGAGATTTTTTTTTATTTCCATGAAGGTCAGTTTCTGTCTACTTTGAATATATTAAAAGCTGGTCCAGTGGTTTGGCTGCCAATGGCCTTTAGGACTTTTCTCCTGCTGCCCAAACAAGATAGTGTGGGAGAGGCCGGGCAGTGACCTCCAACAGAGGAGTAACAACCACCAAGAAGAGGGAAGTCCAGCCCTGTGACCAGCCCTGTGACCAGCCCTGTGAGAGCAAAACCACCTTTTCTTCAAACAGCAGCCTTGCTGGTTAGAGTTGCTTTTTCTCTTCTTCAAGGGGGACTGTGAGAGCTTCCCAGCATGCATTCTGTTCTTTTCCTTTTTAAAGAGGTGTGTGTGTGTGTGTGTGTGTGTGTGTGTGTGTACATGTCTGTGTATAGATGCGTGTGGAAGACAGAGGCATGTTTCTCTATTGCTATCCATCTAGGGTTGTGCTTTGTTTTGTGTTGTATCTTTTTTGTTTGTTTGTTTAAGGCAGGGTCTCTCATTGGTCTAGAGTTCACCAACTAGGTGAGGCTGTCAGGACCGAGAGCCTATATCTGCCTTCCCAGTGTGGGATCATAAACAGATATCTGGGGCTTTATCTCCTTCTTACTTGGGTTCTGGGACTTGAATTCAGGTGTTTGCACGTTGCTCACTGAGCCATCCTGCTCCAGCCCTGCTCGCCGTTTTTCTGCTAAATTCTGTTTCAATCTGGGAAAACCCATCTACATGACTAGGGTTTGCTGCCCCATCCACTTCCCCTTAGTGACTCTCTCAGTTCTAGACACCAAGACAGGGCCAGAACTTGGGTCTATCCAACCATAGCATCCCATTCTCCTGGTTTCTGTGGTCTAGATCACAGATCAGCTCATAACCAGAATAGAGCCAATCAAAAATCAACCCATGACCAGAGCAGAGCCAATCAGAATCAGCCCATGACCAGAGCAGAGCCAATTAGAATCAGCTCATGACCAGAGCAGAGCCAACCAGAATCAGCCCATGACCAGAGCAGAGCCAATCAGAATCAGTCAGTCCATGACCAGCACAGAGCCAATCAAAAATCAACCCATGACCAGCGCAGAGCCAATCCGAATCAGTTCACAGCCAGAGCAGAGCCAATCAGAATCAGCCCACTACCAGGGCAGAACCAATCAGAATCAGCTCATGACCAGAGCAGAGCCAATCAGAATTTTTCAGTAAGATTTCCTAGATTAACGGCGAGGGAAGGGAAACAGAGGCATTTGTAATCATCTCTTTATCAAAGTGAACATCACAGAATGTGGAGGATGGGGAGAGGCAGGGATGGAGTCAGCAACCCTTAAAACCCCAGATCCAGCTGTACCATTCCTTTCCTGGGTGCGGGGAGGGGCTATGGTGACAACCAGAGCCTACATTGGTCAGAGAAGCACCTCAGATGTGAACACTGTGTTCACCCTCAGTTCCTGGAGCCAAATGCCATCTGAGTCCTTGCTCTGGAGGTCCTGGAAGCTGACCATGTAACATCTTACCATCTCTCCAGCACTGTCTCTGGATGCTGACCGTGTAACATCTTACCATCTCTCCAGCACTGTCTCTGGATGCTGACCGTGTAACATCTTACCATCTCTCCAGCACTGTCTCTGGATGCTGACCGTGTAACATCTTACCATCTCTCCAGCACTGTCTCTGGATGCTGACCGTGTAACATCTTACCATCTCTCTCCAGCACTCTCTCTGGATGCTGACCATGTAACATCTTACCATCTCTCTTCAGCACTGTCTCTGGATGCTGACCATGTAACATCTTACCATCTCTCTCCAGCACTGTCTCTGGATGCTGACTGTGTAACATCTTACCATCTCTCTCCAGCTCTGGATGCTGACCGTGTAACATCTTACCATCTCTCTCCAGCTCTGGATGCTGACCATGTAACATCTTACCATCTCTCTCCAGCACTGTCTCTGGAAGCTGACCGTGTAACATCTTACCATCTCTCTCCAGCTCTGGATGCTGACCATGTAACATCTTACCATCTCTCTCCAGCACTGTCTTTGGATGCTGACCGTGTAACATCTTACCATCTCTCTCCAGCACTGTCTCTGGAAGCTGACCGTGTAACATCTTACCATCTCTCTCCAGCTCTGGATGCTGACCATGTAACATCTTACCATCTCTCTCCAGCACTGTCTCTGGAAGCTGACCGTGTAACATCTTACCATCTCTCTCCAGCTCTGGATGCTGACCATGTAACATCTTACCATCTCTCTCCAGCACTGTCTTTGGATGCTGACCGTGTAACATCTTACCATCTCTCTCCAGCACTGTCTCTGGAAGCTGACCGTGTAACATCTTACCATCTCTCCAGCACTGTCTCTGGATGCTGACCGTGTAACATCTTACCATCGCTCCAGCACTGTCTCTGGATGCTGACCGTGTAACATCTTACCATCTCTCTCCAGCACTGTCTCTGGACGCTGACCGTGTAACATCTTACCATCTCTCTCCAGCACTGTCTCTGGAAGCTGACCGTGTAACATCTTACCATCTCTCTCCAGCTCTGGATGCTGACCATGTAACATCTTACCATCTCTCTCCAGCACTGTCTCTGGATGCTGACCGTGTAACATCTTACCATCTCTCTCCAGCACTGTCTCTGGAAGAGGATGGAGGAAGAAGAGGATGAGGGTTGATTTTGGGGAGAGAGCCCTAGGTCTCAGCTGGGGTTCTGTCAGGAAGGAAACAGTTGGTAACCCCAGTTCACCTCAATAAACACTTAGAATGAACAATGGCCTCGCTGGAACACTCACCCGAGGAGCGTCCATTGTCCTGAGCACACTGCATCACCAAGATCGTGGTGTGATCCCCACATAGCAAAATGAATTGCAATCAAGTTCATTTCTCTAAGCATCACTGGTGGTGAACAGGCTTCTGACAAGGAAGGGAGTTACAGAAGGAGACTTCTGTGAGGATCCCCACCCCATGGTTTCCAGAACAATTTGCTTTGCAAATGAGAAGCCCAAGGGTTCTGAGGCCATGGCAGCCCTGATGAAATTTAAGAGTTCATCGTTCTCAAAACCCACTTCATCGAGGTTTAAAAGAACAATGAATTGCTCATATTTTAAGATGCTCCACTTGCTGTCTCTGGTATTTGCATATGCCATCGAAGCCATCGCCACAGTGAAGATGAGAAGTACCACATCTCCCCGAACTCCTTTGGCACTCCTCTCTCCAACACAGCTGTCTGCAGTAACTCACTTTTCCTTCACCGTGGGCTTTCTTTTCCTACATTGTTAATGAGAATGTTAGCATGAGCTACATAATGGTGACCGGATGGGACAGTGCTGCCTCTTGCAAGTGGGCAGGGAAGCTCTCTTGAGCCCGCGCAAAAGCCCCTTTGCCCAGCTGTAACTTCCTAGATACGTCCCTCACTGCTTCCTTGAGGAGTGAGCCACAGGGAAACTGGGAGGAAAAACAGCAGGCCAGCAAGAGCTGAATACGTTATGGAGGTAAGAAGGGGGTGAGGCAAAGGCGGAGAAGGGACAGGGCTTGATCTTGGACAGACCATCAGCAAGACAAGAAAGAGGGAGACTAAGTTTAAATGGAGCCACCAAACACTTAAAAATGTTTTTAAACATTAATGCTCCCAGCTGGTGAAGTAAATGAATGGAAGAGGTGGTAGGATTAGCTCTTGGGGCATTCCCTCAAGACATAAAGACAAATTCTTAGCATTGTGGTTTGAATTAGCTGTGGTTTGGTCTAAAGGTAGATCAATGGACTAAAGGCAACTTAAACTCTCCTCCAGGTCTGCCTCAGTTGTGAAAAAGGTGTAAGGGTTTGAAGAGAGGCCAATCACATGGACATCCAGCAGTGCCTGAACTTAACCAGCCAAGGGCTGTCTTGTTTCAGGGTGTGTGTGCTGAGAGAGGTCAGCAGTGGTTGACGCGGATCTGTGTCCCACACTTTCCTTTGCTCAGCAGGAGTCTGAGAGTAACATCTGGACCAATACAGTCTACTGTTGCCATAATCTTAGGCTATCTCTATTGCATGAAGGCTTCATCAATACTGGTGTTATTTACAGGCTCAAATAAAGCATGCTCAGTGCCACCAAATCCTCTCCCAGGCAATAAAATGTGGTAGATATAATTCTGTCATTAAGCAAATACCATCTTTCATATCTGGGGACTTTTCCATGTTTCAGGACTACAAGGATCAATATATATTGCCCCACTTTGCTTATCCTTCATAAGGTCACATGGCAATTGTATCAGAAATTAATGTCAAATGAACTGGAAATCAATTTATGGGTGCGTCTTCATCTGGGGAGGTGACAGATACTGAGGGAGAAACGGACATCGTTAATGATGGGAAGTGGGCAGGAGAGGCAAACATCAGGTAGGTCTGTGGGTTCCCATACCAATCACAGGATTTCACGCACTCAAGAGCCTCTCAGATGCTCATGAAACAGAGTGGAAGACCCATGTCATGACTGCTGGACATCTGAGTGACGGAAATATCCATAAGTGAGCTTATTTCCTTAAAGAGTAATTCCTGGAGTTGAAAGTTTAGATCATAGAGCATTAATATCCTTTTTAACATTTTCCTCTAGGTCTTGCATGCCTTAAAAATGATTTAAAATAAGCTCACACTCTGAACAGCAACCACAGCACAGGATTTTATGGCCTCCTGCACTGTGCAGTTTGACATAATGACGTCAACAACAGGGTCTTGCTAAGATTTTTACCTAATTTTACCTAATCTCAGAGGATGGATGCTCCAGAAAGACACCCTGTTGGACAGTGTCATAAAAGGATAAAAAGGAGTAGAGACCCCAGATGAAGAAAGATTTAAAAGATGTAGCACCAGGTGTTGTAGGAGCTGCGGGTTGCCTTCCGCCACCCAGCTCCCGCCACCTGCTAGCTTTACCCGAAATAACAACACACAAATTGTATTCTTTTAAACACTGCTTGGTCCATTATATCTAGCCTCTTCTCAGCTAACTCTCACACCTGGACTAGCCCATTTCTAATAATGTGTGTAGCACCCCAAGGTGCGCTTACCAGGAAGATTCTAGCCTACGTCCATCCTGGGTCGGAGTTTCATTGCGTCTGCCAGGGAGAGGGGAGCATGGCCTCTGAGCTCACTTCCTCTTCCTCCCAGCATTCTGTTCTGTTTACTCCTTCCATCTATGTTTTAACCTATGAGGGCCAAGCAGTTTCTTTATTTCTTAACCAATGACCTTCCTCCATCAACCAGGGACTGGGGAGATGGCTCAGCTGGTAAAATAAATTCACACCCCTAGCATGCACGCACACAGACACTCACATACACAGTCACACACAGATGGAGAATGATTGAGGCCTGTGGCTTCCAATGACAGATGTATGTGCACACACACACACACACACACACACACACAGAGAGAGAGAGAGAGAGAGAGAGAGAGAGAGAGAGAGAGAGAGAGAGAACAATTGAGGCCTCTGGCCCCACTGACAGGTGTGTGCGCACACATACACAATGCAACAACAAAGACAATGTACGGACCCTGAGAGGATCTTTCCTTACACGATTGAAAAGACATGGAGAAAACGTGCCCCACATTGATAAGGCAAAGGCCTGAGGAGGCTGTACGCTGGAGAAGCAGAATTCAGAGACAGCGAGATGGTCAGTGACTGTGGCAGGCCTCAGGAGTGGGACAAGCAGGCAGTGCACAGGGACTTCAGGACACAGAAAACACTCAATGCACACAATGTCAGAAGCACAGAGTGTTCTAGCACAATAATGAAAGCCCATCAACCCTAACATGTGCGCCTCTCTGTGGCAGTCCGAGGAGGGTAGCTGTGAGGAGAGGGTATTCACACACCAGTGCCTCCCTTAATGAGGTCCAGAAGAGGCCATGAGATGCCTCAGGAGCTGGGGTTACAGACTGTTGTGCGCTGCCTAGTGTGAGTGCTGGGAACCAAGTGTGGGTCCTCTGGGAAAGCAACAAACACAACCACTGAGCCATCTCTCCAGTTTGAAATTAAGCACTGAAAAATGGTGGGGTGGTATGGTAGGAGACCACTTATTTGTTCCTGGCTGCTCAGCCCTGAAATAACCACACAGAAACTGTATTAATTAAATCACTGCTTGGCCTATTAGCTCTAGCTTCATATTGGCTAGTGCTTACATCTTAATTTAACCCATTTCTATTAATCTGTGTATTACCACATGGCTGTGGCTTACCGGCAAGGTTCCATCTGGTGTTTGTCTCTGGCAGGGCTGCATGGCTTCTCTCTGACTCTGGCTACTTTCTCCCAGCATTCAGTTTAGTTTTTCTCACCTAGCTCTGTTCTGCCCTGCTATAGGTCCAAAGCAGTTTCTTTATTTATTATCCAGTAAAAGCAACACATATACAGAAGGGCTTCCCCCATCAGGGTGGAAGGGGCAGGCTGAGAAGGAGGCTCAATTAGCAAAAGTTGGTCAAGTGCTTGCTGCACAAGCATCAGGACCTGGGTTCAAGTCTCAGTTCTAAAAAGTCACACGTGGTGGCACATGGTGGCAGTCTCAGAGCTGGAGAGGAGGGACTGGTAGATCCCTGGGACTTGCGGTCAGAGCTTCAGGACAGCGGAGACCCTGTATAAGTTATATAAATGTTTTGTACCTGAGGAATGAGAGGTGAGGTTGGCCTCTAGGCTATACAAATACACCACCATGGCTGCCATTTCCACCGCTGCCAACACTGCTGCCATGATGCTCCCTAAGCCAGATCATGTCTTCCTCATTTCAAACCCTATTTTGTCATCCAATCTAAGAATTTCCTTTTCTTCAGAGTTGCAAATTGGGTCAAGAGAAAATTTTCACAAGATAAAAGAAGAGGGAGAAGAGGAGGAGGAGGAAGAAAAAGAGGAGGAGGAGGAAGAGGAAGAAGAAGGAGGAGGAGGAGGAGGAGGAGGAAGAGGAAGAAGAAGGAGGAGGAGGAGGAGGAGGCCCCACTTTTCTTCTGCAGAGAGCTGGGAGAAGAGGCTGGGCTGATACAGGCTACAAGATACTGGATGTCACACTGTTGCCAAAAGCTGGCTGCCGGCTGTGTCAGCATGGGCCAGCTAGCCCCACAGCGTCCATTACTCCCACTGGAGCTTGCTCTGTAGCCCCCCTTATTCCTGGGTCAGATACTTGGTAAAGTGAAGCAACGCAAAAATGAACCATGTGGCCATGTAAGAACACTTGTCTAAAAGTTTGGGAAAGAAAAGACTGAGTTCTTACCAAAATATCTCAAATGACTAGGAAATTTAAACCAAAATGATCAATCACACACAAAAAAATTATTCTTAAATTTAGAGCAAGGCAGAACTTCCTTGGGCAGAAGTTGAAACACAGATGCCATAAGGGAACATTTGAGGGGGCTGGAGAAGAGCTTTAGTTGGGAAAGTGCCTCATACACCAGCATGAGAGCCTGATCCGGGACCCTGCCCCCAGTCAAAGCCCGCTGTGGGGGAACACAAGAAAGGTGAGTCAAAGAGCTGTTGGCCAGCTCATCTAGCCAATCAGCAAGCTCCAGATTTAATGAGAGACCCTGACTCAAAAAGTAATGAGATTCTCAGTCATTCTCTTAAAAAAAAAAAAAAACCTTTACACACACAAAGTTGTTACAGTTTGGGTCTTGCTGTACCCTTGGTCCGCAGGGCGATGAGATCAGGAGATAGAATCTGTGAGAGACAGAACCTCGGGGGACATTCTTAGGTCACTGGGGGCCAGGCCTGCTTTCCAATTGGTCCAATGTCCTCTCTGTATTCCCTTTGCTCTGCGGCTTGTTATGTGAGAAGCTCACAGTGTTGACTGTGAGGGATGTGTTGACTAGTCTCAGACCCAAAGCAAGAGGGTTTACCAGTTACAGGCTGGAACCTCCTGAGAACCAGACCAGAATTTACCTTTTGTCTTTACCAGTTGGCCACTTAAGATTTTGTTATAGTGGAGGAACCCCTTGCACACAAGTGACACACGTAATCTAGTCTCACCACAGAGTCAGAAATACCAATCAAGCCAATTTGCACGCTGTCTCTCTTAACCTATGACTCCTTTCCTTCCTGCACCTTGGGTGCAGCTATAAGCACACAGATAAGTGACTCTGGGTTTGCCTTGATGTTTACTGATGATGTCCCAGAGTATGCAATAGTCCTGACTCTCAACTTGGTCACTCTCAGCTTTCTGTGATTGGGGGAACACACATGTTTATCCACGAGATTGGGGAAACAACTCATGTTTATCCATGTGATTGAGGGAACACATTCTTATTCACGTGATTGGGGGAACACACATGGATCCACATGATTGGGGAAACACACATGTTTATCCATGTGATTGGGAGAACACACATGTTTATCCATGTGATTTGGGGAACACATGTCTAACAACATGATTGGGCGAACACATGTTTATCCGCTTTATTTTGTAGTCTGATGGAATACTGTTTACCAGTGTGTCATGTCCCGGTCACTGGACAGCTCTTCCCTTTGTCAGATGTGTGTTTCTCCCACATGCGGAAGGACCAGGTCAAATACACACGTGTGCAATCATGAAGACGCAGCCCAGTGTGGCCTCCATGCTCTTCACCCTGCCCCAGGGAGCCTCCTCAACATTGGAATTACAAACATGCATCGACATACCCAGCCTTTTGTTTTGAATGTGGCTCTGCGGGCTCAAACTCAGGTCTTTAGGCCTGCTCAGCAAGCGCTTCACTGGCTGGCCATTCTTCCCAGCCCCTTGTTTTGTTGTTGTTTTTTATTTTTTGAGAGAAAACCTCACTTTGTGGAGCAGGCTGGTCTTGAACTCACAGCTATCCTCTTTCTCAATCTCCTGAGCCACCTGGTCCAGCAGCATTTTTTTCCTAAACTATTGGTGAGGAGATGTTGTCTTACTTAGAGATTTTATGTATTTGCATTCTTATGAGCCCGTGTTCTTCCAAAACACAAAGTTAAACTATAGAAAAGGGAAAGAAACTTTTCCACATTTTTTACCACTTGTACAGCTGTGCTCCTGTTTCCCGTTTCTTATATAAGTTCTCATCCCTAGAGAGAAATATTTTGGGCCGGGACCTGTGAATAAGAGGCCCCTGCACCCCCCTGCCCATGCTCCTCCAGGCTGACGCTATTTTAGTGAGGAACATGACCCAGTTTCTGGGGAAGCAGCCTGAGAGCTGTTTGTTACTTTAGGCATCGGACATAAAGGGAAGCCTGAGCTACAGGTGTCCCCAGCCGTGTCCCCAGGTGTATTCCTGGCTGAAGTTGTCCTAAGGTATCCCCACCACCTCCCCTTGTCTCCCAGACCTTCCTTACCACCCTGCCTTCATCTTCTACTTCTTCCTCGACTCTGGCTTCCTCTCCCCCTGGACAGGGACTCCAGTCCTTCTCAGCCTTGCACACACTTCTGGGATCCTCTCTTTCTTCTTCAGGGTGTGAAGCAATAGAACGCAAGGTCCCTGGTACCAGTGTGCGGACAGACCTCACCCCCGAGCAGGCTTGTGACCCTGCACTATAAGCTCCACTGAAACTGATTCCAATTCTCCCATCAGGGAGGGTCTTCTCTCCTCAGACTGCGGGCAGTTAGTGAGGGCGTTTGCCGCAGTAAACACCTACCTTTTCACCCTCGGCTTCCTCTCCCTGTGTCTACCTGACTCTCGTCTCTCAAGTCCTTCTCTCCCTGTCTGTAGAGCTGGCACTGCTTCACTGATTCCTCACCCACTGAGGTCTGATCTGTGTGCCCACATCCGTGTTAGGGCAGAGTTACTGCTGGCTTCCTCATTGCCAGGCACCATCCTCACTCTCCTGTCTGGCCACCTTCTTCCTCCTTCTGCTCTTCTTTGGAGCCCATGACCAGCTTCCTCTCTCCTGCTGATTTGGATTGTCCTCTCCCTGTGGCATCTCTTCCTCCATACCTCCCAGCCCTCTCCGAAGGCAGTATGAGCTGGATTCTCCTGGGCTCTCTCTTTATGACTTCCTGTGTCCACAGGTTCCCTCCCTTATGTGGGACACCAAGCTTGAGTACCCCACTGGGTCACTTTCCCTGCCCCCACCCCTGCCACCCTTTGAAATGAGATCAGACTTCTCCAGTGATTGGCAAGGAGTCAGATGGCAGCCTAGGGGGGCCAGGAATTGTTCACGTTCACAGTTAAGGTTTGAAAGTGAAAATGGAGACAGGAAGAGACGGACAGAAACTCGGTGCTTTCTCTCCTGGACCACAGTATGGGGTGTAGTCCTGCTGTGTGATCTGCTCTACAGCCCCCTCTGACTCCTAGGAGATCCCTCAGGTGCCCACCCTCGCTTCCTCAAGAAGGTTCACAGATCTCAGGCTGCCCGGATTCCAGGACGTCAGAGCACTGCGGATGGGCACACCTTCTCCATATAGTGTGTGCACCTCACCTAGGCATGCTCCTTTTCGCTGCCTCTGAGACCTATAAGAAAGGCCCCACTCTGCCTGTGGGACTAAACTAACTCTTATCAGAGCCGCCAATGTACTGATGTCTGTCTGTCTGTCCACAGTGCTGAAAACTCTTCCAATAAATTAACCTGCCTCGGTGTCTTCCTTGAACTCCAAACCTTTCAGGGTCCAGAGTCAACTGGTCACTTCAGCTGATCTACAGACTTATAGCTAGAAACAGGGCCACCAGAGTGTCCTGGCCAAGCCCTTCCTAGGTCAATACAACCTTTGTTGACCACAGATACGGGAGATGGCAAAGGGCAGCTGTGACAAGCCCAGGGATTGGAAGGTAGTTTGCTTTTTAGTGATAGCTTTGATACAGAGATTAGCTTATCTCCATCTGGTATTAATAAGCAAACCATAATGTCTGGAAGCATTTGAATCAGAGTCTTCAAGCCTGATTAATTAACAGTTATATAAAGATTTTGCAGCCAACTTAAAAAGAGGCATTTCTTCTAAACAGCTGTGGGAAAAGAAAGAGCGGGTTTTTGACTTCAAAGCGAATGTTAACTTGAGAGAAGGAAAACCTCACAGCGAGCAAATGATGAGAAACAGGAATTCGAGCTGCCAGGACTGCTCATTCATTCAGGACAGAAATAGTCCTTCAAAAATCCCCCAATCGAAGTGAAAAAAAATTACAGTGGACTTACGGATTAATTGTGAGACGGGCACTCTGCCTAGTGCTCTAAGGAGATAGGTTTTATGGGCTGCCCTTAAATGAACAAGAGGTACTATATAAAAAAAATCCATGTGATCGAGCCAATGTCGTAAAAACCTCATCACTTTGATATGTTTATTAGGATTTGTGTTTTTAAATGAACTCAGCTTTCAAATCAAAAATTTAAAAGCGAGTATCAAAAGGATCCCAGAAGTAAATAAAATAAATATAACGGAGACACAAATGACCCAGAGCCAGGATCCGTGTAAACACGTTTTTCTTACTCCGCGCTCCCAGCACCTTCCCCGAGATACTGGCATTGAGTCTGGGACTTTGCACACACTGCTAGGCAAGCACCCTCCTGGGAAGCAACGTTCCCAGAATTCTCGCTTGTTTCTTCTTTTGGAGGAGCATAGAATAGAGAAGCTGTGACGAGTTCAGTCAAGAGTAAATGAGAGAAGGCATCATAATCAGTGTTAGGAATGACAAACACGCCATATCTATAAACACTACAGAGTTTTATATAATCGAGGGAACCAGCGCACGAAATAAAAAACCTGTCTAGAGGCTGGAAGATGGCTCTGTGAGCGAGGTGCCCCAGAGTGTAGATCTCCAGAATCTTCCTAAAGCGGGATTTGGTGGCACATATCTGAAATCCTGCCCCGCTTCAGGGAGATGAACAGAAACGGGAGAATCCCAGGAATCTCATTGGTCATCTGCATTCCCTCCACCCCAACACTGGTGGTAGTGAGCATGTACCACACTGTGCCTGTCTTTGATGGGAAGCTGGGGCTCCCTCACTCCTGTGGAGCAGTCCTTGACCCACTGAGTGTCTGCCCAGCCCATGCCTGGGGACTCCTTGTCACTGAGATCATTTATGTATGATACATATAAATAGAATACGTGGGAACATATTGTATAGATCTTATAGATTTTTAAAGCCTGTTCTACAGTAATGTCTCATTCCATTAAGGTTTATTCTGCTCGTACCCGCTCTGTATGTGAAATACACTATCTAAACTCCAAGACTCACTGAAAGCATTGAGCGTAGCTCAGCAAGAGTTTGGCTGGTAGCCCAGATCTTTTCAAATATTTATTTAATGTGTTTGGGTGTTTTGTATTCATGTGTAGGTCTGGGCACCACCTTCATACCTGACGCCCAAGGAGGCCAGAAGAAGGCATCAAAAGCCTGGAGTTACAGATGGTTATGAGCCACTATGTGGGTACTGGGAATCGAACCTGGATCCTCTGGAAGAACAGCTAGTGCTCTTAATGGCTGAGCTGCCACCAGTCCCTTAACCCGGACCTCTGTTCTAACTTCCTGCCCTGTCTGCTGTAGATTCAAACTTTGTGAGGATAGGTGGTGTGGGAGCTCAATCCCTTTAGCCAGTGACATTTGGAGGTGACCTGCCGTGGGCGTGGTTTTCTCTGACACCTGACAGAAAAACAATGGAGGGGGGGGGGTCGTGCCCTCTCTCGCTCCGACATGGAAGACTTCTGATTTGCTGGTAGGTGACCTGGTCCAGAGCTTTCTCCATCTTTTCATGGTGGACAAAGAGGCAATAGCATCACTCCTCACCATATCCAGGAGTGTGGCTGTTCCCTATTTCATCCCTTAATAAGTTTCCTTCCTAAGCATCCGTGGACTTCTTGCAACACCTGGCACCTAACATCTAGCTTCCTTCCCTGTCTGCTGTTGATTCGAACTTTGATGAGAATCTCTCTCTCTCTCTCTCTCTCTCTCTCTCTCTCTCCTTACATAAGATAAAACGATAAAAGTGTTGGGTTCAGTGTTGATAACCCCCTCAGGACTCCCAAGCAACAGAGAAGTGACCCCGTGACCTTCAGACGCTCTGCAGAGGTTAGAAGATCTTGTCTCAGATGAATTGTTCATGCTACTTGAGGATTTTGCTGCATTTGGACAAAACGTCCATTTATTTGTTAAACAAGATTAGAATCTCTCTCTCTCAAAAGGGACCCTGTTTACTTGCAATGCCATAGCTAGCTTCAGTTGACAACTGAGCCACCCAGGAAGGGGGAACCTCAGCTGGAGATGTACCTGCATTGGATTGTCCTATGGACATGTGTGTAGGAGGGAAAAGTCCACTGTAGGTCTACACAAGATAAAGTAACACGTCTTTATCTTGTTGATATCTTGGAAAATGAAAAAAAGTGTCCAAGAAAGTAACAGCCTCAACTCCAGGTGTGTAGCACACACCTGGCATCTCGTCCTGGAGGCAGGAGGGTGAGGTCATCTGTAGCTACATAGCACGCTTGAGGTCTGCACGGTACACGTGAGATCTTGTCACCAATGAACAAACAAAACAACAAAAATCAGATACAACCCATTTGAAGGTTTCACAAATTCTTTTACTTAAAAAAATACACATTTTATATATTTTCTTATGACCATATTTGTGTTGGGAAGCACACATGCCATCACACACATATGTGTGGTGATATTTATTTGTGTTTAACAAATAAAGCTTGCCTGAGGATCAGAGTGTGGAGTGAGCCACTAGTTAGCCATAGAGGCCAGGCAGAGGTGGTGCACACCTTTAATCCCAGCACTTGGTATCTCATTCCTTGGATCCCAGTACTTGGGAGTCCCAGCACTAGGGAGGTGGGGACAGGAAGGGCTATGACTGGGCAGAGAGAAGAATATAAGGCAGGAGGAGGCAGGAGAAAACAGGAGCTCAGTGCGTCTGAGACAGGATACCCCATTTGGTCTGAGGATTTCATAGAGGTAAGAACTAGTGGCTGGCTGCACTGCTTCTCTGATTTTTCGGCTTTCACCTCTTAGTATGTGATGCCAGGTTTTATTATTAAACCAATTAGAAATCGTGCAACACATATGGAAGTCAGAAGACAGCCAACCAGAGTCTGCTCTCCTCCTACTGAATGAGTAGCAGGAGCTCTCATCTTTGAAATGAACATGTAAGTTAATTGTTTCCTAAGAGTGCAATTGCACTGAGTGAGGCTCCAGGCATGGACTGTACCATCTGTGCTCTGAGCCCTTATCCTTTGGGAACCTGGCTCGCTCTTCTCTGGCCGGCCTTTCCACCCCTTTGTCAGCAGTGACCATGGCTGCAGTTTCATAAGACACATCCAAATATTTTTTCATTTATACAGATATTAAAATAAATATATCTGAAGTCATTATATCACCTTTTAGACAAGGAGCACGATTCTGTTCCATGCATTCTTCACTTCTGAACACTTAACAACGTACCCACTTCCTCACTCCACAGTTGCCCTTATATTGATGCTGTCTGTGCGCCAGGCATGAAGACTTGTGGCCGCCCTCGTGGGCACAACAATAAGCCCCACCCTGTTTTGAAAAAGTAGATATGGAACATCTCACACTGTCTAGTGATATGCTGGCATTTTTAGGTTGGTTCTGATGTTTCTGTTTGGACCAGAGTCAGTGTTCTTCCCACGTGTCTAACACCCTGCCCGCCAGGATGATGCAGAGAGCGCCAAGTAATTCAGCGGACGAGTTCATTACCCTCTTAATTTCTTACCACCTCATCTCTGGAGACGTCGTTATAGAAATGCTAATTACCATCTAACTGTATCTAATTAACACTGCTTCCGTTTTGCTGTATTATTGGTTTAAATATTCAAAAAGTTTCATATTATTAATAGTAATGAATTTTTTTTTAAGAACAAGTTGGATGAAATAGAAATTTGGTTGCCAAGTTCCTTGGGCCTGTCTCTGGCCCTCTTCATCCAGGCACAGGGCCCCAGACCTTAACACAACTGACTCCACAAGGGAAGTGCCATTCAGGTTGTAAAACTCAGCATGCAGACAGCACCACCAGCCAAAATGCAAACAAAAAGACCTACTCCATTAAAGTCCATAGTTATGGGAAAGTCTCTAGGTGTTCTAACCTTGCTTTTTGGCTTCTGTAACTTCACTTCTGGCTGTTCTTGTTAACGGAAGTATGTAAACCTAGAACATGGTTTTTGTGCTTAAAAGCTCACCATGAGAAAGGCTTAGTGCCACACTGGGATCCCAAACACCCAATAGAATCACTATCCAGCTAATAAAGGATTTCTATTGGCTCAAATCCATGTCTGAACAGAATTCTCTGGTGATTACCCCACAACAATCCACCCTGAACAAGTCAGCATTTGCTGTTCTGGCTTCTTTCTGGCTCAGGGTGTGGGATGATGTACTGATAAACATATGTGTGTGTGTGTACATATATATGTTTTTGTAAGCATATGCCACTTGCTGTATGGGTGCTTGGGGAGGCCACAGGGGTACATGATCCCCTGTAGTCTGAGTTACAGGAGATTGTGGGTGTTGGGACCCAAGCTTGGGTTCTCTGGAAGAGTGGCAGTGCTCTGAGCCACTGAGCTATCTTTCCAGGTCTCTACTTGAATGATATCTAAATTATGTTAGGTGGTAACAAGGAGGGGCCTTGTGATGGTAGCTTTCATTGTCAACTTGATTGGATTTGAAGGAGTCACCTGGGAGACGCACTTCGGGGGGTGCCTGTGAGGGTGTTCTTTGAGAGTTTGAACTGAGGAGGGAAGACTCACTCTGGATGTGGGCATCACTGTCCCTTGTGCTGCGTCCTGGACTGAGTAAAAATAGGAAAAGAAGAAAGAATTGAGCACAAGATTCCCCCTTCTGCTTCCTAATCCACCAAAATGAAGGATTTGAAGAGTCCCGCCTCCCGCCAGGTCTTCCTGCAGTGATGGACTGTAACCTCTGAAACCGTGAGCAAAAATCAATCCTTCTTCCCACGAGTCCTGCTTCTAAGGCATTTGCTCATAAGAGGAAGTGACTGGTGAGGAGGTCACACATGTCACAGGACACACCAGTTTTTACTTCTCTGAGATGGCTTCAATTGTAATTTTACTTTATTGAGTCTCAGACAATTCTGCAACTCAAGTCCACGGTTTTGCAAGCTGAGCGTTGGTGGTTTCCAATTTGCTTTGTCCTGTGCATCTCAATGAATGGCTTTAATTTTGCTGAGGTGACCAGGTCAGTGTCTACTCATTTCTGTGCACAGGCCTCGGTCACTGTCGGTGTGCAGTTCACCCATGACTGGTACCTAGAGTCCGTGATGTTCCTAGGAGGGACTCTCCCGATCTCTCTTACTTCAGCGCTGTCTCTCAGGAATGGGGGTGCAGGGATGAATGAGTCAGGCTCCTCTGCTCAGAAGCTTTCGGTCTGTGGAGAAGAAGGACCATGGAGCAGAATGTGTTCTGGGAGCCCGGAGAAGAAAGGTACAATCATTAGGGGCTGAAAAAGACAGCACAAAAGGCTGCCATGTTCTCCCTGATACCAACAGCAACCTGTCCTCCATTCCTATCAAGGCCATGGGGTAGGTACTGACCCCACCATTGGCCACAGGGAATGGAAACCAATCGGTAAATTCAGATTCCAGGCTGCTAACCTCAGCATGGAGCACATGGGAGAAAATGAAGGAAGGAAAGAAATATCTACTGTGTGCTCTTCCCCTTGTTCGCCTTGTTAAGTTGGAAGAGAATGTGATGTGGGAGTCCCTTCTGTGTGCTGCTTGTAATGGTTAATGAATAAAGAAACTGCCTTGGCCTGATAGGGCAGAACTTAGGTAGGCGGGGAAGATGGAACTGAATTCTGGGAGAAAGAAAGCCGAGTCAGGAGACACCATGGACTGGCTGTCGGAGATAGATGTGCTGAAACTTTGCTGGTAGGCCACAACCTCGTGGTGATATACAGATTAATATAAATGGGTTAAATTAATATGTAAGAGTTAGCCAATAAGAAGTTAGAGCTAATGGGCCAAGCAGTGATTTAATTAATACAATTTCTGTGTGGTTATTTCAGGGCTAAACTAGTCAGGCTGCCAGGAAGAACAAGCCTCCCTACAGCAGGCATGTAAAAGAAATATCTACCTGTGTGCTCCCTTCCCCTGTCCCCCCTTCTCTTCATTAAGTTGGAGGGGCATGCACTGCTTCAAACAAAGCAGATCATGCTGGGCATAGCAGAACACATCTATAATCCTAGACCCGGGGAGGTGGAGGCAGGAGGATTGGGAGTTCAAGGCTATCTTTGGCTATATATATCCATTCCTAGCCTTCCTAGCCAGCTACACAAAAGATGCTTTAAGAGTGGACAACCCAAATGGCATTCCAGATATTTTTTTCTTTTTACGTTTCCCCCTGAGAATCGGGTATCAAAAGGAAGATATTTTGGGAACACTGAAGTAGAGAATAAAGACTTCAGTCAACTGAGGCAGATCAGAGAGAGCCTAGGTCAGCATGCAGGTCAGGCGGCCTCCGGATCAAAGCACACACAGGATTTTTATAGCATCTGGGGAAGCCCAGGGAAGGAGCTCAGGGGCTGATGTAGGCCACTTTAACATTAATACTCGTTCCTGACCAGAGGTCATTCCTTTTTTCACACAGCTGTTCAAGGCCTTAGGTGCCATCCTAGACCAGAACAGCAGTGCCCAGGAATTGATTTTTATCAGCTTGTGATCTATTGTCTGGTTGAAGTTAGCAACGCAGGGGAGATACATAATGAAAAAGACAAAAATAGTAGCTAGACTACAAGGCAAAGGAGAGCCTTGGCTTCCATCATGGGGACTGCAGATCTTCCTCGTGAGAACACTTGGTAAGTCACAAGTTAGTGTCGTTAGGAGCAGTGGAAAACTGGAACAGGACCACCTCTGAAGATCTCCTTCCACCATGATAGAAGGTCATGGCTGCACATCCACTTGCAGGCCTGACCTCCCCCTTCCCTGCTCAGAAGATGTAAGCTCTGCCATTGTGGTCATCCTTATTGCGGTCATAGGGAAACGCTCACGGCCATGAGTCCCAGGGACAGGGGCCGAGACACTGAAACATTTGACTTCTGCGTGGCCCGGATTTTACCTGTCAGCACCCGCCCCACCATCCCAGCGTGTTGGAAACGTGCCCCACCTGTTCTCCGTGCCACGGTGCCCTTTCTTCGATGGTGCTCCCTAGGCTGGCGTCTGAGGCCCTCCCTCAGTCTCAGGCTCACTTGTGGGTCCTTCTGCTGGTCCTCCAGATTCCACCAGCCCCTTCATTCATTCCTGCGGGTCTGGGTCAGAGCCTGGACCCGAGTAGCCTATCCACCCATCCCCGAATTCAATTAGCAAGAGAGTTACTTGTAAAAATCAGAGGAAGGACATTTGTTCAATGTTCATTTGATTCATGGGGAAGATGAACAAAGAGACTCAGAGCCACCACCTCCAAGTCCTCAGGGATACAAGTGTGTGGTTCAGGTCTCCAATCGAGAACAAGGGGATTGTAAAGAGAAGAGATCCTGGTCAAGGAGGAAGGCTCCTCCCAGCCCACCAACCATTCTTGTCTCTCCTTCCAGGTGTCTGACAAGTTGTCAAACAGCATGGACTCTCTGGAGGACAGGACCCCCTCCAGCCGGCACCAGCTGTTAGCAGTTCTGCCTTTTCCTTTTGCCAGCACAGATTTCATGGCAAATCCTGATTTCCCTGGGTCTTTGCTTCCACAGTCTGCTGAGCAATGGAGGGGCACCTCTTAAGCGTTATCTTCACTCCGGCCTGACGGCTGCGCTCTGTGCTGTCCTTCACGGGGCCTCTCTGAAAAGGGCGTGGCTGCCGCATGGGGACATGGGCCAGCTGGCAGCTAGCTTACCTGGCTGGAAAGGCAGCCCCAGCGGCAGCTGTGGGAACTAGGCACGGCCAGGAAATGCCCCAGAGGACAGAAGGCCTGCCACCTGCTGGAAGAGAAGACACCCCACCTTCTCCAAACAGAGGTCTGGTGATGGACTAGCTGGTGTTTGGAGAGAAGGGCCCCTCATGTCAAGCCTGTCACCCAGCTAATCCAGAGGACATCCAACTGTCCCAGTAAACTGGCTTTCAAGTAATGACTGATGTCGTTTCTGCTATGGTGTCCCTTTCAGAATCCCTAGTCATGGTCATTCTCCTGCCCACAACCTTCAGCCGCTCTTACTTAGTCTTCTGGATAGAGGCCCTAGTTAGCAGCCAATGTGGGGTGCTAAAGGTCCCCCCTTCTTGAACAGTTCAATTACTGATGTGCTCAGTCTATGACACCCCCCCCCAAGTCATTTCATACTGTGTGGCTTGGGGACTCATTTTATAGGGCAGCATTTGGCTTCGTTTAGAGGACAATGAAAAATCCAGCCTCTTTGTGTGTATGTGTGTGTCCGTCCTCACCCCTAATAAAAGTTTTTCTTTGCCGGCTGATTTTGTCTGCTGTATTTCTCCATTGCTACTGAGAATTTTCCTGACTCTTAATTCTTTAACTAGCAGAGAAACTTAACCTGGTCAGGACTCCTAAATGTTGAGATAGATGTACATATATGGTGATTTACAGTATCATTTATAAATTTAGCAGTGCATATTATACAGGTAGCAAATATTACGGTATGAGCTGAGAGCCAAATCTAGCAAGTGAGATTAGAATTAAGTACTTAAGATTAGAATCTGTGATTGCCAATAGCCAGGACTACATCTAAGCCAACAAAGCTTGTGAATTTATTGCTGTTCAATAAATTCTGACGCACGTCACAAACACGCCTGTCTCTGCTTCTGTTACAGCACACTCCGTGACGTGGAACCCTTGTGCAGGAAGGACAGCCTCGGCTGACTGCTGCCCCTGGGAAACCTTTTGATGTTTGCGCAAACTGCAGAAACTGTAGCTGCCCTTTGGGGAACAATTGTCATCGGTCAGTCCATCCCCACTCTGTCTCACTTTTCCTCCCAAGTCCAGCGGCCCCCTGATCATAGCCTTGTGCTGATTGGATATCAGTGCTGAGTGACACAAACCGTAGCCAATCACAGCACCATTTGAGACGGCGAATTGGCATCTCATCCAGATGACGCTCATGCTGATCCACTCAGGTCAGTCCAATCTTAAGACATTTTCAGAGCTCTGCACTTACAGACGGTCTGGGGGGGGGGGGATCCCAGGATGTTAGGGATTAACATCCTAGACAGTCTCTTTGGGCCTAGCGCCTTCCTGGTCGTCACAGCGGTTCTGCCGTCTGAAGGCAATGCTGATGTTTTGGAAGATGAAGTTGAGAAGTATAGGTCACGATGAAGTTAATTAAGAGGAGACTCAGTCATTAAAGGTCTGTGAGCCCAAGAAAGGCATGAAAGACTTACAGAAACCATTCTAGGTGCTGAAGGTTGGCAGTGAGGAAGCCTTTAGTGATCCCATTGTGGGGAAGACAGCGTGAACTCCAGCAGTGACCACGGGGATGAACAAAATGGGATGAAGGGGGGACATCCAGGAGGCGGTGTCTATGGAACTCAGAGGTCACTGTGTGTGCACAGTGAGGAAAAGGGAAGAATCCAGAAAACAAACAAACCTCCGGGCTCATAGAATCCAGAAACCCAGACACTGAGTAAAAAATTCTGGGGAGAGGCAAGTTTGGGACAGGAGATGCCTCCTGACTGGATAGTGTCCCTCAAAGTTCGTGCACACTGGAAATCCCCGGAACGTAATTAGAGAAGAGTCCCAAGTTCAAGCCTTCCTGTGATCGACCTCTTTATAGGAAGAGGACGGCACAGCACAGAGGGGAGGGGAATGGGTACGTGTGAAAACAGGAGGTGAGCATCTCACCAGCAGCCAGGGGGTTCTGGGAGGCGCCAGAGGCTTGAAGAAGCAAAGAAAGATTCTTCCCCCCAGAGTCTTCCAAAGAGCTTGGCTTGGGGTTGAACTGTTTCTCAGGCCCGGTTCAGACGCTACTAAGAGCGCCTGCTGAGCTCACTGTTTCATTTCTGCGCTAAGGTTCAGCGCTAGCAAGAGGAGAGGCAGTCTTATGACCAAACACTACATGGAAATAATCCCAAAGAATTACCATAATGTTCTTTCTGTTTTATAATTTTATGGGCTGACGTAAGCGGCTGGTCCGTCACAAAGGCTTTACGAATGGTACGGAAATAAGTCCCCACGGCCAGCAACTATTAACAAGATGAACACCCTGAGCACGCAATCTCACAAAGCCCGCTGACATGCAGGGTATAATTAGGACTGAATTTTTCATGAGCATCAACGTTATTTCCTTTGTCCACTAGACTCGGCTTTGTGCTTGCTTCTCCCCAGCACTCTGCCCATGGAAACAGGAATGAAGAGAAGACAGACTCGAAGCCACCGTGGCATTTGCTCTGAGAAGTAGCTACACCCCAAGGAGCACTCTCAGGTTTTGTAAACAAAAGGGTGACAAAAAGGGTGTAGTTAGAAATAAATATACTGGCTCCACACATTTTAAACCACTTAATGAAATGGGAGGTTGCCTGGTTGGAATTGCTCTTCCTGGGCTGATTTGGTTGGGTGGCGTCTGGATAGACCCTCAGCTGTGTTTGAAATGCTTTTCCAGTGACACTCATAACATATAATTCAACCCCTCCACCTGAACCCTTCCTGTGGCTTCTCCTCTGATCTCCCCAGTGAGGGATTTGTGATCCACCCTCCAGTGAGTCTGCTCCTGCCTCTCATAGCAGACGATGGCCCTTTCACACAATTTCCCCCAAGTTCCCATCTGACAAGATGGGATGTGGTGGTGGACATCTGTAACCCCAGCACTCAGGAGCCTGGAGCAGGCAGATCATGAGTTCAAGACTAGCCTGGCTACAGTGAGTTTCATGTCACAGCCCTGAGCCTATGCTGGATGGGGTCTGACCAGTTTCCTGTTGCCTCTATAGAAAGTGCTAAGTTTCTTTTTAATGGCACCAGTCTCTGTGATGACCACACTCACTCAATGTCTGTAACTTTTAACTCGTTTATTAAGTAGCCAGACTGGTGTTTTTCCAAATCCTGCTCCGCTCTTTACTCGCAATTGTCACTGTAAACCCAGATAAAAGCAGCCAGCAACAACCACACCACACCCAACCGCTGTGAAATTGTTCTGCAAAATTAACTAACCCATTATTTTTTTTTCAACTCAGCTTCACTAAAATTTTCAGGAAACAGGCCAAAATATAGACAAGTTCTTTGACAACATGCAACATAAATACCGTCTAGTTCTGCTTCCGGTATAGTCCTGGCTCCCTTCTGCATCTGTGTGAATGCAGTCTTTAGTATTCTCGTTCTTTCCCTTCTATCTTCAATTGTCAATTTGATACAGTCTAGGAATTGCTCTAGAGGTGAGCCTTAGTTGTAGAATTCCCTAGATAAAAATTAGCCTGTGGACTTGTCTATAGAGAATTGTCATGTCTGTTAACTGACATGGAAGAACTCAGCCCATTACAAGCAGCATCATTCCCGGGGCAGGTGGTCCTAGAATGTATAACTCGGTGTGAGCTTCCTTGAGCCGGTTAGCAAGCAACATCCTCTACGCTTCCTGCCGTGGTTCTTTGGCTGTGAGTTCGTTCCCTGGTCAGAAGAATAGCATACAGATCTTCCTTCAGCTTTCTCAGGTTTAGTCACAGACATGCCCCTGCTTCTCCCCCAGTTTCAGTAGCACCATGACACTGAGTAAGAATAGACAGGGCTGCCCACACTTTCGTTTCCTGGAATGCTGTTCTGGTTAGGGTTACTATTGCTGAGATGAAACACCAGGACCCAAAAGCAGGTTGGGGAGGAAAGGGTTTACTAGTCTTACACTTCCACACTGCTGTTCACCACTGAAGGAAGTCAGGACAGGAACTCAAAAAGGGCAGGATCCTGGAGACGGGAGCTGAGGCCATGGAGGAGTTCTGCTTGCTGGCTTGCTTCCCATGGCTTTCTTAGCCCACCTTCTTATAGAACCCAGGAATGGCACCACCCACCATGGGCTGGGCCCTCCCCCATTGATCACTAAATGAGAAATTACCTTACAGCTGGATCTCACGGAGGCATTTCCTCAACTGAGGCTCCTCTCCTTCCTCTGATGACTCTAATTTGTGTCAAGTTGACACACAAAGCCAGGAGTACAGATGCCAAGCACCAGCACCCACATAAAATACTGCTAACTCTTTGGCATCATGATTCACATCTCAATTTCTCTTTCACATTTAATCTCCGAGTCATTTTCCCCTTTATGATGGTAGATTCCCTCTGCCTAATTTCTCTCCTCAATGATCTGCTTCTTCAGCCTTGTTTCTCCTCTGCTCAGCATTTGGATATACCATTACCATTGGAGTATTGCATAATTAGCTCTTATTTTTAGTAACTTGTTTGGGCTTCATCTTAGCTACTGCTCTATTGCTATATAGAGAGATACCACAACCAAGACAACCTATAGAATAAAGCGTTTGACTGGGAGCTTGCTTACCGTTACAGAGAATTATTCCATGATCATCATGGTGAAGAACGTGGCTGTGGATAGACAGTCATGGCACTGGAGCAGTAGCTGAGAGCCCACATCTGATCCATAAGTTGCAGGCCAAGAGAGATTCTGGGCCTGGTATAAACTTTTGAGACCTCAAAGCCTACTTCTGGTGACACACCTCCTCCAATGAGGCCACACCTCCTAGTCCTTCTCAAACAGTTCCACTGACTGCGGCCCAAGCATGTGAACAAAGGAGCCCATGGGGGCCATTCTCATTCAAACCACCACATTCCACTCCCTGACCACCATAGGCTCCTGGCCATATCATAATGCAAAAATGCATTTAGTCCAATGTAGACAAGTCCCCATAGACTTTCACAGTCTCAACACTGCTTAAAAGTTCAAATTTAAAAGTCTCTTCTGAGATCAAGGCAATCTTTTAGCTGCAACCCCCTGTAAAATTACAAAGCAAATTACATACTTCCAATCTACAATGGTACAGGCTATACATTACCATTCAAAAATGGCAGAAAGGGGAATAATGAGGAGATATTGAACCAAAACAAGACCTAAAACTAGCAGGGCAAACTCTACACTCTGCATCTCCATGTCTGATGTCAAAGTGCTCTTCAGATCTCCAACTCCTTTCAACTTTGTTGACTGCAACACACTTCTCTCTCTTGTGCTGGTTCCACACAGGGTCTGCAGCTCTCCTTGGCAGGTATCCCATGACTCTGGCATCTCTAACGTCTTGGGGTTTCCAGCACCATCTACGTTTTACCTTCACAATTCTGCAAAATGGCCTCTCCACGTTTCCATGCAAAGACTTACCTGCCACATAGTTAGCTAACCTCGTGGCTTTCCTTAACCTTGGAGGAAGATCCCACACCTCATTTCCTTATCTTCCTTGACTCTAAACCTAGACCATGGATGCTGAAGTTGTCAAGTACTTCTGCCTGATTGGGCTGAAACCTGGCCCCCTCTTGAATTGGATGTGTGTACTCTTTCTGTTGTTATCTGAGCCTAGGAAATCCTCCAGACTCCTGCAGGATTATCTGGGTGGGCCGTGCCTTTATTCTACTTGGTATCAACATTTCCTTAAATTTTTCCTTTCCTTGAGCACAAGACTTGGCTCCAACACTACATTCCCTGGTTCCCCTCTTCTACTCAAACTGTACATTGGTGCTTCTTTCTGCCCCACTTCTCCTTTCCATTGCAAACCTGCATAAGTCATCACCAATAAGCATGTAACACAGTTGATGGAGGAAGGTCATTGGTTAAATAAAAAGAAACTACTTGGCTCTCATTGGTTAAGAGATAGGTGGGAGGAGTAAACAGAACAAAACGCTGGGAGGAAGAGGAAGTGAGGTCAGACTCCGCAGCTCTCCTCTCTGGAGCAGACGCTTCAGAGAGACACCATGCCCCAGCTCCGACCCAGGATGGACTTAGGCTAGAATCTTCCCGGTAAGACCGGTGCTCACAGATTGTTAGAGATGGGTTGATTGGGATATCAGAATTAGCCAGTAAGGGCCAAGCAGTGATTAAAAGAATACAGTGTCTGTGTAATTATTTCGGGGCAAAAGCTAGCCGAGCAGGCAGCTGGGGTGTTGGGGACGCAGCCCCGCTGCCCCTATTACTACACACAGTCAATACTAGACTCTCTTGAAATCTCCTCTGCCAATGACATTAGTCCAAAATATGTCAAGTTAGCCTCAGGAAGATTTTTAGGACAAGAGCAAAACCAGACACACTCTTTGCTAAACTATCACAAGAATGGTGTGTATCCCAGCTACTAATATTGATATTATACCTCTCTAAAAACTCTTGAGCTGGGTCTGAATAGTCCTCATTACCCTCAGCATTACTGTCTTCCAGGCTCCTAATAAGATGGCCCATTAAGCCCCACATACAGCATTCAACCACCTTCTAAATCCAAAGTCCCCAAACCCACATTCCAATACCAAATAGCATGGTCAGGCCTGTCACATGGATACCCCACTCCTGGTACCAACTTCTGTCTTAGTTGCCTATTTATTGCTCCAATGAAACATCATGACCAAGGCAATGTACAGAATAAAGCATTTAATTGGGGGGTTGTTTACAGTTACAGAGGATTAGTTCATTTTCATCATGACAAGGAGTGTGGCAGAGGGCAGGCATAGTGCTGGAGAATTAGCAGAGAGCTCACACCTAACCTTAAAGGTGTTAGGCTGAGAGGCACACTGAACCTGGTGTGGGCTTTTGAACCCTCAAATACCATCCCTAGTGACACACCTACTCCAACAAGTCAGCTCTTGTTAATCCTTTCCAAAATGTTCCGCTAACTGGGGACCAAGCATTCAGACATATAAGCCTACGGGGGCCATTCTTATTCAAATCACCACAGGCTTGGTGTGAAATTCTCCAATCTCGATGTGAAGCATATTTGATTGGCTGGGCTCCTTGGTGTTTCTTCTTCTCTTTGTCAGTATCATTCTTAGAACCTTGATTTTTTTCAGATATATTATAGATTGTGATTTTGTGTTCATGTTTTCATTGGAATTTTCCTAAAAGCCCGTTGGTGTTACCACAGCCCACCACCATTGACGAGGCACATGTAAACTATGTGAGGAACGTCCAGGTTTCTGGGTGTACAGGTCTCTAACAGAGGTTTCTCTGTCCCACCCTGCCACAACCACTTCTAAGTAGTCACTCAGAGATTAATATTAATTACAAAATGCTTGGCCAAACAGCTCAGGCTTATTAATAACTAGCTTTCACCATTAAATGAACCCATTTCTACTACTTGATGTTTTGCCACACGTCTCGTGGCTTTACCTGTGCTCTAATACATCTGGCTCCTCCAGCGGCTGGCTGGCATCTCCCCCAACTCCCGCCTCTCCTTCCCTGAGTTCTTATTGCTAACCAATGAGAGGAATACATATTCCCAGCGTACAGAAAGATCAGCCCACAGCATGGGTCACACACAATTTGTTACTGAATCAACAACCACAAAGAGTGCTCATATCTCTGACGGAATCATCCACACCCCTGCACCGTCACCTTCCTAGGCATAAGAAGAAGGGCTGTTCCTCTTGCTGTGTCCCACCCAGAACCTCTCTGTAATCTTCAGCTTCCTCTTCAAACTTGCAGCTCCTCAAACTGTGCACCATCCCTTCAGGGAGAGTCCTCTTCTACATGATTTGGCTTTAGCATTCTCAGCCTGGTCCTATTTGGTCTCTGGCTTTCAGGAATCCCCTAGAACTTCAATTAAAAATGTTTCTCGCCTGCTTTGCAAAGGTAGCTGTGGATTCTCCAAAGATGCATTTTCTCACTTTCCAGAGGTTTTGAGGGGACAAGAAAGTTATATGATCCTCTTAATCACAGACAGGCACTTTCTACACAGCTTCTGTGGGCAACCAGAGTGTCAATGAAGCTGTTCTTGAGTTCCAAGAAGAGAAATAAAGACACTATAAAAGATGGTGGCTCTCAGCCTTGGCTACCTCGGGGCAAGGAAGGTTTTCATCTGCAAGACATCCATAAAATAATATAAAAAACAAACACCATCAATTCCACCTCCGGAGATTCTGACTCACCAAACATAGTCAAGAAGACAGACAGGTCTTTTGTATGTGTGTGCATGTTTGTGTCCCGTGCATACATGGGTCTGCACATGCATGTGCAGGCTAGAAGTCAATCTTGTATGTCATTCCTTAAGCACCATTTCTTTTTAAAACAACTTTTCATTGGGGCTGGAGAGATGACTCAATGGTTAAGAGCATTGACTATTCTTTCAGAGGACCCAGATTCAACGCCCAGCACCCACATGACAGCTCACGACGATCTGTAAATCCAGTTCCAGGGGACCAGACTCCCATGGCAAAACACCAACACATACAAATAAAAATAAATTAAAAAATAAAAAAAAAGACACTATAAAGTTAGGGTTTGAACTATTTTCCATTAACAGTGCTGAGGCTGGAAGGAAAGGGTACAGGGATCAAGATCTTCTTGAGCCCTTTTGAGCCTATTCTTGTCAAGGATCCTTATGTCATCCGTCATAGCAATAAGTACTCGGTCACACTTGGTAATGCAACCGTTGTCATGGGAACACTCAGAGTCACAGTGCTCAGTGGTGAGATCAATCCATTGTTTATAAGGTGAAAATGATCTTGAGTCACAAGCCACATGCCTAATAATTGCCACTTTATCCAAGATGTCTTAAACAGATTTTCATTAGAACACTAAACGCTGCTTGAAAAAGCCTGAAGACTGCAAATGGAAAACTGTCTTTGCTTTGGGAAGAGGGCGGGTTAACTTGTACTCAGTAAGGAGCTTACACGGGGCAGTAGCAACTGAGTGTGGAAATGGCTGGAGACGACAAGGAGGCTCATCGCTCTGCCTCCCGTGTTTCTCTGAGAAGGGTCGATGCGAGAGATTGCACCAGAACCGTGTTTGGCTCTTAGTGAGCCTGAGAATCAACCCTTGCAAAGTTGAGCTGAGGTTTCCCTTGGGAGGAAGGAAATGACAGGAGACTGGCAGCCTCTTTTTATTGCTTGATTTGCTTTTTATTGCAGTTAGCTTTTTTGTTTGGTTGGTTTTTGGTTTGGTTTTGTTGATTTGCTTGAAACAGGTGCTCCAGCAGGCCCAGATGGCCTTTAACTCACTGTGTAAGGTCCCAAAGAAACCCCCCAAGTCTCACTCAGTACCTGCGATACCTCATCCCCCCCACCCCATCCTCTAAACCTCTCCAGAACAGGGGCTGGACTTTCACTCCCCAAACCTTGCTCCTATAAACCTGCCACTTCAGCCATGCATCTCTTGGCTCTTGGCTGGCTCACTGTCGACCTCTTTGAACTCTTGGCTCTCCTCTCTTCTCTTGCTCTGCCCCTCCCAGATACTACTGGCAGAACTCTACCTCATACACACACACACACACACACACACACACACACACACACACACTAAAAACTTCTCCCCACCCATACCTGGGAGAGGTCGTGTCCTCATTTTCATTCACTGTGCAGCTAGAGAAGACTTTGAACTTTTGATCCTCCTGCCTCCACTTCCTGAGTACTGAGAGCACAGGTGTAAGCTACCTCATTCAGTTTTATTTGGTGTTAGGGTTAAACTCAGACAGGGCTTTGTGCACACTAGGGAGTCTCACTGCCAACTAAGCTTCTTCAACTCTGTAGCTCTGGCTAACCTCAAACTCTTGACAGGTCTGTTTTTCTGGTGGTGATGGTGGCAGAAGGTGGGGGTGGCAGCAGTGGCGGTGGTGGCAGGGGGTGTGTTGGGGGTGGCACAGAATACACATCGCAGGGTCTAGGCAGCTTCAGAATAAAAGACTTTCTCCTCTAAACCACTCTCATAAAACTTTGGCTGTAAAATGTTAAGAGCAGAATCTAAAAGGAGCAAAGAACTGGCCTTTCCAGGCGTTGCTCTGGGCAGTTCTGACCGAGTCTAAGGTAAATGGTGGGTGTGGTGTGGGGGGTGTGTCGCAGAGAAGGGGTCCACACCTAGTGAGCTTGCTCGCCTTTAGACTACTCCTGTCTCTACGAGCCTCTCAATCACTGGCTGGGGCCACCAGGTGATCATCAATCAATCTTGGAATCAAACAAACTCTCACTGGATGCTGAGCTAAATTCTTGACCCTTTCTAGCAAGATTACTCTGGACCACAGACACAGACCAAGGCTTTATCCCTGAAGCCCACAGGAGAAAGTCGGAAGCTGGAGATTTCCAACCCCAGAACTAGGCTGTCTTAGGAGACTTTGGGTCCCTTCCCTGGTTTTCATTAGCCCCTCACCAAGCCCTTCCGCATGGTCTGTCAGAGTCTCTCCATAAGTGTTCCCATCCTCCCTGTTCTGGGGAGAGCAGACTGATGCCCTCCCTGACCCACGTGATGAAATTTCGAAGCCAACTAACAGAATGAGCCACAGCCGCCAGCCAGCTGAGATAGTCTAATGGGTATTTTATTGTTCCTTTTAACGTTCCACTGTGGAAAATTTCAAGCATTTATAAAAGTAGAGTAAGCGATATTATACTAAGTCTTCCTCACCTTCACCCACATTGTTCCTTATTTTACAGCAAATTTGGGGACACTTACGACTCCACTAGTCAGTCACATCATCTCAGCATAGCCAAAATGCCATTACTGTACCCCACATTTCTCAGTATTGGCCTAACATCATAACTAGTGTGTGTGTGGCTAGCTTGTTCCCAAGGACTGCATTTCCCGCTGTTCTCCCCTGCTCCCTCCCTGCCCCCACACCGGTCCAGTCCTCTCCCCCTGCTCAGATTCAGCTACTAGCTGCTGAAGACACAGCATCCCCTTTCAGTTAGGGGTGATGCCCTGGTTTTCACCTTTCTCTCCATTGACTCGGGTCCTTTCCTCTCTTATTGAAGGCTGCTTTACTATGTGTAAGCGAATTCTGAGCTGTTCCCTAGCTCCCCGGCTGGGAGGAAAACAGTTATAATGCATTGAGATCCCAGCCCTGACTCCCAGATCCCTCCAGGGTATTTGCTGTTCATTTTCACCGTGGACTGGAAACACTGGGTCTTTTCCTTAAAAAGGCAGCATTTGGGTTTTGTTTGAGTCAAGAGCCCAAAAGCAGTTCTGAGAATTGAGGTGCAAAACCTGCAGAATTCAGAACAGCAAAAGCCTCTTGCTATCCAGCTGGGAAGCAGCAGAGGCCAAAGGGCCTGAAGGCCTCGTTCCTGGAAGGACGCAGACACTGCCACGAAGACAGGTGTAGATGCTGCTGTACCCAAGCACCCAGGGGAGTGTTTCCAGGGACTCTGTAGCTTGACAAACAGAGAAGGCGCTAAGCAACGAGGTTGCTACCTCTCATTCATACCCTAGGAACTGAGAATGTTCCCCAGGGTGCAGATAGACCCCTGAGGTCCCCGAGAACTGTGTGCATTCACGGGTCCAAAGTTCAATGTCCAGTGTTTCTGTCAGGCTCTCTTCACCTGTTTTGAGGCAGTGTCTCTCTTTCCATCTTTAGCTCACTCAACAGGCTAGCCACTGAGCCCCAGGGATCTGCTTGGATCACACCTTTTTTGTTTGTTTTGTTTTTTTGCAGGCGCTGGGATAGAACTCAGTTCCTCTTGCTTGCACAATAAGCACCTTACTAACTGAGCCATCTCCCCAGCCCCAGATGTCAGCTCTCCTGGTTCTTTCTGGAAGTGCCAGGTTTGATGGTGCCGTCTACCTGCTGCTTGTTCTTTGTTCTTTTGTGAGCTCCCTGCTTAATAAAACCATTCATTTGAAACTAGAAGCACGCCTTTCATAAATCACTCTCCAGACAAAACAGGGGCACATTTCAGATAACAACCACAGCACCTCCCAACCGGAGGCCTCCTGACTAGGGACAGTGGCAAGGCCACAGCCCACATCAGAAACTCCATCCCGAACCCTACACTCACACCAGACAGTGGCAGCCGTAGCTCAGTCAGCAGACTCCCGTAGGAGGGGCAGGGAGCAGTTCTGGGGAGGCTGGCAGGGCCTAAGCCTTCCTCATTGCTACATCATAAAAATATAATACGTGCTTTCTCCAGCACCGACAGGAGGGACGGAAAGGAGGGGGCCGTGAGTCTCCTTATCTCTCCAGACAGAAAGAAGAACTTGGAATTAATTGATAACATATATAAAAAAGATTCAAATGAGAACAGGTATAATTACCTCAGGTTGGTAAACATGTTTTCTGCTCTTGGATAGACATGACTTTAAAGAAAGACGTCCAATCTGTGCTATGTGTGAGTGCATACGTGCAAGCGTCTGTGTGTGCGTGCAGAGAGGCCAGAGATCAACCTTAACTGTCATGCCCCTTGGCTTTTGAGACAGGTGTCTTCGTCGGCCAGGAGCTCACCAGTTTGACGAGACCAGCTGGCCAGAAAGCCCCAGAGATCTACCTGTCCCCAGTTCCCTGGTGCTGGAATTACAGGTGCATACACTACTAAGTCCGACATTTAAACATGGCTCCTGCGGCTAGAACTCATGATCCCCCAGTTTGCATGGCAACTTTACCAGCTGAGTTGTCTTCCCAGAGGTTTATGTTACAGTCTGAAATGCAAGCAACATGGTATGAAACTCAGAGCTAGCAATGGACAGAGGACTGGAGACAAGGGTCCCCCCATGTCTTGAGCGGTGCGCCCCCATCCTCAGAACCCTTGGGTGTGCACTGTTTCTAGTTGATGTGATGAGATAATTTGATGCGTTTCTAATCATGACCTGTTTCAGGGTACAAACTGTGTAGGAATTAGAACAGTCTAGGGCAAGGTCAATGATAAACATCCACTCTCGTGGGAGAAAATGTTCCCTGGGTAGATAATCAGTTCCCATGGGCCTTTGAGTACGTGCAGCCAATGTTAAGGTCTCTAGCCCCGGGCATTATGGATAAAGCCTGGCAAAATGCAAATCATGGGGACTTTGGTTCTTCTGAAGCAAAATCGTTGCTCAGATCAAGTGCTATCTGCCAACAGCTGTTGCCTCTGACTGGAGAGACAGGTTTTTAAATGATGTGATAAGACTCAGGCTTATCTCAGGGCTTCCGGGGCAAGGGTAAGGCTGAGGATAGAAACTCTGCCTTGGTTTATCACTCCAAATGGTTTCTTAGCAAAAGTTAAAACCACTGTTGGAACAGCCAGCGCTCCAGAGACCTCGAAGAGACCTGAGGCCCATCTGCCTTTATCGGGAAGAGGCAAGCCTCAGCGTCATGCCCACTAGCACCCTTTAGTTAGATTTTTGACACTGTGACCAATATACCAAGAGACCAGCTGAAAGGAGAGATGGTGGGTGTGTCTTGGCTCACAGTTTTGGAGGGTCCAGGCCCTGGTTATCTAGACCCATGAGCTTGGGCAGGGCATGACGGTAGTGGGTATAACAGAAGGAAACCATGGCTAACCAGGAAGGAGACAGAAAGTTTCTGAGAGGGCAGTATTAAAAAATGGGGAGAAACATATCTTTATGGCTCAAAGGTCATAAATGGCAGTCACTAATTCCTCACTCACAAGAGGTTTATTTGGAAGAAACACAGGGGCTAAAAGAGAGATCCCTGGGCGTGGGGAGGCAATGGAGAAACACACACGGCTAAGCTTGCTATTGCAGTGGGTCACTGGTGCTTCCCCTTGAGAGAACACTCTGGAAAGTGGCTGGATGAAGTTGGGTTACTCATAGCTGCCCACTGCCAAGTGATTGGAAGTAATCCAGGTAAACTGAGGCTGGGAGAGAGGCGTTCCACACTCAGAAGTCTCTCACGGAGCTGGGCCAGCTTTCTGCCTGAGCAGGTAAGTGGTGCCCAGTGTCCCCAGGAAAACAGCTTGTCAGTAGCAAGAGCCTGTAATTACATCAAGCAGGCGTGGTGCTCAAAACAATGATTAAGGCGTGAATGACAAAATAAAGTCCTTTGTTTGGTGCTCGTTATGTGCTCTTTCTGATGAGTATACCAGAAAAAACAGCTCTGCCTTTCAGAGAGCTCGCTTAATTAGCAGATTATATTTTCATCTCTGTCCCCAAACCACGGGCCCAGCAGCGGATCCAAGCTGGGTGAGGATGTTCTCACCCTGTCCTCCTTCCTCCCCCAACTCTTCGGGTTTCAGAAATAGATGAGCAATATTAAATCTATCTTAAGGTGGTTCCAGCTTACAGCCTGCTTCATCTATTTCTCCAACAGGCCCTTCCCTTTTATCCGCCACAGAACCTCTACCTCATATCCATCCCACGGTTCCCTCTGAAAATGAGACATTTTTTTGTCTACTTTAAAGCCTCTTGACTGGGCTTAACTCATGACCCTCTTCCTTTGTGGTCTAATGGCTGTCATTTCAAAGCAATACACAAATATATTCTTGGTATAAAACAGTACTGCAGATGACCACTGAAAGTCGGGAGTTTGGGAATTGATTTCCTGCCCCTGGTCCTCTTCCTTCTCCTCTGCCTCCTCCCCGCCTTCATCCTCTATACACTTTAGATGCGTCACCAATCTGTTTCCACAACACCATCAAATGCTTCTGTATTCTCCCCTCTACCTTCTTATGACATACATGCAGACAGGTCTGTAAACCCTGGGTACAGTCAGTGACCTGTATCCTCAAGAGTCAACAAAACACAAATTGAAAGTGTTTTGAAAACAGTGTTGTACTGATCACACACGCATGCATGTATGTGAGCATGCAGTATGATGGCTAACTTTCTTCTGCTTCCTGACTGGGACACAATGTGACCAGCCACATCTTGCTCCTGCCATCCTTATTGCTACAAAATAGATTGTACCTCAAGTCATGAGCCAAATTCAACACATACTTTCTTCAGTGTTACTTTGTTAAGTACCAATGCTGTACCAATGAGAAAAGTAACATACATATTACAATACATGTATACGTTTCCCTTGCCATCACTTCCCAAGCAATACAGTTAAAACCCATTATTTACATCACAATAGACATTATAAGCTGTCCAGAGATGATGCATGGAGGAGAATTGGGAGGGTCTATACAAATACTGTACGATTATATAAAAGCATCCATGGATCCTGATATATGGGGTGGGGTCTATACAAACACTGTATGGTTATATAAAAGCATCCATGGATCCCGATATATGGAGTGGGGTCTATACAAACACTGTATGGTTATATAAAAGCATCCATGGATCCCGATATATGGAGTGGGGTCTATACAAACACTGTATGGTTATATAAAAGCATCCATGGATCCCGATATATGGAGTGGGGTCTATACAAACACTGTATGGTTATATAAAAGCATCCATGGATCCCGATATATGGAGTGGGGTCTATACAAACACTGTATGGTTATATAAAAGCATCCATGGATCCTGATATATGGGGTGGGGTCTATACAAACACTGTATGGTTATATAAAAGCATCCATGGATCCCGATATATGGAGTGGGGTCTATACAAACACTGTATGGTTATATAAAAGCATCCATGGATCCCGATATATGGAGTGGGGTCTATACAAACACTGTATGGTTATATAAAAGCATCCATGGATCCCGATATATGGAGTGGGGTCTATACAAACACTGTATGATTATATAAAAGCATCCATGGATCCTGATATATGGAGTGGGGTCTATACAAACACTGTATGATTATATAAAAGCATCCCTGGATCCTGATATATGGAGTGGGGTCTATACAAATACTGTACGATTATATAAAAGCATCCATGGATCCTGGGGGTGCTGGAACCACTCCTCCACAATAATGAGGAATGGCTGTTTATATTTTATTTTGTGTGACTCAGAGTCTCACTATATATCACTATATAGCTCTGGCTGGCCTGCAACTCACTGTGTAAACCAGGCTGGCCTTGAATTCACAGAGATCCACCTGTCCCCGCCTCCTGGGATTTACATGAGTAAGTGCCACCATGCCTAGCAATAAATGTGGTGGTGGGGGGGCATCCAGAGCCTGGCACATGCTAGGTTACATCCCTAGCCTAGAACTTCTGTTTTTAGGATCCAAGACTAAAGAGAACGGTGTAACAAACATCAGTGAATACAGTTGACCAACGCTGGCTTTTGAACTGTGTAGGCTTGTACAGTTCCTACTACTATGTGTACTATGGTCCTGTAGTGCCTGTACTACGTGTACTACGCCTGTAGTGGGCAAGGGGCTTGGAGATTTAAACACACAAAGACACACAGACAGAGACACGGGTCATCCTTGAAACAAGAATGTCCTCTTTATTGTGTTCCAGGGAAGCTTATATAGGGATCCTTAACTGATAGCCATGCCTCAGCCAAACCCACCAGAAACCACTCCCCTGCCATCAGGAACTCCTGAGGGTCTTGAGCTCAGAGCAGCTGCAAACACAGAAAAACAAGTTGTTTTGCTCAGAGCAGCTGCAAGTATAACAAGCTGTTTACAGGAAATTCAGGGTCTGGGGGTCCACAGCCCCTAACACAGGCTGAAAGAGGAAAAGAGAAGGGAAACAAGTGTTAGGGAAGGCCAGCTCCTCCTGCTTGGCTGTGACCCAGCGTTTTACTCTGGATGAGCATCCAAGCAAGGTGGGGCCACTGAGGCAATAGCGGCATGCGGGCAGTTAACTGCTGCCTGGTTGCATTTAAGGACAGCTCCAGAGGAAGGGACCCACACTTGGAACTAGCCAGGGCAGAAATTCATGGCTGGGAAATCTCAGGTCTCAAGGGTGGGGGAGCTACTGATGGTGTGTTGTTAAATGGATGTGCTTTGCCCAACCAGTTCCCCCCTAAATGTTTGTATTTGTATGTTCTCTTACATTACTGCTGCTGTTGCTTTTGTAGAGAGAGACTTTCTGTAGGAGGCAGACACTGTAGAGACTCATATCTGAGAACAAGTAACCTTTCTGCCACACAGCAGACCTGTGCTTGGAGAAGAAGCATGTGTTCATAGCACCCCCTCCTAAGTTCATGAAAAGGGGCAAGAAGGAATGCAGGAGACAGAGGAAGGGATGGTGTGGGGTGTGGGGGTCTAGCCATCTCTGCTAACTGTACCCATCTGTAGTGTTGCACAGAGGCCATCAGGCTGACGTCACGGAAAGAGAGTAAACGATATAGTGATGGCTGTGTATAGGGGATGGGAGGGTGACAGGCCCTCTCCAGAGATTCCAGCCGTGTCCTCCTCCTGCTGCCCGGGTTCAGATGCTGGATGGGTGCTAGAGTGTACAGGATGTGGAAAGTGGGCTAAGGGTCATGCGAATGATGCAGGTTTTGAAGATTGTCTCCCAGCAGGGGTGGGGCTTTTCAGCCTGCAGGCCCTGTTGTTCCCCACCCCATGCTCCTGCAATGAGTCCAATCAACTCATTAGCTCACCAAGCTAGGACTGGACGACAGAGTGTCTTTGACTATCGATTGTAGCAGACTTTCTTTTGAGCCATCAACCAGCTCCCAATAATGACACAGAGATTTAATATTAGTTATGAATGCTCGGCCTTATCTTATGCTTGTCCCTTATGCTAGCTCTTATAACTTAACCTGTTTTTCTTCATCTATGTCTTGCGTTGGGGCCTTTTACCTTTCTCTCTGTATGTCCTACTTTTCCTGTTTCTCATGTCTGTCTGTCTGTTGTGTCCTTCTCTTTTCCTTTGTTTTCTCTCTCATTCTCTCAAGCCTAGATTCCTCCTTCTACTTATTCTCTCTACTTGTCAGCCCTATCTATGCCTCTTCTGGCTAGCTATTGGCTGTTTGGCTTTTATATTAGACCAATCAGATGCCTTAGGTGGGCAAGGTAGACCAAATGTAGAACATCTTTGCCTAGTTAAACAAACACAGCATAAACAAATGTAACACATCTTTACATAGTTAAACAAATGCAGCGTAAACAAATGTAACACATCTCTACACAGTTAAACAAATGCAGCGTAAACAAATGTAACACATCTTTACATCGTTAAACACAGCGTAAACAATTGTAACACATCTTTACATCGTTAAACACAGCGTAAACAATTGTAGCACATCTTTACATCATTAAACAAATGAAACATAAACAAACTTAACACACCTTTACACAGTTAAACAAATGCAGCATAAACAAATATCACACACTTTCACACAGTTAATGTAATATTCCACAACAGTCAATGCCCTTTCTGGGCAGACTAAGCCCTCCTTAGTACATCACCCCACAGCTTCCTAGGATGGTCATCTGTTCACACTCAGGGCTGAAGACAGGTGAGCTCTGACTTTAACATAAAATATTTTTACAAAAAAAGTACTGCCTGTTCATTATGTAACATTTAGAAAATACAAGAAAAATTGTAACTTGCTTATATACAGTCCCTGAGAGTTAATTGAGCCCTTCTCAAAGGTGGAAAACACAGAATGTCACAGGTTTCACAAGAATCCCAAGAGACAGGCACATTTCCATTTACAATATAGGGAAACTGAGGAACCAAAAAGACAGCTTGCATAAGGCCACTTTCAGCAAATGACAGACCCCACATTCCAACACAGACACTGAGTTATAGAACCTTCTTTCATACCCCATTATTGTTTGGTTTCTGGCTGCAGTGGCCACAGGAAATGTTGCAAGTTCCATAGGATGTAGTGTAAACCGCCACCATCGATTTATCTGGACCGCTTGTTAATGATATCAGGTTTGCACTTGGTGTGTGGAAAAGGAGGGTGGGTTGGGGATCTCACCAGAGGGTCGCTGAGATAGTGACCATGCCCCAAAGTCCTCCAACACGTGGTGCTCTCTGCAGTATATCTCCCTCCTCTCATTTCACAGAGAAGAGCTGCAGAAGGTCTGCCGCTTCCTAGTCCCTTTCATGACCTTGGGAACACTTCTACCTGCGATGAATGATTTCCTGGGCATGCAAGTGTGGCTCAGTTGGTAGAATGCCTGCAGCACAAACATGGTGACCCGTGTTCAGAACCTGCACACCAATGTAAAAGCCAGGGATAATTTTGCACATCTGTAATCCTAGCCCTGGGTACAGAGACAAGCAAATCCCTTCAGTTCACTGACCAGCCAGTCTAGATCATCTGTAAACTCTGGGTTCAGAGAGAGAAGAGAGAGATTCAGCCTCAAAAGATACAGTGATGGGTAACAGTAGAAGACATGTGACCTTGAGCTCTGGCCTCCACAGGTGTGAGTGCTTACTTGCACACCCACATAATGTACGAATGCACAGGCACTCACACCACACACATATTATATAAATAAGTAAACTATTTTATTTAGCTAATATCTCACTATTTTTTTATTCTTTTGTAAATTTCTCTCCTTTTGTCAAAAACTTGATGGGCCTCTTTGTAAATGAAGGTACCACATTATTTGACTAAAAGGTATGTATGTGTTTAAAACTTTTTAGGCTGGGACAAATTTGTTTCTAGAAAGGCCTTCTGTCTGCCTGTGAGAGCATCAAAAAAACTTCAGCTTCGATGTGTATTTATTTGCTATCCTGTATATCCTTTTGAGATGTTTACTGTTTGACACATGAGAAACACCTTCCCTTGTGGTTTTAGTAAATCGTCCCGGTAATCTTTTTCTCCTTTTTTATTCCCTTTGTGAATCATCTCCGAGTTCTTCACTTGTTCATCTATTTCTCATTGATTTGCAAAAGCATCCGTTCAGTTTTTATGAAAAGTTTAAATTCTTGGTGCAGCTGTCAGAGATGCTGAGGGTTGCAATTCTCGGCAGATCTAATTGTTTTAATAAGTCCTGCTAACGACCAGAGGCTAATGAACGTGCAGCTCTGATAGATGAGGCCCAGAAGAGCTACATAATTAAAAGTTTCCTCTCCTGATCAAAGGAGCCAGCTATATTTGTCTGTTTGACTCCCCGCCTCACTCTTTCCCCCCTATTTTAATAACTGCACTCAAATATATCCTACTGGTCTTGGCAGAACTGTGTCTGGCTGTTATGTAACTCTCCAATTAACGTAGGGTCTTACTTCCCCTGGATTTCATACTTTACTCTTCTAGTGGAAGCTTCAAGTCTTTTCGGTTCCTCGCTGCCTGGGCTGCCTCCAGGATGCAGAGTGAAGCTGTTGCTTAGCAACCAGGGCTCTGCTTATAGAAACAGAAGCCTCAGGTCTAGCCAAGAGGAAAATCACTGGTTGGAATAAAAAGTTTTAGCTTTGAAGCATGGAGCAGCCAAAAGCACAGTCCCAAATGAGATGCTGGGATCTAAGGTTGCCCATGTGTTTCTCCCAGGGGAACCCCAGTTTCTCAGTGGGAGCAGGGTCTGGATACAGAGCTGAGTGGGGGGTGGCTTCTGCGACCTTAGAAAGCCTTGTTCCCTGTACTAACAGGTGATGGGATCTAAGCAGGAATGTGTAAATCCACTCAAGAGGTCCCACAGTGTGAGGTTGGGAAAGCATGCTTACACCTAAAAGAGGCTCTGCTTCTGTCAATCATGAGAGGGTATAGGGTCAGGCTGGGAAAGAGCTAGAGCGGCCGAGGGTTCTCAGAGAGGGGAACACGCAGATCGCGCCGAACACTGCAGTCCTTTTGGGTTACTACCCTGTTTGTACAGTTGGTAGCTCCTTTCTTAGAAACCACAGGTGCCCTGGTCCAGAGGGATAGACAGATGGGCACCTAGTACAGACCTGAATAAAGCCCAAAGCAGAGCAATTCCAGCCAGCATAAAAGCCTGTGGATGAGAAACTGTGTTTGTTGCAAACCTCTGAGTAGTGGGGGCTATTGGTCAAGCAGCTCCCCTGCAGTAGCTCCGGACTGGTAAACTGTTGCTGCTTGCTGTCTCTTTTTCCTTTCTCTAAGTTGTTTGAGTCTTGCTGCCTGTAACACAGAACACCGGCAGGTGAAGCTTCCTGCTCCATCTCATGAACAACATTCCTCGTCTGAGTCTTTGATCTCAACAGATTCTTCCAGACCTTCTCCTCCTCTTCTTCACGTAGCTTCAACTATGGCCAGCACAAATGCTTGTTCCCATCTCTCCCTGGAAGAACTATGTGCATTTATCCTTTGCCTGGGGTAACTGCTCCCTGACTCCAGCTGCTAAAGTCCTGGGTACCTTCCCGATGCAGCCTCTTCCAGGAAGCCTGGCCTGGTTCTCCCTGGGGCTCTACTCACCCTCTGAGGTACTGGGAGTTGCTGTCCCAAGGTTGGATGCTGTTTATTTTTTTTTCTCCAGTGCTGCTGCAGTTCCGTCCAACTGCAGGGAACCCCACAAGGCCAGCTCAGGGGAAGCAGAGAACCCAAGTCTTCATTGGTCACCATCTCCAGTGTTCATCAAATGACATTTCCTGACAGTAAGGATCCAGGTTCCTGTACTGTGTACTCCGTGGCCATGACACTGAGCTTGGGGTCTAGACCCAACCTTATCTTTAAAGGGTTCTTAGCTGTTCAATGGATAAACTAGTATCCAGCTCTTCTAGACTTTTGATCCAGAAAAATATGTAATAGAAATATTTGTGGCTCATCTTGTGTTTCCTTTATTTGTGACAGGACATGGCCACCATTTTATTGCTGGGTCTGAGCTCAGCCATGGACCAAAGATCATTAGAAAGATCTTCAAGATAAGCAGCCATCAGTCTTTCTGTGAAGGTGATGGGACCATTTCAGTCCCTGCTTCTGGATTCAGTACATGCAACCCATAAAGCTGAGCACTAACACGAGAATACAGAAAGCCGGATCCATGAGCTCACAAGAGGGGACGGATGGGGATTAGAAGTTAAGTCTTCAGCTTGCTGGCTTTCTATTCTTCGCAGGGAGCCAGCAGTTTGTGGTTCCATGGATATCCAGCAGGACAGCCCCCAGGCTGAAAAACTGTGTTACACCTTCCTACACATCCTGGAGGTGAGGACTGCACCCCATCCCTGCCGCCAGCCTCCACAGTCACACAGACTGCTCGTCCCTGCTCAGGAGGATTCTTAAAATACTGGTGCTGCTGGCCTCTGTGGGCTGAGCTGGCTGTAGCGGTATACTCACTCCCTGAGCTACAGCATCCGCCTCTTCTAGCGATGATAGATGTAGCGGTAATTGCCTTTTACTTGTAGTGTTAGGTAGGTGTCTCCTCCAACTTGAAACACTCCCTGGAGAGAGGTGGGAAGACCAGAAGACTCAGAGAGTAAATAAGACTTAATTCCCAGGAACGTAACAAACGCAATAAGGAAGCTTCGAAAACTTAGAAGACTTAAGAGGCCTCTACCCAAATGTTATACAAGCCACAACACTGCAATAGTGGCGGGGACAGGAGCTCCAGCATGTAGCTTTCATGACTCTTGCTGAGGAGGGAGTTTTTACTGATTTGTCTGCCTGTGAGACACCCATTGTTCTTATAGATAGCCCCAGTACCCCCTGTGTCACCAAGCTAGATTTGGGTAAAATAATTTCTTCATTCTTTGCTGAGAGCTCTCTGGGGTGATTAGAATAGATGTTTGTTCACATTTCCAAGGTGAAGTCATACAGCATGGACCAACTGCTTAGTTCTGTCCTGGTAGCTCGATCCAGCAAGGCAGAGACCCAGGGCAAAAGATATTAAGGGTAAATCATATGACCAGATGGACAGGACTTTTGGAGCCCTTCAGATCTTGACTGTCACTTGGTGGCCCCATGGCCTCCAAGCGAGCCGGCAGGAGGCAGGACTGTGGCTGAAGCCCAGGAACCCTAAGTGAACAGTCTCTTACCAGGTGAGAAGGGAGACCGTCTTCGCCTAAGTGCAAGGAGATACCAGTCTACCTTGGAGCTGCAGCAGGAAGATGGTGATGTGTGGTCAATCCCCCAACCCCACGGATGCCCTGGAAGGCTGAGTGGAACATGCATTGTAGTTAGGTACCTGCCAAGGGCCAGGGAGATGGATGGTATGTCCACCAATTCCTGTCCACCATGGAGCTGGATGAAGCTTCGCTTCTTGGAACAGCTTGTTTCTTACATCTGTTCAGTGAGCTTAGGTGGGGAAAGAAAGATTTCTTCAGGCATTGGATCACCCAGGATCCATGTGCATGGGGAGATGGAAGGTGGGAGTCTTTGGTGCCATCAGCATTACCAGACCTAATGCCCCTGGTCTGACTCTGGGCTAGAACTAGGACATAGAACCTCCGAGTCGGGAGCTACACAAGTATCCTTCGGAAGACAGGAAGTGAGTCAGGTCCTAGACATTCATTACCAGCTGTCCTGGAGCCCTCAGACCCTGAGTTCCTGGGTTCAAACTATCATGTGGGAAGTGAGCTTTCTCTCTGTTGGGATAACCTGGGCCAACCTGGGGTTGTGTGGGTGAGACCTGCTCACTGTTTTCCAGACACAAGGGGCTTCCTTACAGGCCAGGGATAGAACATCAGGCAGGATTCGGGCTGAGCAATCCTGAGCAATTCCTGCTGCAGTCGGGTCTAAATGGATCACTGGTATCCTCCTTAACTTTGCAGGCAGAGCCACAAAAAAGAAAACGCTGGGCTTTGTGGCTTCATGTAATGAGATGTGACACCAGCCTGTCATCATGCTAACAGAGAATCACTCAGGAGAGGAACTTCTGATGCTCCCATTAGGGCTTTCCTGGGGTTTAGAAATGTGTTAACAGATAATAATAGCTATCATTATTTTAATGATAATTCTCATTATTGCTATTTTAACAAGTCCCACTTCTTGAGAGCCACGCAACTGCCACTCATCTCGCTCTTTGTGTCGTTTTGAACTGAAGTCACACCAAGACAGGTGTGACAGATGCCCTAAGAGGCTGTTAACCTCAGGATTGTAAAGCAAGGGAAAAAGAGCTGTTCTCCAGGACTCAGGGAATATTCCAGAAGAGGGGATGGAGAGAACTGAAGAGCCACAGGTGGGGAGGAATCTGTGCAATGCTGCCATCTTGGACACAAAGCAGCTGTGGCCCACCTACATGAGGTCTGCATAAAATTGGGCCCTTTAACATCCCGTGGTGAATGCAAGAGGGCCCATGATGCCACAACACTAGTGGAGGAGGAGGAGATGTCAGGGCCATAGGAAACTCCATTTCTTTAATTCTGGCAGACAAAAGCCAGCATTCCTCAGGAACTTGTGAAGTTGGTTCCCCTCTACAGAAAAAAAGAATCGTTTTCTTATCACTAACAGAAGTCACTAATGGCTGTTTGTGCTGCCTAGTAGCCTACCAAAGCACATGCTGGCTTCCAGGCTCCCTCAGCATCACAAGTCCCTGTTACACATTCAAAGCCCACGCTGGCATTCTGTGCCCCCCCCAAACTTCTCCAGCTCATGGGCTTCCCTCCCTGAACAATGCATTCTCCTTATAACCATGCTATTTTGCCCCCCTCCTTTGTCTCCTCTCTCCTCTCTGTCTCTCAGGTCCAGACTGGCATGTTCAGCCTGCTACTTTCTCTCTTTGCTCTGGATTCTCTCCAATGCCTCTGACTGTTCTCTCCCTCATATCTACAATAAAAACCTGCCCTTTAATCATATCTTGGAGTGGTCAGGTCCTCAGGTTATATATCTGGTACCAGACCCCTCTATTTATATAAGAGCTGTTCCAGTTAGTTTATATATTTACACCAAAAATAATTTGGCTTAGAAGGATGGTTCCATGGTTAAGAGAAGAGCACATCCTTCTCTTGTGGAGGACCTGAGTTCAGTTCCCATCACCTGCATCAAGCAGCTCACAACCACCTGAAACTGCCTTCAGGGGACCTGACACTCTCTTCTGGCCTCTGTGGCCCCTGTACTCACATACACACATACACACAGATATACACACATAAAAAAATCTTTAAATCTTTCATCCAAATCAGGTAAAGTGGTGCACAGCTGGAACCCCAGCACTTGGGAGGCTGAGACAGGAGGATCGCTGTGAGTTTGAGGCTAATCTGGGAAACCTAGTGAACTTTAGGCCAGCCTGGGCTAAAAGTGAGACTATCTCAAACAAAACAAAACATGTGTCACTGGGCAGTGGTGGCACGTGCCTTTAATCCCAGCTGGGAGGTAGAAGCAGGCAGATCTCTGTGAGTTCAAGGCCAGCCTGGTCTACAATAGCTAGTTCTGGGCAGCCAGAGCTACACAGAGAAAACCTGTCATGAAAAACCAAAACCAAAAAAAAAAAATCACGTGTCTAAGGTGTGTCATTGCAATCTCAAGCAACTTCCTCAGCTTCCTCATCTGCAGAGTTGGTCCAGGCTACCTGGTGAAGAGATAGGTGCTCAAGAGCCACACCAAATGGCTCTTTGCCCTGAACACCAAAGTCCATCTGCCATAAGAGTAACTCATCAAGTTGTGTAATCTGTTGTGATTCTGGGCTTGTTTCCTAGGATTCACAGAGACTCTACAACAGGATTTCATAGAATATGCAACTCTCTCTCTGTCTCTCTTATGGCTGGAGACTGGAGCATGAGAAGTGGAGATAGAGGGATGGAGACAAGAAACATGAGGGGTCAGTGAGAGGCAAATAGGGTAGTAGGAGCATCACAGTCTTGAGACTGTGATTTCATGTGAAGGGTCTTCCACAGTCATGAGACCATCATTTAACATGATGGTCTTCCACAGTCATGAGACTGTGACTTAACGTGACAGTCTTCCACAGTCATGAGACCATCATTTAACATAAAGGCTCTTCAACCATGCCACCTTTGGGAATAGGGGAACAGACTGGGGAATGCTCGCAGGAACAGGCTGTGTTTCTTGATCTCTTCTCCCTCCATCAGTAGCAGCAAAAGTGTGAGCGAAGGTGTTGAATTCTTTCTGCTATACACTTATTTTTTATTTTATTAAGTCAATTCTTGGACAGTTCCACACTTGTACATAATACATGCTGGATACTCTCACCTGAGCCCCTCCTCCATCCAGGTTAGGCTGTTGACAGGCCAAATCTGGTATAGACCCAGTATAGGTCAGGATCGCTTTGACATTTCATGGTCCATCTTGCAATCTTCTAGCTTTTACATTCTTTCTGATTCCTCTTCCAGAATGTACCCTGGCCCTGAGAAGGGAGGATATAAGATTCTTGTCTAAGGCTGAGCCTTCACGGTCACTTATTCTCAGCACGTTGTACAGCCATGAACAGAAAATCTTAAAAGACAGAGCAAAAAAATATTTAAAAAACCACATTGATCACATTCTCCACTGAGCCAATGGAGAGACACACAGGTGCTTTCCTCATTGGATTGCTGTAAAGATTGAATGCTGTCACAGTGTTAAGGCTGAGTGCAGAACTCAGTCAGGAGTGGATGTTGTCACTACAGTATCACAATTCAGCTGTCACCCACAAGCACCATCTGAGCCAGCCCAGGCCCTCCCTGCTTCCCACCCCAAGTACAGCCACAGTCAAGTTTCTACCCATACAGGGGTGACTAAATGAGCCCCCCAGGAATACGGGAAGGAACTAAAAATTATTCTAAGATTTAAGCCATGAAATCTGCTCATGGCAATGCTCAAACCCATGAACAAGCCCTGGGCAGGCAAACAGAAGAGGTAGAGGCAGAGGCTGCCTGTGGGAAGCGCCTCTGCCTGTGGGAATCATGGGGCCCTGCCTGTGGGAGACACAGCCCTGTAAAATGCCACACTGCACACTGAGAGTCAGCATCTAAGTTCGTGTTTACTGAGACGCTGTGGGGTGCCTTAGGGAGAAAGATGCACTCGTCTGCCTGGCTAGAACCGCCAAGATGCTGGGAATGACTACATTTCCTTCTAGCTCGCTCTCAGCTCCCTCGCTGGCTATGTGAAATCAAGCATCCGGTAATTTCTGGGACTTCAAAGACTGATTTCTGAGCTTTCAAAACATACTGATGTTCTCCTGGTGAGATGTTGGAAGGATCCAATGAGTCAAAGAGCCTGTAGTTATGCACAGAGTCAATATCCATTGCTGGAGCCCCTCTGAGAAGCTCATATATGGGCCCTGTTGTGGCTGTGGGCCCTTTGCTTTGTGGCTGTGGGCTCTTCCCATGAGCAATTTCAGCAATTTCGTGGAGTGCCATAGGGCTTGGGAGGTGAATGGTTAAATGTCTCCTCGCAAGCATGAGGACTTGAGTTCAGTCATCCATCACTCAAGGAAAAGCTGAGAACAGGGGTGCACACCTGTGGCCCCAGAGCTAGGAAGGAGTGCAGGGGGTGGGAAAAAGTATTGGCCGAGGTTTCTGTCCTGCCTGGTTCCTGCAGTCGTTAAGTCCCAAAGAAATCACACAGAGGTCTACATTAGTTATAAACTGATTGGCCCATTAGCTCAGGCTTCTTATTAACTATTTCTTATAACTTACATTAGCCCATAATTCTTGTCTATGTTAGCCACGTGGCTTGGTACCTTTATTGGTGAGGCAGTCATATCTTGCATCCTCTGCATCTGGGTGATGACTCCAGACTGTGCTTCCCACTTCCCAGAATCCTTATTGCCCCACCTCTACTTCCTGCCTGGTCACCCCACCTATACTTCCTGCCTGGCTACTGGCCAATCAGCATCTATTTAAAATGTAAGTGACAGGGTACAGACCATTGTCCCACAGCAGAAAGTACAGAGAACTCTAACCTCATTTGCCTGCCTGGCTGAGACCCTGTATTCCAAATTCAGTGAGAGGCCCTCTCTATAAAATAAGATGGAGAGCAATTGAGGAAGACACCTCAATTGTTAACCTCTGATATTCCCAAAGGCATGCCCTTGAACACACACACACACACACACACACACACACACACACACACACACAGCAGGACGTGGAACTGCCACAAAAGAGAAGCTGACTTGAAGGTCCATGAAGCATCAGTAAGCTCTCAGCCAGGACTTACTTACCTAATATCATTGGAAAGGAAGGGGGAAAGTTCTTTGCCATATTAGTTTTAAAATCTAATTGAGGAGAATTTTGTTGCCTAGACAATGGCGTATTGAATTGTTCAGTGACAGTAAGGATGTATAAAAAATACCCCCAATCTCCTGAACTATGGAATAGAATAAATCTTGGGCAGTTTTGGCCATGGCTCCCTGTGTATCATGCCTAGCAATTGCGTTAGGAATGTAAATGAGATGGTGAAGGGCTGGAGGATCCTGGAGCTGCATGGCTGTCTCCCAGGGCAGGCTGGCCTCCAGTGGCAAGTGTGAGGTCCAAGAGGCAGGGGGTAGAATGGAATGGGGTGCACTGAGACTTCATTAGACATAGTATGTCATTAGGGCAAGTCATTTGCTGGTAAAAAAAAAATATTAGATCTCTTTGTGTGTGCTCATACATGTGCAAGAGCACGCATGTATACCAACCAGTGTGAGGTTTTCTACTTTAATATTTGTGTGTGTGTGTGTGTCTAAGTTACTATTACCAATACTATGCAGGCTAAAAGAGGGTGTCAGATCCCCTGGAGCTGGAGTTCCACACTGTTGAGAGCTGGTGAACATTGGTGCTGGAAATTGCACCCAGGTTAGCAGCTGCTCTTAACCACTGAGCAGTCTCTCCAGTACTCATCCTGTTTTTCGATACAGGGCCCCTCACTTGTCAGGAGTTTGTAGGGATAAGTCCTGCCCCTTGGGGGGGCGTGTTCACCTCAGGCTAATGTCTGCCTATAAATTTGGTGAGCGTGCTCCCAGCCGTTGCTTCTGCTTTCCTGGTCTCCGCGGGAACGGTGGTTCTGTAAGTCTATTTCTACATTAAAGCTGTATATATATTTTTTTACAATCTGTCTGCATTCGTTTATGCCGTTACATTTTGGCGCCCAACGTGGGGCTCGAACCCACGACCCTGAGATTAAGAGTCTCATGCTCTACCGAATAAGATAGCCGGGCAGCCAGGGTGCTGGGGACGCAGCCCTGCCGCTCCTATTACTACAGGCTGGAGGGGGACCTCACGTTTGCTGGTCCCTGATGGAGAAAGGTCATTGGTTAATTATAATAAAGAAACTGCTTGGCCCTCATAGATTAAAACATAGGTGGGTGGTGTAAACAGAACAGAATGCTGGGAGGAAGAGGAAGTGAGATAAGATGCCTCAGACAGAGGCCAGGCTCCCCTCTCCCGGGCAGATCCGACACGATGAAGCTCTGACCCAGGATGGACGTAGGCTAGAATCTTCCCTGTAAGCGCACCTTGGGGTGCTACACACATTATTGGAAATGGGCTAGTCCAGGTGCGAGAGTTAGCCAAGAAGAGGCTAGATATAATGGGCCAAGCAGTGTTTAAAAGAATATAATTTGTGTGTTGTTATTTTGGGGCATAAGCTAGCCAAGCGACCAGGAGCTGGGGCGGCAGGAACACAGCCCACAGCTCCTACAACAGGTCCCCTCTCTGCTGTGCTGACTCAGCTCCAGTTGGCTTTTATGATTGCATTCTCCCTTAGATCTATCAGAGATGGGTAAGGGCCAGGGGGAGGGGTGTAGAAAGAAACCCACCCATATGAGCTTGTTCACATGGGTGACTGAGCCACGCAAGACTTGAAAGATACTCTGTTGGTGGGGGTGGAGTCCCAGCATCCCGGAAGCTGGTATTGGGATTGGTGCAGAAGCAATGGTGCCTTGGGCTCCATAAAGCATCAATTCCAGGGGCCATGTGTGTTTGTCATGATAACTCATGCAGAGGCAGTGAAGAACTCTGAAATTTAGCCAAACTCAAATGCCTGATGCCCTAAGGCCCCACGGGCTTAGCATAAGGGCATCTTGCTGAAAAAATATACATAGTCTGCCGTCACCACTTGACTTAATAAAAAGATTTAAATAATATTATTTTATGTGTATGTATGTTTACCTGCTTTTTTATATGTGTACTACATACATGTAGGTTCCCACAGAGGCTGGACAAGAGTCAGATTTCCTGAAACTGGACTTTCAGCAGTTGTGAGCTGCCATAGAATCAAACCTGGGTCCTATACAAGAGCAGCAAGTTTGCTTAATCACCGAGCTATCTCTCAAAGACCCTGTTTTCCCAATGTGTGTGTATGTGATGCATGTGATATACATGTGTGTGTGAGAGAGATGTGTGCATGTGTGGTATACCTGTGGTGTGGAGTGGTATGTGTGTGTATGTGAGAGAGAGAGGTGTATGCCTATGTGGTATGCCTGTGGTGTGGTGTGTAATTGTGTGTGTGTGTGTGGTGTAGGGTGTGTGTATGAGAGAGAGACAGAAACAGAGACACACAGAGAGAGTTGTATGCATGTGTGATATGCCTGTGGTGTGGAGTGGTATGTGTGTATGTGTGTGTGTATGTATATGAGAGAGAGAGGTGTATGCATGTGTGGTATGCCTGTGGTGTGGTGTGTAATTGTGTGTGTGTGTGTGGTGTAGGGTGTGTGTGTGTGTAAGAGAGAGAGAGAGATTTATGCGTGTGTGGTATGCCTGTGGTGTGGTGTGTAATTGTGTGTGTGTGTGTGTGGTGTAGGGTGTGTGTATGAGAGAGAGACAGAAACAGAGACAGAGACACCGAGAGAGAGTTGTATGCCTGTGTGGTATGTCTGTGGTGTGGTGTGTGATGTATGTGTGTGTGGTGTAGGGTGTGTGTGTGTGTGTGTGTGTAAGAGAGAGAGAGATGTATGCGTGTGTGGTATGCCTGTGGTGTGGTGTGTGATGTATGTGTGTGTGGTGTAGGGTGTGTGTGTGTGTAAGAGAGAGAGAGAGAGAGAGAGAGAGAGAGAGAGAGAGAGAGAGAGAGATATGTATGCGTGTGTGGTATGCCTGTGGTGTGGTGTGTGATGTATGTGTGTGTGGTGTAGGGTGTGTGTGTGTGAGAGAGAGAGAAATGTATGCGTGTGTGGTATGCCTGTGGTGTGGTGTGTGATGTATGTGTGTGTGGTGGTGTGTGTGTGAATGTGTGATATGCCTGTGGAATGTGGTATATGTGTGTTCACATGCATGTCACAGTGTTGCCTGTGGAAGTCAAGGGACAACTTCAGGAGTCTGTTTTCTCTTCTTTCTGCTGTATGGGGCCCCAGGGATCACACTCATCCCTAGGACAAATGCCTTTACCTTCTGGGTGATCTCACCAGCCCATATATTTATTATTATTTTCTATTATTGTTTTTATTGAACTACACATTTTTCTCCACTCCCCTGTCTTCCTCCCCACTCCCCTTCTACCCTCTCCCATGGTCCCCATGCTCCCAATTTACTCAGGAGATCTAGTCTTTTCCAACTTCCCATGTAGATTAGATCCATGTATGTCTCTCTTAGGGTCCTCTTTGTTGTCTAGGTTTTATGGGATTGTGAATTGTAGGCTGGTTTTTCTTTGCTTTTTACCTAAAAGCCACTTATGAGTGAGTACATATTATATTTGTCTTTATGGCTGGATTACCCCACTCAATATGATGTTTTCTATATTCATCCATTTGCCTGCAAATTTCAAGATATCATTATTTTTTTCCATTGTGTAGTACTCTATTGTGTAAATATACCACATTTTCTTTATCCATTCTTTGGTCGAGGGCATTTAGGTTGTTTCCAGGTTCTGGCTATGACAAACAATGCTGCTATGAACATAGTTGAGCACATGTCCCTGTGGTATGATTGAGCATCTTGTGGATATATACCCAAGAGTGGTATTGCTGAGTCTTGATGTAGGTTGTTTTCTAATTTTCTGAGAAATTGCCATACTGATTTCTAAAGCAGCTGTACCAGTTTGCACTCCCACCAGCAATGGAGGAGTGTTCATTTTACTCCACATCCTATCCAGCATAAACTGTCATCAGTGTTTTTGATCTTGGCTATTCTGATAGGTGTAAGATGGAATCTCAGTTATTTCTATTTTCATTTCTCTGATGGCTAAGAATTTTGAGCATCTTTTTAAGTGTCTTTTGGCCATTTTGGATTCATCTGTTGAGAATTCTCTGTACCCCATTTTTATTGGATTGTTTCTTCTTTGGGTAACTAATTTCTTGAGTTATTTGTATATTTTGTAGATCAGCCATCTGTCCAATGTGAGGTTGGTGAAGAACTTTTCCCATTCTGTAGGCTGCTGTTTTGTCTTGTTGAGCATGTCATTTGCTTTACAGAAGTTTCTCGGTTTCAGGAGGTCTCATTTATTAATTGTTTCTCTCAGTGTCTGTGTTGCTGGGATTATATTTAGAAGTGATCTCCAGTGTCACTGCATTCAAGTGTAGTTCCTACTTTCTCTTCTATGAGATTCATTGTGGTTGGTTTTATGTTGAGGTCTTTGATCCATTTGGACTTGAGTTTTGTGCATGGCAACAGATTACAGATCTATTTGCATTCTTCTACATGTTGGTAGTCAGTTATGCCACGACCATTTGTTGAATATGCTTTCTTTTTTTTTCATCTTATATTTTTTAATTCTTTGTCAAAAATCAGGTGTTCATGGGTATGTGGATTGATATCCAGGTCATCTATTTGGTTCTATTGGTCCTCCTGTCTGTTCTTATGTCAACACCAGGCTTTTTCAGTACTGTAGCCCTATAGAAGAGTCGGGGATTGTGATGTCTCCAGAAGCTTCTTTATGGTACAGGATTGTTTTTGCTACCTTGGGTTTTTTACTTTTCCATATTTAGTTAAATACTGCTCTTTTGAGGTCTTTGAAGAATTTTGTTGGGATTTTGGTGGGCATTGCAATTGAATCTGTAGAATGCTTTTGGTAAGATTGCCATTTTTGGTGTGTTAAGTCTACCTACCCAAGAGCATGGGAGATCTTTCCATTTTCCAGGGTCTTTTTCAATTTTTTTTTCAAAGCTTTAAAGTTCTTGTCATACAGGTCTTCCACTTGTTTGGTTAAAGTTACTTTGAGATGTTTTATGCTATTTGTGGCTATTATGAAGGGTGATGTTTCTCTGATTTCTTTCTCAGACCATTTATTATCTGTGTAAAGGAGGGCTACTGATTTCTTTGAGTTAACCCTGTATCCTGCCTCTTTACTGAAAGTGTTTATGAGTTGTTGGAGTTTCCTGGTAGCGCTCTTCACTTCTTGATTTATTTCTAGTCACATGGTATATGATGAATTCCAGAAGGTTTCCCTTTCATGCCAGTCAAAAGGATTCACTGCTCCTGCCTTCTGTCCTGTGTTTCTCATTGCAAAATCCTCAACTCTTCAGAGAGAGACCAGTTTGGCCCACTCAGGATGTGCTATGGATCGAGTCTCTGTGTTCTTCCAGATTTCACTCTCTAATATCCATGTGATGGTATTTGGAAAGAGAGTCTCTCTAGGGTTTACTTAGACAATGAAGGCGAAGCACCTATAATGGGATTAGTCACCGTAAGCACAAAGGTGAACTCTGGTTCCCTCTCCTCTCCTTCCCCTCTTTGTCTCCCTCAGCTGTACTGTGCTGGATGAGCACACATACCCTGCCATATGAGTTCTCCTCTCTCTCTCTCTCTCTCTCTCTCTCTCTCTCTCTCTCTCTCTCTCTCTCTCTCTCTCTCTTAGCTCTGTTTCTATCTCTCTAGGGTATTTTGCAGTGGATGAGCACACACAATCTGCCATGTGAACTCTCTCTTCCCTCTCCAGTTTCTCCAGGCTGTATTGCAGTTGGTGAGCACACACCCTGCCATATGAATTCTCTCTCCCTTCTCCACTAGCCAGCTCCCTCGGGTGCACTGTGCTGGGTGAGCATACACAAACCTGCCATGAGAGACTCAGCAAGAAGAGGATTCTCAGAAAGCCCAGAAGCCTCCAGCAGACACCAGCTTCCCAGTGCCCATCTCCAGAACTGTGAAAAAGAGCATTTGTCATGCAAGTCTGTCTGTCTGCTGTCATTGCTACAACACCTTCACATCAGGACCAACTGGGTGCAAACCCTAGATTGTCCACGTGACTATTCTTGGCCGTATTTCACCCATGAACTGCTCCACCCTCAGCTCTGTATCCAGCCATGTTGCTGACTCTGGTTGATGGGATATCAGCAGGGGTGGTACAGACAGTGGCTTGAATACACACATGTGAATGGCTGGCCTTTGTTCAATACACACATGTGGTGATTGGCTGACCTACCTGCCTTTGTTATGGGAAGAACTTTGTTCCTTGTAGCAGACCAGAACCCAACTTCCAGCCAACATCCTGATGAGCACACCTCCGATCAGGTGGCCCACAGACCTGGGAGGCAGTAACAAATGCCAGTCATTGTGTATCAGCATCTGAAAGGGACATTGAGAAGCCAACTGGGAACCCCAAGACCCTGGGTGGATTTTCTTGAGAGCCCTAAGGTTCACTATGGAGCTGGCTGGCTGGGTTTTCGTACAGACATCACTTGCAGCTGCTGTTGCTGATCACATTCCCCAGGGTTGTTCTTGCAGCCCCTGCCTGGATACACGGACATGGATGCCCCAATTTGGGAGAAGCTCAGAGTGTTCTCACTGATATAATGAGTAGTGCTGGGATCTTCTGATTTACATAGTGCTCCCCGGCCCCTTTCCTTTTACACATCCCTACCCGAGTGCAGCCCAGGTCTGTCTCTGCCAGATTTCCATCTAATATTAAGCCATGTAAAGAAGCTTTCCTTCATAGGGATTAATTAAGCCTGCAAATCTTCAGAATTCCATTTCAATATAATGAAGGGACGAGCCAGGCTCTATTCCTTACAGACTCCGTAGAGTGCCAAAGCCAATGAAGTTAGAAGAAAAAAAGTCAACATTAAAATGGCAGCAAACCTGAAAGGGGCAAGATTTCACTAATGAGGTAAGTTGGAATGTTCTAGAAGAAAATCTGAAATGGCACAAAGTTGCCAAAAGGTCCTGAGAAGAAAACAGAGCTTTCTATGGGGAAAGGGAGAGTCTACGGGACCACATTGTTTCTAACAAGCACTTGAAACTGTCCAAGTGTTAAATGCAGCAAAATAGACTGGGACCATTAGATTCTAGGGGGAAAAAGAAATATCAATACAATTTAAAAAAAAACAGCAACAGAAAGATGAAAGCGTTCATCCAGACCCAACTCCATATGAATCATATACATGACTCACATGTAAGTGAGTCATGTCAAGTGTTTGGGTGTGATGCCCAGTGCTGAGTGTCCCAAGACTCCAGTTGACAGTGTTAGGTGGTAATATTTATGACTGGCTTCTGTGGCTTGGGCTGTGCCATATCCTGCTGTCTCTCTTCCGCTGCGCAACAGTTTTAGAAAAGATTCCATAATCTGCTGTTAAGACATATTATCCCAGTAGTATGGGACTCATGTGTGTGCACGCGCACATACGTGTGTCATTACAGACATAGTATCTTGGTTCAGAGTGGACATGGCTGTCCACAGATCATCATGTATGAGGCTTTCATTCTTCTCAAGGTTACATGTCATACTTGTCTTTAATCAACCTGTCATGAAAAAGGCTTTCATTTTTTAAAAATGTTATGTGTGTGCATGTTTGGCCTGCATGTATGTCTATGTACTGAATGGAAAAAAGAAATAAAAAGGAAAGAAAACATGACTGGGTCTAGGTATTGTTAGGAGAAAGTTCACTGCAGATACGTGTGAGAGGCAGGGATAGCTGGGAAAGTTCAGAGGGGACAGGACCCTGAGCAGGGCCCATGTGAGGAGCGGGGGAGGGAGCAGGGAGAGGGGAGAGGAGGAGAAACCATTCAGCAACCAGGAGGCCCAAAGGTTCAAAGAAAGCAAGCAACCAAAACAGTTGGATTATTGGAGAAGTTTAGGGTGGGGGGTGGGGTCTTCCAGCCAGGGAGGCCGTGTAACAGATAGAGACTGAGGGATGCTGGGAGAACCTGGTGGTTGGCGTCCACTTTAAAATGTTATATAGCCACCTCAGCCAGGTTTGAAACCTAACATGTGCACGGCCATGTAGTGCCCAAGGAGGCCTGAAGAGGCCTCTGAATTTTCTGGAACTGTAGTTACAGATGGTTGTGAGCTACCAAGTGGTGGGTGCTGGGATCAAACCTGGAACCTTTGGAAGAGTAGGTTTTTTTTTTTAAAAAAAAAAAAACCATTGAGCCATAAAGAAACCTTTTTAATCCATAGATGTTTAGGGAAAAGGCGTGGTGATAACCACACAGTGTGCCGGAACTGGGGAAATGACAGCTGTGTGCCAAGCTACCTCTCTGCTTGCTGGTAACTGTCACCCAGATGCAGCCTGAATTACCCCTTGGAGCCTACAGGGGCTCCAGGACGCTAACAGCAATTGTATCTGACAGTGTGGCTCAAAGTCTAGACCCAGCCCTCTTCGCCACTGTAAAGCCAGACGTGTTTGCCTACTTTGGAAGTCCTAGCCAGGCTTCTCTGAACCGGTGCTTCTGTGTAGACTATATTTATGTGTGTGTGTGGGCATGTATAGAAGCACAGGAGCCCTAGGAGGCCAGAAGAGGCCATCAGATCCCTGGAGCTGGAGGTACAGACAGTTGCAAGTGGCCCAGTGTGAGGCAAGGCATCCGGTCTGGATGCTGAGAACCAAGCTCAGACCGTCCCTCTGCAAGAGCAGTGTGTGCTCTTAACCGCTGCCATCTCTCCAGCCTCTACTCTTGTTAATCCAACCAAGCTGACGGCTGCAGCTGGAAACAAGCTCCTTCTGCAGCTGCAGAAGAGCCGAATGGGGGCTGTTGTTTTCCTGAGAGGAGGGGAATGAAGAGGTTCTGATTTCCACAGCTAACCCCGTTCTGTTCTTTAGAGTATGAGCTTCTCTAACTCAGTGGGAAAAAATGAATAATTAAAGAAAACGAACTGTACTAATTTAAATGTCCCTCACTACAAGTCCTTAACAAATTAACTTAATTAAACTGGTTTCTCCCTGGGTTTGCAGTTTTGTTTTGTTTTCCTCTTTTCGGGTATATGAATCCTCTTCCTGGCAGGGAAGAGATTTTGATCTGCTCTGGCTCTGCGGGAGGTCTGGGGAAAAGGGATGGGGAGGAGGCGTGGAGAGACCTGGGCCTCAAGTCTCCCCTCACAACCTGCTAGCTGTGTGGACTCTGTTGTCAGAACTCTGAACCCGTGTCTTCCCAGTTGTTCCATGACGTCATGTTCATCAAGCTGCCACGTCCCTGGGACAGAATTCTTGACATATGCAATTTAAGGGGGGGATCATTTAGGCTTATGGTTTCTGGGTGTCAGCCCATAGCGTGAGGCGCCATCAGTTACAGATTCGCAGTGAGGCCGAATACCACGGCCGGGGAGCACATGTGGGAGGGGCCACCCACCTCGTGATGGACAGAGGAAGGGACCCTTTGTAACTTCCCAAGAGACCCTCTGAGAGACCTACCTCCCCCAAGCCCAGAACCTTCATACTGAGAAGGAAGGGGTGCAAGAGGACACGTGTGGAAACGGAGGAGAGCTTGCTTTCACCACACACCCACTTTCAGGGAAAGCCCCTGTCCATTCACAGCAACAGAGCCTCTACAAGGCCCCACCTCTCATCTCTGCTGCTTTGGGAGCTGAGTTCCCAAAGCACACAGATTCTGGGGAGGCCTTGGTACCGGGGAACGATCGTATTGCCAAAGGGTGTATTTGGAGTCTGACCACAGCAGGTGCCCAGGAAGTCACAGCTATGAAGTACTGCGAACAAGCATGGGTGTGTGCGCCTTCTGTTGCTCGGTAAGAAGCCCCCATCAGCAGTCAGGAAAGCACTATTTTCCATTCGGGGGTGAGAATCCAGGAGCCTTGATTCCTTGGACTTTCAACCTTTCTGTACACTCTCCCCCTCTTCCAGTCTGCCCAAGAGGGGACCACTCTGATCGCTGCAGCCACAGGCACATGACCCCATCCCACCCTGCCGTGGTTCTTCTAGTGTGCCCGTGAGGTCCCTGTGTTGTCCTGTCTCTGAAGTCTCCTTTTCCCTCACTGTGCTAATTTCCCCGTCGCTGTGACCACACACCTGATGGAAACTCACAGTAGGAAGGTTTGTTTGGGCTCATGGTTTGACGGTGCAGCCCATGGTGGTGAGGTGGGCATGGCAGCAGGCATGGCTCTCGCTGATACCTCACCTCACTTCTTGAGGAACCAGAAGCAGGGAGGAAGGGACACTGTGCTCACTGCTTCCCCGTCCTGTCTGTTCAGTTCTGGACTGCAGCTCGTGGGATGGTGCAGCCTTCACACAGGGCAGTTAACCTCTCTAGAAACACCCTCACAGACATGCCCAGAGCTGTGTCTTCTAGGTGGTTCTAAATCCAGTCAAATTGACAAGACAGAAGTCTCGGGAGCGCTTCACCCAAATGGGAGGTTGTGACTATGATTCTCATTTTACAGATTGAGTAAGTGAGACTTAGATTAAATACTCTGCCCCAGGTTGGGAAATGCTGGGCTCCAAATAACTGCTTCACATGGAACTGGTGATGGATTTCATGACATAAATTCCATAAACCACCCAGTATGGATCTCATACAAAGAAATTTGTGCATCTCAGTTCAGACTACTCTATAAGCAGCGAAGAGAAATAAAAAGAAATACAGTGCCTCCACTCAGAGCCTGGCTTCTGTGCAGGGGACTCGGACTCGGCTGATCTCTAGGGCTGACACCCAGTCATCACTGTGAGTGGAGGCTGCCCCAGGGAGCCACCGTGAGCCATGAGCACTTCCAAGCTGCGTGAGCTCTTACTTTCAAGGTGTAGACACATAAATGGGGTGTTTCATAAACAGTGACAATCTGCTCTGTTGACAGTGAAACCTAAAGGTAGAATTCACATCTTCCTTCAAAATGGTGCCACGATACCATCTGCTCTGACTGGGAATTGGAATCAAAGTGGCTATGCAGCCTAGCCTACGTGACAAGTTCTAAGCTAGTGAGAAACCCTCTAAGAGAAAAGGATGACCATGCCTCAAGAACAGTACCCAAGGCTGTCTCTAACCTCTACATGCACATCCCATGCACACCTGTGCACCTCGTGAACATTCACATGCACACCTGTGCACACACCTACACAGGCACACACACAAAGAGAGAGAGGAGAGAGAGAATTAGCACCCATAACAGTTGCAGGGTTTGGGGAGAGGGGTATTGGGGCATGAGTTCTAAGGAGATGCCCAACCCATATCCATCACTACTGGACTAAAGCCAAGTTATCCGGCATCTCCGAGGTTGCTTTGCCCCCTGTAAGTTGGTTATAATTCATATCCAGCATCTAAGGTTTTGAGAAGTTGGGAGATGTGGGTGACGGAAGAGTACCACAGTGTGTGAATTGGGATTGTTCTCGTAATGGTTGGTACTAGAAGTCATAATGACAGAACTCTGTGTCAGTGACATTCAGCTTTGATGGTGGTAATCCGGAGCAGGGAACCTGGTGGAGAACTTGAGGGCACCAAGCCAGGTGCTGATGTTGGGAAACGTCGTTCCCATCAATACCCTAACATTTGCTTTATCCTTGAGCCTCACACCCTTGTTGACACAGAGGCCATTAGGGAACAGTGGGCAGCCTTGGAAGTAATGGGCTGGAAGGAGGTGGCAGCTGGATTTCCTCTTGAGATGATAGTGTTATGGCCAATCTCAGGCTGTCACGAAGGCCACCGACATCTGCAGCAGCGTTGGGTTGGGATCAGGTCCCCTGTCGCTCTTGAGCCCACCCTTGGAAACAGTGCCAGGTCCAAAGCTTAACACTAAAGTTTCCCACGAGATCTCAAAGGCTTCTATGGAACCCAGGAACCAGCGTCAGTGGCATCAGTTGGCCTTGCGGATCATGCTGTCTGAGGGAAACGCAACAGTCTTCTTTCCAGGGACAAGGGGCAGCCGTGTGAAAAGCACAGGACCAGGATGGCCCATCAGCGTTGAGCCCGCCTGGACCAAAGTTCTGACTTGCTGCTGCTTCTCTAGGGAAAACAAGCATCTGGTTGTCTACAAAAGCCGGGCTGCTGTATGCTGCCTGCCTTTGAGGTGGCCGTGGTCTGCCCAGCCTGATTAATTAATATGTAGGTTAAATGGATAGCAATAAAGGATTATGCACATTGCCCATCAAATGGAACAGGGGGAGGCCATTCAAAACATGGCTAAAATTCTGATGTAGAGTGGAAATGTCAAGTTACAAATTGTTAACCAGAAAAGCAAGATATCATACTGAATATTTAATAGTGGCCAGTGCTTACAAGTGGAAAAACCACGGGGGCATGTGTGTATGCACCCCCAAAGTCAGGAAAGCGACACTTCCAGGCTCTCTCAACATGGGCTACAGACCAATGTGCATCAATGTAAACCTGTTTACTGTGCGTGTGTGTGTGTGTGGGGGGGGGTATTTTCAATAACCTTTTAATCTATATTCCCAGCTTTCTTCATCTAACGGGTACCTTCTGTGTCTTTTTTAAACTTGCAAAAGGGGGTGCCCAGAACAGGCACAGTCAAACCTGTACTGTTTTAAAGGGGACAAAACCGAGAACTCAAACAGTAGGGGACAGGATAGATGAACCGTGCACATTCACACGGGCAGCATTCACCAGCCCGAGGCTTTCCCGCTGAAGCTGATGCCCCCCTCAACCCCACTGCCTTGGGTCTTCCAAGCTCCTGATGGCTTGGATCCCACAGTAACCTGGCTTTAGTTACGCGATATCTCTGAGGGTCCAAGCCCAAATCTCCACCAGATGAGCCCAGGATCCCAGAACCTTAGGTCTCACATGCACTGCCTCCTAGAAGAACTCAATAAGCCACCGTGCTTCGGAAACAAACCCCTTTCTGCATGAAATTGTTATAAACATGGGGAATCGTGTTTTACTGTGTTTTTTCATTTGCCTGTTTGAGTCAGGGTCTCACATGGCACCGGCTGGCCTTAAACTCCATTATGTAGAAAGACTGACCTTGGCCTCTGACCCTCGTGCCTCTACCTCCTCCACGCTGGGATTCCCATTAGGAGCCACCACATCTGGTTTTACGCAGTGATAGGAATTCTACCCAAGGCTCTGTGCAGGCTGAGCCAACACTTTACAAACTGAGCTACAGCCCAGCCAGTTTGTTTCTTGAGACCAGATCTCTCTACGGAGCCCAAGATAGCCTCCAAGTCATAGCAATCTTTCTCTACGAGCCTTCAGATACCAGGACTATTAGAGGCCACCACACCCATCTGGTTTGCTTTCTTTCTATAAAAGTGAATCACAGAACCCTATCTATAGCATTGTTGAAAACAGAAAACTCTAATATATATACACACACACACACACACACAATACACAACACAACAAAAACCCATGGGAAGGAGGTTGTGGTGACTTGAAGAGGAATGACCTCCATAGGCTCACAGATTTGAAGGGGAATGACCTCCATAGGCTCACAGATTTGAAGGGGAATGACCTCCATAGGCTCACAGATTTGAAGGGGAATGACCTCCATAGGCTCACAGATTTGAAGGGGAATGACCTCCATAGGCTCACAGATTTGAAGGGGAGTGACCTCCGTAGGCTATAGTTTGAAGGGGAATGACCTCCATAGGCTATAGTTTGAAGGGGAATGACCTCCATAGGCTATAGTTTGAAGGGGAGTGACCTCCATAGGCTCACAGATTTGAAGGGGAATGGCCTCCGTAGGCTCACAGATTTGAAGGGGAGTGACCTCCGTAGGCTCACAGATTTGAAGGGGAATGACCTCCGTAGGCTCACAGATTTGAAGGGGAATGACCTCCATAGGCTCACAGATTTGAAGGGGAATGACCTCCATAGGCTCACAGATTTGAAGGGGAGTGACCTCCGTAGGCTCACAGATTTGAAGGGGAGTGACCTCCATAGGCTCACAGAATTGAAGGGGAATGACCTCCATAGGCTCACAGATTTGAACGTTTGGCCATCAGGGAGTGGCACTACTACTCGAGAGGGATTAGGTGTGGCCTTTTTGGAGGAATCGTGTCACTGGGGGTGTGCTTTGCGATTGCAAAAGTCCAAGCCGGTGCTCGTGTCTCTCCTCCTGCTGCCGGCAGATCTGGATGTAGAACTCTCAGCTACCGTGTCTGCGTGCGTGACACCCTGCTTTACCACCACGACGATGGGCTAAGCCTCCGAAACCATAGCCAGCACCAGTGAAATGCTTTCCTTTACCAGAGTTGTCATGGTGGTGTGTCTTCACAGAACACTGACTGTGACAGAGGCATAGTTAGAGAAGAGAGCGGTAGTGCTGAAATCACGGAGGACCTGGCATTGTCACAGCTGTAAATACCTGCCTGCCTGTTGCTCATATTAGCATATGTGCTATTTCTAACCTCTAGAAACTTAACATTAAGAGAAGAATGACTGATATTGGTTATTTCTATAGAAATACAGGTGGAAGGGCATGTGTTTCTTGGGCTCTGCTGGCCTGCCACGTAGGTTCCGGCGAGGACCCCCCTTGGGGTTGCAATGGGAAGGTTGTCCATTGCTTTATCACGGTGACCTGAGAAGAAGGGTTTGATTGTATAGTGTCCACCACATGACGGGACCGTGAGGTGGGGGCTCTTCATGTCTCAGTGGACCGGAGAGGGTTTCCCTCCTGTTTTTCCCTTATTCAGCCTGGGACTCACTGTGAATGGTGCCAACACACTCAGTGTGGGTCTCCCTTCCTTGGTTAATCCAATCTGGAAACCCCTTGAAGGCCCATGCAGAGCTGTGTCTCCCAACTGATTCTAAGGCAGCCTAGCTGGCTATGGAAAAGCAGCCCTGTTTTCCCAGCCCCTCACCCCTACTTCTGCGGCTCCTCTCAGTTTCCACCGTGTCTCTTCCTCCTTTCCCTGCTGAAGATTGACGTCCGTGCCTTCACACGCTAAGAATCAGAAATGGGAAGTCATGTAAGTGGTAAGTAATGACGGTGGCCGTAGTACTCAAATGAAACAATTCCAGAAAGACCTCTGGCCAGGTTGAGCTGGTTTATTCTGCACCTCGCCCCCCAGATGAAGTGGACGCTTGTCCTTTGCCATCCGGAACTGTCGAGCGGTGAGATTACTGGATGGATCGAAGCAGCAAACAGGAAAGCATCGTGGTCACGAGGCATGGCCGGCAAGTGGGGCAGGTCCACCCAGGTGGCTACAGATCACAGCCGTCCAGCCACCTCTCCAGGGTGTCAGACAACTGGCAGTTCCTGGACCAGACGGGCCTGCAAGCAGAAGGCCAGAGAGCGGTCAGTGGTGGCTCGTTAGAGCCAGGGCTTGGGGTCCTCAGAGCTACACAGTTCATACCTAGCCCTGGGACATTTGTGTCTCCCCACTGTGGACACGTTTCCTCAGGCTTTTGTGGGTTTTGGTGCTCAACCTGGTGTGGATGTAGGTGCTTACTCCATAGTGTGCCCACACTACCCTTGCTTCACACGGGAACCCCACCCAGTTGGGGCACCACAGCCTTGTGATGTATTCCTCTGAAAGAGCTTCAGAGAGTTCTCCTAGGCCAGGGTCTTGGCTGTGTCCTAACGCTGGACTCCTTCCACCTGTCTGTGTACCTACTTCATCTAAAACGTCTTCCCTCTTCATTTTTCCTGGGCATTTGACTGATCCATTAGCCTTATCTCATCATATTCCCCAGTGGTCCTTCCCCTTGCATTCCAGTCCTGAATGCAAGGCCACATCTGGATCCAAGTCCCCAACCACATCTACTCCCGCTCCTCAGCCTTGCATGGCTCCACTCATCTTCGGCAGGGGGAAACCATACTAAGCCATGATCCCTGGCCCCTTGTAGCTAAGGAGTAGCAGAAAGCACACACATCCTCATTCCCAGAAATCCATGGCTCTTCACAGCTCAGTGGCAGGTGGTGTGGAGGGGGTCCCCAGGACTTTGGATTGTCTCTCCTCTTGTTCACACGGCACAGAAGGGTGACTCGGTCTGAGCTATGGCAGATCCACGGCCTGTCAGCTTACTTAGAGCCTGCCTTACCAGGAGTCTGGACAATAAGGCATCTCAGCCAGCGCGGCCCAGCTTCACAACAAAGATGACTTCAACTCATTAGCGTTAATCCCAGACTCAGCCGAGCTCGCCAATTAATCAGAAAGCCCACACCACATAAGAAGAGAAACGCTTATCATTAACAAGGAGATTCCACCATTGGGTGCAGTCTGCTCTGTTAGCAGTGAAATCGCATAATCCGATTCATGATGTTGACAACAATAAGCAGGCTTAGCAGGAGTTAAAGCTCCATAGCACCTACCTTGCTTTGATATCAAAATTAATTACAAAGGAATCCAAAATTTAAGCTTAAAAGGATAAAGTCATAAAAATTCTATTGTAAAAATACTTAGCCAGAGAATCAAGGGCTTGCTTGGTGGTGTTAGCAGTGTTCTGATACTGAGAAAACGTGTATGGAGCTCTTGTCAAGCCTCTGCTATAGATCCCTTAGATTCCTGCGCACCTGCATTTTCACGAGTGTGCAGAAGTACGTGTGTGGGTGTGCACGTGTGTGTGTATGTATGCACGTGGAAATCAGGGGATAAAAGCAGTGTTGTTCCTCAGTCATCGTCCACCTTGTCTTTGGAGACAGGGCCTCCCATTGGTCTGGAACTGGCTGGCCAGTGAGTTCCAGAGACCCACCCGTCTTCACCTCCCAGCGCTGGGATTACGAGTGTGTGTCACCATACTTAACATTTTTTAAAACGTGGGTTCTGAGGATCACACTTGGGTCCTTGTTCTCTCAAGGCAAGTACTGTACCATCTGAGCTGTCTCCTCAGTTCTTAAAGACATTTCTAAGAAGGGAGTTTACATAGACCCAGAAGCCACAAGAGAGAAGGCAGAGGGATTTGATTCTAAGAAAATGTTAGGTCTCATCTAGGATGAAGATGCTGTCAACAGTCAGAACACAAATAACAATCCTAAGAAAACAACCCCACAGATGTGATTATGAGCATTTACTAGCCCTGGTTTATAAAGGAAGCATTAAAAATAAGTAAGAAGGGGCTGGAGAGATGGCTTGGCAGTTAAAACATACACTGGACCAGAGTCCATTTCCCTACAACCACAAGAGCTCACAATTGCCTCTAACTCCAGCTCCAGGGAGCACAATGGCCTCTTCTAGCATTGCACACATACACACACACACACACACACACACACACACACACACACCATAGCCCCATATACCACACACACACACCATACATACATACACACACACCATAGCCCCATATACCACACACACCACACATACATACCATACATACCACACACTCATAACACACACACCACACTTACATACCATACATACCACACACTCATAACACACACACCACACTTACATACCATACATACCACACACTCATAACACACACACCACATACACTACAGACACCACACACACCATACATACATACCATAATATCACACGCATGCTATACACACGCCACACATACTACACACACGCACATATACACACACCACACATGTATTACACAGATACACACACACATGCACCACACACCACACACACACATACCACATATATACTATACATACACCACACACACACAGTTATTAATGTGAGCCATGGTGTTGACTCGTCATTGTCACCCTCACTTAAGCACACCGAGAGCACACGCCTCTAAGTGTCTTCAGAATAGTACCTCCACGGAGCTTCCACTGAGCAGGGACTCTGAGTGTGGGCAGCACCATCCCATGGACTAAAGGTCCTGGGTTGACCAAAAGGAAAATAAAGCTGAGAACCAGAATTCACCTCCTGTTACTTCCTGAGTGTGACTACCACGTGACCGGCCACCTCCCACACTCCCACCACCGCGACTGCCCTGCCACGAGAGCCTGAGCTCCTCAAACTGCGAGCCAGATGCATTGGGTTTCTTCCTGCCCTCGGCTGCTTCTGTCGGGAACCTGGTCACAGCCAGAGAAGGGCCCCAAACAGCCTTGTTGAGCCTCCAGCACGGGCTGCAAAGGACACGCCACTTACCATGCACCCATCCCTTCTTTTCCTTTCACGATTTTCTTGGCACATTCGATCGTATCCTTTAAGTTTGGGTTCAGTAACGCTGCAAAGAGAAGGAATCCGAATGATGCCGTGGCGTTCGGTGACGGCAAGCGTGCCTTTCTACCACACAACCTCACTTCCCATTGCTAGCCCACACAGCCGGCCATTGAAGACACAGGCAGGGGGACCCAAGGCCTGTGGTTTCCAATCTGGGACTTTAGAGAGCAGCGTGGAGAGGGAACAGAGGCTTCTGGATCTTCTGGTGCAGCCTGGGTGGAGACTGATGTGTGGGTGTAGGCCCAACAGAAGCTGAAGGCCCTGGACCACTGCTATTGACCAGGGTGGGGGAGATGCGCTCTCTTTGATGAAGCCTGGGGGTGCTGAGACTAACACTTAGACCCTCGGCTGCAGAAACACCTGATATTAGGGAGACCAAGCCTGGCCTCTTGGTACTTAGGAGCCCCTTCAATTGTGTCTGCCCCAGCTCCACTCACCAGCCATGTGGCCTTGGGTGTAAACTCATTGCTTCTGGGCCCCAGTTTGCCCATTTATAGAATGGGAAGAGAAGCAATACATGCTCCCGAGAGGCCGCTGTGAGGACTGAGTGAACTGATACCTGCACAGGCTCAGGGAAGTCCCTAGAAGCTCACAGAGCACAGGAGTGGATCCTAGCCAGCTGCTTGCTCAAGGCCACAGGTTCTTAGGTCCCTTTAAGGGTGGCAGATACGCTCCCTTTGGAGCCAGTACCTGTCTCCTCCCTACAGCTACTTCTGACTGTCATGGTGACCGTATGGGTCCCCTGTGGAGCTAATGCTGCGGCATGGGTGACCAGAAAGAGTAATCTTTCCCACTCTAAGCAGCGTGGGTTCTACGGCTTGCTCCTGCTTCCAACATCCCAGCCTTCCCAGCACCTTCTGGGCCTGTCTGGCCTTGGTCCCGTCGCTCTTTCTTCTCAGGCTAGCATGCCTTTCTCAGCATTCCCTGTCAGGGTCCCTACCTCCTAGGGACAAGCTTTAGACACAGCCCAGGCCAATTCCCTCCAACACCTAGGCTCTGCAGCCTCCAGCGCCCCGAGGGATGGGAAGGAAGGGACCCACCAGAGCAGGACACACTGCAGAGATTCTTGCCATGGTCACACCAGTCGCTGTCTCGGATCTGAAAGAGGCCAAACCCAGTGTAGCCAGCTTTTGAGTTCTCATAGACAGCCGAGGGGTTGAACTTGCTCTCAAAAAAGGCCAGGCACACCCCTAAGAGGTGAAACAGCAAGGGTTGTGAGAAGATGCCGGGTACAGGGTAGGGGTTGCAGGGTGGAGAGCGGAGATCGAGGAGGCAAGGAGAGACGGGCTGCAAGGGTCCTACTCACAGTTCTCAAGGCTGTAGCCCTCAAAATAATTCAAGCCTCCGTCACGGAGCCTCTTAGCCACTACGCAGCGCCCCAAGATGGAAGCTCCAATGGGAGTCAGCAAGTAGCTGATGAACAGAAGAGTCAGGTACACCTGCATCTTCTCCGCGCTCTGGTGGCTCAGGGCTGTGGATGCCAGCTGTATGGACGGTCTCAGGCAGCTCCTTCCAAGGTCACAGGGACACTGGACTTCCCGGGGAAAAGAGAGGCACTGGAGAAGGCGGGATTCAGGGCCTCTAGGGAAAAACAGCATCACCTGCCTACCTGTGATGAAGGATCTCCCCCTCCTTGACTCTTTTCTCCTGCAGCATGGGCTCCTGAGGTCATCTCACCCAGACCTCCCATTTCCAGAGGAAACTACACTCCAGAAGTTCTCTGTCTTCCAGAAGGACCCAGTGGCTTCTTGGATTCTAGCCTGCCATTTTGTTCCATCAGTTGATGTGGATGCTTTCCTGCCCCTTGATTTAGTTCAGTCTATTGTGAAAGGAAAACTCACTATGGATTTTGGGGAGAAGAAGATGAGAAGGGAGACAAGAAGGAAGAGAAGGAAGGAAAGGGGGAAGAGAAAGAGGAAGAAGAGGAGGAAGAGGAAAAGGAGAAAAGAGGAGGATGAGAAAGAGCAGAGGGAGAGGAGGAGGAAGAGGAGGAGGGAAAAGAGGAGAAAGAGGAGGAAGAAGAGGAGGGAGAGGAGGAGGGAAAGGAAAAGGTAAAAAGAGGAGGAGGAGAAAGAGCAGAGGGAGAAGATGAGGGAGAGGAGGGAGAGAAGGAGGAAGAGGAAGAAGGAGAGGAGGAAGAGAAGTAGGGAGAGGAAGAGGGAGAGAAGGAGGAACAGGAGGAGGGAGAGGAGGGAGAGAAGGAGGGAGAGGAGGAGGGAGAGGTGGGAGTGAAAGAGGGAGAGAAGGGAAAGGAGGAGGGAGAGGAGAACGGAGAGGAGGAGAGAGAGAAGGGGAGAAAGGGGAGGAGGGAGAGGAGGAGGACAACTCGCTGTGTGTGGTAATCGAGCACCATCATGCCCCCTTGTTGACTTAGTTCTTTGGCTGCCTTCTAGCCCACAACAGCCCCATCGGCCTCACTCTTTCACAATGGTCTTAGTCCCAGGTTTTCTGCTTACAGCCTCCACTGACCTTGTCCCTGGCTGTCCATACAGAAGACAGCCCCAGAGGACTAGACACTGGCTTCACAGTGCCTCCTTTCCAAGTCTGTAGTGGTGGGGTGATCACTTGGATAATTGGTTCTTGACCTCACCTTCTCCACTTCCGCAGTGACCACTTAAACCTCTCACCCACTGGGGTCCATGTTGCCATCTTCAAGCGCAACTGAGCAATGGCTCCAAAACATGGACAAAATGTCACCTTGAGACGCTGCTGGCATTCCACTCCTCACCACACTCAAGCCTTGTTGTGCAAGCCCTCCAGGACCTGGCTTTACCCCGCTGAACTTCCATCAAGAGGAAACAACTTAGCCCTTGAGAACTCTCGCAGTTCACCCTGCCCAGGCCTGTCTGTAAGAACCACGCTCCTTACACCTCGCGCCCACTAGAATCTCACCTTGGTGCCCTCGAACACGGGCCTCCCCCATCCACAGGGCTCCACCCACATGGTGCTCTCCATCTTCTGGCCCCCAGCCCTGGTGACCCCCTGAAGGCTGACCGGTCATGAGATCTCCCTTCCCCCACGCAGCTCTTGTAGCTCACCGTTCCTTCCTTGACCCCTAGAGAGTGAATCCTGTTTCCCATGCTTCAGAACAAAAGATATGACTGGAAAGCCTCTTCCCAGGGTCCCCACACTCTGTCACTACAGACCAGTGCACGGTCACCCTCACACTGCTGTGTGTTACCATTCACATGTGTATGTACGTCCTCCAGGCTATATTCTCCAACACTAACAACTCCAAGCCCTGGCTTGGGCTAAAAAGCTCTTTGGGGATTGGAGCCCTCAAATACCTGGTGGGTGGTTTAGGTGTGCCCTTAGCCTCCTGTGATTGGACCCTTGGCCCCCATGTGGTGATGCTGTTTCTGAAGGGTTGAAAGCCTTTACGAGGTGACACCAGCCCCGCTCACTAGCTCTTCTCTGCTTCCTGACTGCAGTCACCTTGTGGCTTTATAAACGTGACTAGTCACCCCATGCTCTTGTCACCATGATGGCAGTGCCCCCAAACCAGAGCCACAGACAACTTTTCCCATCTCTATGTGGCCAGGTATTTGGTCCCTTCTGTAACAAGCAAAATGTCCTCTGGAGAATAAAATTGCTGTCTATCATGAACTAGGAGCTTGGATGAAAGTTTTAATTGGGGCAAAGGTGGCAAACATCTGTTTAATCCAGTTGTGTAGTTAGATGTAAATGCATCCACTGTCTCAGAAAGACGTAGTATCTGGAACGCAGATTGCAAGCTCAGCCTTGGTACCCAGATAGCCTGGGCCCCAGTCACTGCTCTGCCACTCGGGAGTTGGGGTGTCAGAGACCCCCAGCGGTGACCTTAGCCCAGTCACTCGGCTTCTCTGTGCTTGCCTCGTTGCCTGGCCTGATTGTGAGAAAATTACTTCAGTGCAGCAAGCCCCACATGCTCTGGAGATAGCCCTGTTCTGCGATCTGGTTCCTGCCCTGGGTCCTCATTACTTACTAAATTTCTTCGCATGTGGAGAAAGCCTGTGTTGACATTTTCCAGTTAAGCAAACAGTATTTCAGGAAATGTCAGTCTTTCCCGAGCCAGGCCCTGTCTCGGCTCATGAAAGACAAGCTCTTATTTCCCTCCCTCCTGCAGCCGATTCGGCAGGAACATGGACATTGCTCTGAAGCCCACCCAGCCCTCACCTGCCTGTCTGCAGGTCACCACCAGGTCTAACTAATTATGGGTTTCCAACAGCACCCCACACACACTGTTCCGTTCCCTGATCTGGTCCCTGAGCACCTCTGCAGTCTGACCCCAAGGCACTCCAGACTCTTCCTTCACCTGCTCTTCCACAGGCTCTGCGCACACTTTCCTTTGACCACACCACTCCGACATGGCCACACCACTACCACCACAACCATGTCACTACCACCATGACCACGCTACTCTGACATGACCGTGCTACTCCAACATGACATGACCACGCTACTCCAGCATGACCCTGCTACTCCAACATGACATGACCACGCTACTCCAACATGACCACGCTACTCCAGCATGACCCTGCTACTCCAGCATGACCATGCTACTCCAACATGACCGTGCTACTCCAGCATGACCATGCTACTCCAACATGACCGTGCTACTCCAACATGACCGTGCTACTCCAGCATGACCATGCTACTCCAACATGACCGTGCTACTCCAGCATGACCATGCTACTCCAACATGACATGACCACGCTACTCCAACATGACCATGCTACTCCAACATGACAATGACCATGCTACTCCAACATGACATGACCACGCTACTCCAACATGACCGTGCTACTCCAACATGACATGACCACGCTACTCCAACATGACCATGCTACTCAACATGACAATGACCATGCTACTCCGACATGACCATGCTACTCCAACATGATCGTGCTACTCCAGCATGACCATGCTACTCCAGCATGACCATGCTACTCAACATGACATGACCATGCTACTCAACATGACCATGCTACTCCGACATGACCACACCACTACTGCCATGACGATGCCACTCCCAACCATGACCCTGCTACTCCAGCATGACCACGCTACTCCAGCATGACCACGCTACTCCAGCATGACCATGCTACTCCAGCATGACCATGCTACTCCAACATGACATGACCATGCTACTCCAACATGACATGACCACACTACTCCGACATGACCATGCTACTCCAACATGACCATGCTACTCCAACATGACATGACCACGCTACTCCGACATGACCATGCTACTCCAGCATGACATGACCACGCTACTCCGACATGACCATGCTACTCCAGCATGACCATGCTACTCCAACATGACATGACCATGCTACTCCAACATGACATGACCACGCTACTCCGACATGACCATGCTACTCCAGCATGACCATGCTACTCCAACATGACATGACCACGCTACTCCGACATGATCGTGCTACTCCAGCATGACATGACCACGCTACTCCGACATGACCACACCACTACTGCCATGGCGATGCCACTCCCAACCATGACCGCACCACTCCCGGCTGTGACCTCACCACTCCCACCACGACCACGCCACTCATACCACGTGTCCTTTGCACCAGCCGCTCCTTCCACCTAGAACACAACTCCTCCAACCACCGTGGTTTTACCCTGGTTGTGGCCCATCATGGAAAGCAGCATTAGTTGTCTTTGTAATACACACTAACAGCAATCCCTGTGTTGATTTGCTCTCTTGCGTATGTATGACTTCTCTCTCAGACCAGAATGCAAGTGCTGGGTGAGCAGAGAGTTTGCCTGACGCTGCGTCCTCCGCAGAGGTTAGTGCCTGGTACACGCTAGTTCTCGATGCTCTTGTTTAAAGAACAAGTAAGCCTTCCCTTTCAAACTTGTCCCCGGATGATGAAGGGACTTTGCTGACCAGCGTGCTCTGCAGCAGGGTGTCCTCTGCCTGTCCCTGGTCCCGCCCACCAAAGCCCACTTACCAGCCCAGCAGGGTGTCCAAGGGCTCAGCAGCAGCTTCTGCGTTGCTTGCAGGCTAGGTGCTCTGCCTGCACTGGGTCCCTTGGGCTTTCTCAGATGCCAGTTCCTTAGTAACTCATTTGTCTTCACCCAAGAGTTTCTATACCATCGATCCTGCTCCATGAGCAACTCTTCTAGAACCTTCTCTATGACATCTGTGAACCAGAATGTTCTGAAAATGGAAGGGATCCATTGCCACTGAAACAGTACCAGCTTTTTCTCACAGTTACCTAGCGTAGGCCTCCGAAGACTCTGAGCAGGGTGCTGGCAAGGCCAGGCAGTAAATGTGGTGTCCTGAAAATATGGTTGTTACCAGGTGAGGGCTGTTGCTTGAAGGCCACCCTAACTGCTGAGGGCTGCCTCCACTCCTCACTCTGTTTAGTCATCAAAGCCATCAAGGGTGAGTCCATATGCCCTCCCACCATGATGCAATGCTATCTTCAGCCCTCGAGTCATCTCCTGCCTTCTCTTCCACTGTCCTGAGGACTTATGCCACTAGACTGATCTATTCAGACTCCAGGGACATCCCCTCATCTTGAGACCCTTGGCCTTAATCATGTCTGAAATCCCTTTTGCTAGTAACACATTTTAATGTCCCAAGGCTTATGACAGGGACACATTTTCCAGGACAGTACTCTGCCAACCACAGCATTCCTATAGGTGGAACATGTCTGCTCACAAGGCCCAGGATCAAGGAGGCTCTCCCTTGGGACCTAGGCAACCTAACCTGAGACATGAAAACGTGTTCAAGCCATCGTTAGGTTTCAAAAGATAAACGACCTTAAGATGAGAGAGGGAAGGTTGGTCTCTTGGAAACATGGAAGTGGTTCTGGCTGGCTCGGTTAAGACTGGTAATTGCACAATTGATTTAAATGAGACAGTGGCAGCCCAGCCACAAGTGCTTCTGCTTAGACCCAGAAGCACATCAGCCACTCTCAGCATCGGTCTCTTTTCAGGCACTGCCAACCACAGTGCTGTATGAGTGTGCATGTGTGCATGCACGTGTGTGTGTGTGTGTGTGTGTGTGCACGTGTGTGCGAGTGAGTGTACTAACTATATACTACACTGTGTCTCGCTTGGAGTGGGAGTTTCTATTGCTTAAAGACAGGAAAATCCACATCTCCTAACCCTCCCTTCTGAGCTGTCAAGATGCTTCAAACTTATTCTACATCTGCTCCTCCGGCAAAATACTTTTTTTTGAATGTAAGATTTATTATTTTATATATATGGATGCTTTGCCCGCGTGTGCATCCATCTGCACACCAGAAGAGGGCATCTGATCCCATCTACAGCTACAGATGGTCTCCATGTGGGTGCTGGGATCGAACTCAGGACCCCTGGAAGCGCAGTCAGTGCTCTTAACTGCTGAGCCATCTCTCCAGCCCCACAAAACACTCCTTGATAAGCTGCATTTTTCAGGTTTCTCAAAGCACTTAACTTGCTTTCAGTGTTACCTTAAGCTAGAGAGACCAACCTGTGTCTGGTGTGGGTAAGACCTGCCTGTCTTACCCTCACCTTGGCCGTCATGCCAGCACTGAGGGGATGTCTGGTGCCATTAACCCCACAGCCAAGGTGTAGGAGCATCCATTGCTACCCACACCAGAGAGCAGCATGCAACCTGCAGTGCTTCTAAAGAACTTGGAGTTAGCACACCCCTAGAGCCTCTAGTCAGGAGGCCATAGCACTTCAGGAGAGAGCAGAGTCTTCTAGTTGGCTTGGCTTCCAGAACCTCTGCCTCCTCTACAGCCCATTGCTGTCTGTGCAAACTTCCTCACCTACTTGGGTCAGGACAGAGAGGTCACTGGGGCATCCTAGGAAGCATGCCCCATGCTACCATTATTGCTACTGGCTAAGGGCAAGGACTGGCAGACCCAGCCCGGGAGCTGCATACAGCCAGCTGTTCCTGCAACGGTTCTGGAGTGAAGCCATGTCCAATCATTTACATATTGTCTAATGGCTGCTTTGGGCTGTCGTGGCAGAACAGGGGCTGAGCTAAAAAGGTCTTTGAAATCTGAAGTGCTTATTACTCAGAATAATATGCTACCCCCTCGGAGCATGGATTTGACTGGGCCAACTTGGTTTTGCATTCACCACTAACTGCCTGTGTAGCCTCAGGACAGCTATCCTCCCCTGCGTGCTTCAGTTTCTCCATAGAGACAGTGTGCACAAGTCTCTGAGTCTGCACTAGGAATGGATGGGCACAGCAAGTCTCAGAAGATGGGCAAAACCATCACCAGCAAGATAGGGTCAGTCAACCTGACACCCACCTCCGTCCCCTGCCTGCCAGTACGACAGTGTCCAGGTGCCATTGGAGGGAACTTGATGGCTCCACGGCCTCTGAAGGAGCAAGCAGCACACATACCCTGGTCCTGGGCCCTAGGTTCCCCACCAGCAGGTGTCTGAGCCAGGACTCTGCTTCGATGCAGGCCTTTTGAGGTAGTCCTTTCTTGTAAGCAGAGTTCAAGGAAAATGTTGGGAGGAGGCCACATGCGAACACGCCAGCTTCAAGAGGGCCTTGACAGTCTACAGCAGAAGGAAACAATGGGGTCATCCCTGGGCTTCCTTCAAGATGAGTGTTCCCTTTGGGGTGCGGTTCACTCTGAGGTCAGTGAGCCTTCAGCTAAAACAGTTTCTGGTGAATAAATCCTACAGAAGGGGACATAGCAAAGGGTTGAGGAAATGGGGAGGGCGTAGGGTTCCTCCAGGCAGGCGTGAGATAGGACAATCAGCCATTTGAGATCATCTTGACTTTGAGAAACAAGCTACCAAACCTGTGTGTGATAACATGATATTCAACCAGAACAGTGGCAAATTAAATCTAGAAAAGAATCACTTGCTGGCTACTTGAGACAATAAATCCCCGTTTGTGTGGGGGCTATTCTGATTTAGTCTGGTTCCCTTGGAATCAGAGAAAGTGCTGGTGCAGTTTCCTTCCCTCTAGATCTGTGCTCTGTGACAGAGGAAAAACCGTCCTTACCACAGTACAAACTGTGGCGTTCACAGTGCTGGGATACAGCCTAACACTGTACAACCCTAAGGAGCACACAGCATCCCCTGGGGGCCATTCTTAGACTCCCCAGGGATATTTAACCTAAGTGGTCATGAACACACACTCACCGAATATAAATGTCCTGAAAACAGAAGATTTGGAACCAGGAGGAGTGGAGGGGGTTGGAGAGCACAGGACACTGGGGAAGATGAAAGGTATCTAATAGCCGGAGGCAATCTGCAGCCCTGACTGGGTTCCGGGATCTAAAACAAATGAAAATAGCTGTAGGGGCTGGGGAGATGGCTGAGTTGGTGAAGTACCTGCTGTGTGGGCATGAAGGCCTGAGTTCAATCCCCAGCACTGCTGTGAGTGCCAGGCACCATCTAAATTCCCAGCACTGAACACAGGGCACGGCCGTCTCAAGCAGGTGTATCTCTAGAGCTTATCGGCTGGCCAGCCTGGCTCCGTATTCAGTGAAAGATCCCAGATCAAAAAACAAACAAACAAAATGGAGAGAAATTGAGGAAGACAACCAGTGTCAATCACTAGCTTCCACATGTGTGCACATACAAGCACACAAATGTTCACATGAACAAAAGAAAATAGAAGTTCTATACAGGACATGTATGGGACCTCGGCTGGAAGCCTGGGGGGCATTGGTTGGGAAGGTTCTGTTCTTGCTCTTGAGAGCCCAGTCCAAGTGCTTAGGAGCAAAATGTCACATCATCTGTGGTCAACTTTCAGGGGTCCAGTCTAGAGGTGCTGGTAGTGGGAGACTCAAAGCGGAAATGCTAAGTAAGCCCCAAGGCCTTTCCAGAAGTCAAGGACATAAAATCTAGACCTGGCTGTTGACCAAGCTGGGGGTGAGGACCCAACTCCACCCCCCATCCCAGCAACAATTGCTGTTGCAGAGTAGAGGCCCCCTCAGTGTGCCCCAGCACTGGGCCCTCACCAGATATCTTCAGAACCTTCACTGGCAGATGGCCTGTATTGCTTAACTGATATTCTCAGGAACCACGGACTGTAATTATGACTGTATCTGGGCTGATATCTGCATCCATATCTGTACAGTATCAACACAAGCCTGGAAAATGTCCAGGAAGCTGGCCAATCCCACTCTGAGACAGAAGCACACAGACAAAAAGAAAGCAGAACATTCTGCTTTACCTGTTCGCAAAGTCATTTACTTCTGTGACGCCTTCCGTCAGAGCCACGCTGTGTGACACCCTTCACCAGAAGCTCACACCGCTGCTTTTCCCGTGACCCACCGCAAATGTATATCACATACGTAAAAAGACGGTGACAGCCATAGAACCTTCAGCTGGTGATGGATGGAGATAGAGACAGAGACCCACACTGGAGCACTGGTCTGAGCTCCCAAGGTCCCAATGAGGAGCGGAAGGAGGGAGAAGATGAGCAAGGAAGTCAGGACCACGAGGGGCGCACCCACCCACTGAGACAAGGGGGCTGATCTAGTGGGAGCTCACCAAGGCCATCTGGACTGTGACTGAAAAAGCCTGGGATAAAACCGGACTCTCTGAACATGGCAAACAATGAGGGCTGATGAAAAGCCAAGGACAATGGCACGGGGTTTTGACCCTACTTCATGTTCTGGCTTTGTGGGAGCCTAGCCAGTTTGGTTGTTCACCTTCCTAGACATGGACGGAGGGGGGCGGACCTTGGACTTTCCACAGGGCAGGGAACCCTGACTGCTCTATGGACTGGAGAGGGAGGGGGAGAGGAGTTTGGGGGAGAAGGGTGGGAGGAGGGGGAGGGAAATGGGAGGAGGCAGAGACTTTTTTTTTCCTTTTCTCAATAAAAAAAAAAGACGGTGACACAGGCCCCAAGCCAGAACTCAGAGTTCCGAATCCTAAAGAAAGAAGGTTGGGCGTGCAGCTGAAACCATCTTAAATGAGCCCCGATGTTCAGTGTAGGACAGAGATCATGTCAAAAAAGGTGGGACCTGCCCTTAGCTGGTGTCCAGACCTGCTCTGACAGGAGAAGGGAGGAGAAGAGCAGCCTTATGGGGCCTCCTCGTGAGAGAGACAAAGGAGAACCCCTGCTAAGCCACCTTACTTCTTCCTTAAGCCCAGCTGTGTAAAGCACACTGTTTGTGGTGCTGACTGGGGAGGGAGAGTAGAGAACAAAGGACAGCCATGGCCACATCAGAGTCTGACATCGCTGGCCCCAGAGTCAGTGTCAGCAGCCACCATTTCCACACAAAACCCCTTTTAGCTGAAGGCTCCCAACAGCTCCGAGAGACTCGTGTGGTTGCCACACGTTCCTCTTCAAATCGAAACGTTCTTAACCGTGGTGCTGCTTCCGAGCTGAGAATATCGAGCCAGCATCAGAACACTCCCGCTTCTGAGCACTCGTTAAGGGTTGTCTGCAGGAAAGCGTGTTCGCAGCCTGAAGAAAGGCAGAGAAAGGTGGACGTGCTCTCTTTTATGAACACTCTTCTTGCTACCCATGTGGGGGCAAAGCTTCCCTCAGCTACCCACAGTGAAGTGCGAGGATGGAGAAAGACCTCAGGCTGTGCCAAGAGAAATGCCGCCCAGGGAAGAGGCAGGAGACCTATCACGATTTGGCATGGTGGGAGGTGGAAATGCCATTCTGATCCCTTAAACCTTGTGAGCCCACATCACAAAGGGGATGAGAAAAAAAAACCACAGGGCCACCTTACCCGGAGAGCCCTCCAAGGTGCATTGATCAGTACATTGGGAGGCTTGAGGAGTCAGGAAACAGGAAGACAGGACGTGCCTTGGCTGTGGTGTCTCTTAAAAGGAGTCCTGTATCCACATGGGATGGACTGGTGGGCCCCCGACTCCTCAACTCTTACACCCCTCTCATGGAAGAAACAAGCAGACGGCAGGGAGCTTTCATTTCCCACATGTCCTAAAACAGATGATGTATATAAATGCATAAATGAATGAACTAGCTCTCCGTGAGCAATGGCTTGACTCTTGTTGGTTTGGTTTTGGGTTTGTTTACTTTATTGCCTCTTTGCTCTTGGGGGGGGGTACCATCCAGCTCAAAAATAAATCACACACAGAGGCTTTTTATTACTTATAAATGCCTGTCCTTAGCTTGGCTTGTTTCTTGCTAGCTTTTCTTAAATTATCCACCTACCTTTTGCCTCTGGGCTTTTACCTTTCTTTATTTTTCCTCTTTTTTGTTGTTTTCATTGAGCTATACATTTTCCCCTCTCCCTCTCCCTCCTCCCCTCTCCCCTCCCATCATCTCCCCTGCTCCCCATGCCCCAAGTTCACTCAGGAGATCTTGTCTTTTTCTCCTTCCTAGGTGGATCTGTGTATGTCTCTTAGGGCCCTCTTTGTTGTCTAGGTTGTCTGGAGTTGTGGACTGTCTGCTAGTTCTCCTTTGCTTTATATCTCTTATTCACTTATGAGTGAGTACATATTATATTTGCCTTTCTGGGTCTGCATTACCTCACTCAGTATGATTTTTTTCTAGTTCTGTCCAATTCGTATCCCTTTGATCTCCTTTTGCTGTCTTGTTGCTCTAGCTAGAACTTCAAGTTCTATATTGAAGCCTTGTCTTGTTCCTAATTTCAGTGAGATTGCTTTGAGTTTCTCTTGATGTGGAATGTCCTTCTGTATCTGTGTTGCTTTTATTGGCTAATGAATAAAGCTGCTTTGGCCTATGGCAGGGCAGAATACAGCCAGGCTGGAAGAGTTAGAGACAGAGAATAGGCCGAGTCAGGAGACACCATGTAGCTGCTGAAGCAGATAGATGCTGGACCCTTACCAGTAAGCCACAGTCTCATGTCAATATACAAATTAATAGAAATGGGTTAATTCACTATGTAAGAGCTAGCTAGAAATACACCTGAGTCATTGGCCAAGTAGTGTTGTAATTAATATAGTTTCTGTGTGATTATTTGCATCTGGGTGGCCATTTTTCTCTCCATTTAGTTTGATGTTGGCTTGTTGTATATTATCTTTATTATCCTTGTATCCCTGGTCTCTCCAAGACCTTTATCACGAAGGGGTGTTGAATTTTGTCAAAGACTTTTTCAGCATCTAATGAGATGATCATATGGATTTTTTTCTGTCAGTTTGTTTATATGGTAGATTACATTGACAGATTTCCATATGTTGAACCATGCCTGCATGTCTGGGTTGAAGCCTACTTGGTCATGATGGATAATTTTTTTTATCTATTCTTAGATTCTGTTTGCCAGTATTTTATTGAGTATCTTTGCATTAATGTTCAGAGTGAGATTGGTTTGTAATTCTCTTTCCTAGTAGTGTCTTTGTGTGGTTTGGGTATCAGAGTAACTGTGGTCTCATAAAAAAAGTTTGACAATGTTCTTTCTGTTTCTATTATGTGGAACAATTTGAGGGGTATTGGTATTAGTTCTTTTTTGAAATTCTGGTAAAATTCTGCACTGAAACCATCTGACCCTGGACTTTTTTTGGTTGGGAGACGTTCAATGACTATTTCTATTTCCTTGGCGGTTATACGTCTATTTAATTTGCTTATCTGGTCTTGATTTAATTTTGGTATTGATACTTATCCTGAAAATTGTCCATTTTCTTTTAAGTTTTTCATTTTGTGGAGTGCAGGTTTTTACCTTTCTCTATTTCTATATATCTTTTCTTTCCTTCTTATTCTGTGTCTGGCTATGTGGCTAGGTGGTTAATTCTTTTCTCACTCCTTCATCTCCTTTTCTCTCTTTTTCTCCTCTTAGTCATCTTCCCTGCCAATCCTTTATCCTTTCTTACTATTGGCTGTTCAGCTCTTTATTAGACCAATCAGGTGTTTCAGACAGGTAAAATAACAAAGCTTCACAGAGATAAACAAATGCAACATTAAAGAATGCAGCGCATCTTTGCATCGTAAAGCAAATGTTTCACAGCATAAACAAATGCAACACATCTTAGAATAATATTCTACAACACTTTACCTGATGGCTCTATTCTAACACAGTCTTCCAATGACTAAAGTGTAAATTCAGTTGATTGACCAACACATGAATCCACTACCTCCCAAGGTGATAGACACCCCACATGAATCCACCACCTCCCATGGTGACACCCCACAAGAGGAAAAAAACAGTTGGCCACAAGGTCATGAGTCAAAAAAAATCACATTTAGGACTGAGGAGATGGCTCAGTCAGTCCAGCACTTACCTTACAAACATGAGGAAGGGAATTTGAGGACAAAGAAAGCCAGGGCACACTTCTCGTTCCAACTCTCCAAGGTGGGAGACACAGCTCTTTGGAAGCTCGTGGGCCAACAAGACTGGCTTACATGGCGAAGTCCAAGCCGGTGAGAGACCTGTCTCAAGCAAGGGGTGGGAGGGGCTTGAAGACCAAGACCAAGATTGTCTTCTGATAGCCGTGTGTGCCATACGTGTAAGCACTCACACCGCTCAAATATAAAATAATTTTAGAAATCACATTTATACCATTTCATGTTTGCATCTTTACATCTGAAAAGCTGGTATCTCGGGGCATGCTGCATGGCACTGGGATGGTGACCACCTTTCCTGAGGGTTCTCCCTCTACCCCGTTTATAGGGGACATAATACTTGCAGGATCCAGTTACCCACCCAGGTCACCCAGACAGTAAGTGATGGGGCTTCCTCCTGATCCCAGAGGGTATCCCCTTAAATACACACCTACTGCTGCTTTGTGTTCACTCAGTAAAATGCTCATCTTGCAAATATGAGGACATGATTTGGGATCTCCAGTACCATGTGATAGCTGGGCATGGTACCACCTATCCAAAACCCCATGCCAGAGATGAAGACAGGCACTCCTAGAGCTCTCTGACCAAGCTGATGAGCTCCAGGATCAGAGAGGGACCTTGTCTCAAGAAATAGTTAAGTTTCTCTCTCTCTCTCTCTGTCTGTCTGTCTCTCTCTCTGTCTCTGTCTCTCTCTCTGTCTCTCTCTCTCTGTGTATCTCTCTCTCTCTGTGTCTCTCTGTCTCTCTCTCTCTGTGTATCTCTCTCTCTTTCTGTCTCTCTCTCTCTCTCTCTCTTCTCTCTCTCTCTCTCTCTCTCTCTCTCTCTCTCTCTCTCTCTCTCTCTCTCTCTCACACACACACACACACACACACACACGAGTGATCAGAGTGATTTGTGTGCACACAGAATTCTAAGCAACCCTGGACGAGCCTTTGATCCCTATAGATGAGGTGAAGGAACAAAATGCCAAGCAGGTTTCGAACCCTATTAAAATGCACAGTGCAGGCTGAAGGGGAAATGAGGGGTGGCTGATTACCGCCATGGATCAGGCATCACCTCATCTCCCAGCACATGCAAAGGGCAAGGGCATAGGTCTCCTCATGTTTCAACTTCCGTGCATCTCCGATTGTGGATGCTCAGGAAGTCGGTGGTTCAACCACCTGTGTTTACTCACCGGTCACCGCGTCAGCCAGACTGACATTATCTGGTGTCAACAGTGCCCACACTGAGCCCTGGCTGGGGATCAGCAGGAAGATATCAGCCTGTGCGAGGCTTCAGAGTCGCTGTGAGGAAGCAGCTCCCAAAAGGCCTTGCCTTGCCTACGAGGTGGACAAACTAGGGTTGCCGGATAGGTGAGAGCTGAGCCTGGAGCCAGCCAGACATGCAGCCCCTTGTGGTCAAATCAAGAAGCTGTGGGACACAGAGGGGTGCTGATTCCACACTGTGTGGAGTTCTGGAGACCCTTGAGAATCAGCACAAACATAGCCCTAGTGTGGTGGTGCATGTCTATCCATAAGCCCAGCACCGAGCAGGTAGGGGCGGGCGCAGGGCACATTTAAACAGCAAATCCTACATTCTGTATGGAAAACACCAAGAATGATAATGGGAATACAAGATTTCAGCTTGAGAAAAGCAATTTAGTTTTGTCTCTCTGCATTATCTCAGAACAAGCAGTTCCTTGGGTTGTGGATCTGGATCTCTTTGAAGACATGGATCTTCTCTGGAGACAGATATAAACATGAGAACCCGTTTCTTCACCCCTTCCTAGATGAGACTGAAGTGGAATTTTGTTGGCCTGGCTCCTCATTCTTCCCCTGGTGACGTAGCTCTCATTTCTTCCACAATCTGCCTTCTTTTTGTCTCTGTGCTCAAAGTTGGAGCATGTGACCTCGAGCTGAGCCAATCAGCACGCGGCATTACCTTAGTTACAGGGGCTGGTTTTCAGACAGGGACGCATCTACCTGCGACCAATAAGCCTCAATGAAAATTCTATGAAAGGTCTCTGATCTTTTCTGCTCCTGCCAGCCTGTAATGCTATAGCTGTGGGATTAAGAAGTGGGGCTTGCCATCTTGGGATGAGTTTGTGAGATTGTATTTAACACAAAATATAGGTAGAGATTGTTCTTTTGTTTCCTGTCCAGACCCAAAAAATAACACTGAAACTATATTAATTACAATACTGTTTGGCCAATAGCTTTGGCATATTCCTGGCTAACTATTAGATCTTTTTTTGGGGGGGGGGTTGGTGTGGGTATTTATTTATTTTTTTTATAAATTTATTTATTTATTAAAGATTTCTGTCTCTTCCCCGCCACCGCCTCCCATTTCCCTCCCCCTCCCCCAATTAAGTCCCCCCCCCCCAGCCCGAAAAGTAATCAGGGTTCCCTGTCCTGTGGGAGGTCCAAGGAACCCCCACCTCCAGGTCTAGTAAGTTGAGCATCCAAACTGCCTAGGCTCCCACAAAGCCAGTGCATGCAGTAGGATCAGAAACCCATTGCCATTGTTCTTGAGTTCTCATTAGTCCTCATTGTCCGCTATGTTCAGAGAGTCCGGTTTTATCCCAGGCTTTTCCAGACCCAGGCCAGCTGGCCTTGGTGAGTTCCCAGTAGAACATCCCCATTGTCTCAGTGTGTGGGTGCACCCCTTGCGGTCCTGAGTTCCTTGACTATTAGATATTAACCAATTTCTATCAATCTGTGTATTGCCATGAGACTGTGACCTACTGGTAAGGTTCCTAAAGTTCCAGCATGTCCTTGTCTTCCGGCAGCTACATGGCATCTCTTTGACTCCGCCTACTCTCTCTCTCTCTCTCTCTCTCTCTCTCTCTATATATATATATATATATATATATATATATATATGCATGCATACATACATATATATATATATCTGTTTGGATTTTACTCTACCAGCCAATGGCCAAAACAGCTTCTTTAATAGCCAATAGTAATAAAACACATTCATAGTATACAGAGGGGAATCCCACATCATCTCAACAAAATAAGCAGAGCCCAGAAGCGAGAGGACCCAGGTCTGAGAGACTGGGAATAGCCTAGCTGCTGCTTCCAAGGACAATGGCAGCTCCTTTGGTGTGTCCCCTGTGCTCTTGATCTGTAACTTTAACTCTTCGGGTCCCACCATGCTGGGTTCAGAGAACAGTATTCAGTGCTTTTTTTGTTGCCGTAGGTAAATAGCGTGCAAAGGCATCGTAAGGAAGGAAGGCTCATGTGGTTCACAGTTTGAGGCACCTGCACTTAGGAAGTGGAGACCTGAGAGGGCTTGTATTCAATTTCCTTTCCTCATCCTTCCCCTCCTCTGTAATCCAGAACCCCAGCACAGATAACAGTACTATTCACTTTTAGGGTGAGTATTTCCACTTCAACTAACCCAGCTGGAAAAAACCCTCACAGGCAAGCCCAGAAGCTTGTCTCTTCTGTGACTCTAGAGACTGTCAAATTGGTGTTAACCATCTCAAGAACACTATTGCCTGGTGCAATGGCCAGGCTTCACCATCCGTGTGAACCCTTAAAAAGCATCTGTGGCGTTGCAGATAAACACTGTTAGATGTCCAGAGAGGGTTAACTGGGATGGACTGGAGGCTCCCAGGCTATGGGATGGGGGAAGTTCTACAAAGTATAGGGAATAAGGAAGAGTGGAAGACACTGAGCTGAGTCCCGGTTCCCCCTCTCATCTGCTTTGTCTAACTAAGCTGCACCACACAGTTCAGTTAAAAAAACCTCCGACACCTCCAGTATAATCGGGAGTCGGGTCTGTGAGAATGAATCACCGAAGAGCTGGGATTTGATGATGTGGATGGAAGTCCTCTCCTTGTGGACGCTAGCTGCCCCCAACAGGTTGGTGGCAAATAGTGATGTCACATGCCAGCTGTGGCTTTGATAAATGTATCACAAAATGCCCAGCCCCTTTAGAGCTTAGGGTAACTGTAATCACAGCTGGAACCATGCTGAAGGTTCTGGTTTTAGAAACATCAATCACCTCAGAGATTGTGTGTGTGCATGTGTGTATATGTTGTATTGTGTATGTGTTAAAACACACATGTATGTGCATGTGTGTCATATGTTTGTGCATGTGTGTGCATGTGTGCACATGTATTTGTGCATGTATGCATATGTGCATCTGTGTTTCACACGTGTGTGCATATTGTGAAAACACATATGTGCGTGCATGTGTGCATGTTCGTGCATGCGTGTGTGTGTGCACACATGTCTATGCATGTGTGTGCATGTGTTTGTACATGCATGTTGGAGGAGGGCTGCTTGTTAGTTCCCAGCTGCTTAGCCCCAAAATAATCACACAGAAACCATATTATTTAAATCACTGCTTGGCCCATTAGCTTTAGCTTCTTATTGGCTAACTCTTACATATTAATTTAACCCATCTTCATTAATCTGTGTATCACCCCGTGACAGTGGCTTACTGGCAAAATTTTGGCATGTCTGACTCTGGCATCGGCTCCATGGCATCTCTCTGACTCCGCCTCCTTCTCCCAACATACAGCCTAGCTTTCCCTGCCTAGTAATCTTCTGCCCTTGCCATAGGCTCAAAGCAATTCTTTATTCATTAACCAATAAAAGCAACACATAGACAGAAGGACCTCCCACACCACGTGTAAGTGTATGTACATGTTTGTATGCAGGCACTGTGTGTTTGTGCATGTGTATAGTATGTATGTATGTGTGTGCGCACTGTGCATTGAATGTATGTATTTTTGCATTATGTATGCATACTCATGTGTATGTGCATGTGTATACCTGACAGGTATAAAGAGTCATAAACTCTTTACAAAGTAGACTTTTTAGAAATAGGCCTTCCTAGGGACTGTGAATTAATAAACGTCCCCTTTAAATCCTGCTTGTTTTTCCTCCCTTCAGGCCCTGAGCACGTTAGACAAGACAACCAGACCCATCTTCGTGGATCTGCAGGCTACTAGTCAGGTTGCTGGACAGACCTGTAATCCCAGACTCCTGGGCACAGGAAGACAGAAAGCCCAAGGGCAACCTGGGAAATTGTGACTCTGTTTCAAAAATTTAAAAAAAAATGAAAAGATGGCTGGGGCTATAGCTCGGTGACGACCACCAGCCGGGCGCGCACAAGGTCTTGGTTCAATCCCCAGGAATGCTAAATAAACACATACATGCACACAGATAGCAGGTAAGGGGGGAGAGAGAGAAAGAGAGGGAGGGAGGGAAGAGAGGTAGCTTCCAGTCCAGGCTGACACCAGATCTCAGTTCTGTGAGCCTCGAGCCCAGAGGCAGATGAGACATGTCTTCCCTCTGCCAGACTCTAGCTCCGTGGGCACTCCTCAAATACAGAAAGCATCTTTGATAACAAGTTGAAGAACCAGGAAGCCAGAAGTCACTGAGGACAGTAGGAGTCTAGACAGTCTGCCCCCTACTGTGCATGACTGTGGTGACTAACATGTTTGTGAGTCCAAGGCAGAGATGTGGGAGAAAGAGGAAAGTCCAGCTATTAGGACAGATGCTCAGATGCAGGTCCCAGCTGTTAGGACAGATGCTCAGATGCAGGTCCCAGCTGTTAGGACAGATGCTCAGATGCAGGTCCCAGCTGTTAGGACAGATGTTCTGATGCAGGTCCCAGCTGTTAGGATAGGTGTTCAGATGCAGGTCCCAGCTGTTAGGACAGATGCTCAGATGCAGGTCCCAGCTGTTAGGACAGATGCTCAGATGCAGGTCCCAGCTGTTAGGACAGATGTTCAGATGCAGGTCCCAGCTGTTAGGACAGATGCTCAGATGCAGGTCCCAGCTGTTAGGACAGATGTTCTGATGCAGGTCCAGCTGTTAGGATAGGTGTTCAGATGCAGGTCCCAGCTGTTAGGATAGGTGTTCAGATGCAGGTCCCAGCTGTTAGGACAGATGCTCAGATGCAGGTCCCAGCTGTTAGGACAGATGCTCAGATGCAGGTCCCAGCTGTTAGGACAGATGTTCCGATGCAGGTCCCAGCTGTTAGGATAGATGTTCAGAGGCTGCTGTGCAGGGTTGACAGGCATGCCCACCTTCTGCAACCTTCCTTGGTCATAGCTTTTATGAACAGCAAGCCCTCACCAGCACCACTCCTGACATCTGGGAATTGCAGCCATGTGGCACAGGTCACATGTTCACTAAGACAGCTTCTTTCAAGGGTGCAGGACACTAGCTTCCCTTGGGAATCTCTAAGAGTATATACCAGAGGGTTGGGGAGATAGGTCAGTGGATTACAGGCTTGCTACAAATGCGTAAGGACCTGAATCCAGGTTCCTAGAACTCACCTAAAGCCAGACATGGTCACACACACACACACACACACACACACACACACACCTGTAACCACAACATTCTTAGAGGAATATGGGAGACAGAGAGTCAGGCCAACTTGCCTGGTCCACACAGCAGCATCAACAAGATGGACAATGAGGACCCAAATCTTAGACTGTGCTCTGACCACACATGCATACCACGGCACATGTGTACCCACAGTCTACACACAAAGATGCACACACAGAGACACATACAGATACATCTTTTGCTGTTGTTTAAAGAGCAGGCATCCTTTGAAGCTTCTTCCTTCAGCCCCTGTGACGCTGGCCGAGGTGACTTTCACAAAGCTCTGAGCTTAAGGATGTAGAACCAGGAGTTCCTTGCTGCACCCTCCATTCTCTGCCTCCTCGAGCCTAACACCTAACCAAACACTGTTTCCACAGCCAGTGCACACCAAAGGCCACAGCACCTGACTGTACTCAGAGCAGGGGGAACGGCAGTGAGGGTCCATCAAGTCCAGAGAAGAACTGCGCCTGGGCAAACACGGCAGGGCTCAGGCAGCCACAGACTCCGGAGCAAAGCTCTGGTGTGCTACTCACTTGGCTTTTAAGTAAGATTTGCTTTGCTCTCACAGCCCTCAAGGCTCCCACCACACCTCCAAACCCACTCTGGTCCCCAGACTGTGAGCTCCATGTTGGGGTGAACGTGTCAGCTGGAAAGGTTGTTCTTTCCCAGCTCAACCTTATTGACTTATTGACTTTAAACTAGCCCCTTCCCCTGCCCCATGCTCGCACTGCCTCCAGCGAAAGCAATCTTCCCAGAAAAACGCATTCCATCTAGTTGAGATTTATGCTAATGGGCCTCAAGTCTCTCTGATTCAGTTCGGATCTTTTTAAATGCCTTAATTAAATTTGGATTTTCCAAAAATGTCAGTGACTTTGAATCAGGAAGTGCAAACTCATCGCGAGTTCGCCAAGTGTGGGACGCTCCTCCCCATCACTCCTTCACTTTCTTTCGTGACTAAGACCCGTGTTTTAGACAAATTGGTACATTTTTAGCCTGGTGGCTGAGGAAAAGCACTTGCCTCACAGGCTCGAGGTACCTTGGAGGTGATGGAATCCTTGGGTCTCTGCAGTCCCCTGACCATGTCTGCACAGACCAGGCTGTGAGTTCCAAGTTAACTCAGCAGATCCCTTACGAAGATGCAGGAACATTGCAGCACAATTTACCAGAAGTGTTTCCCAGCTCCAGCGTCTCAGCCACATCTCAGTTCTGATCGCCAGCATTTGGACGACAGACTGGAACTCTCCAACGCCCACACTTGGCATGGACAGGTGAAGCTGACAGGATGACAGGCCCCCTTCTGGGAAGCCGAGTTTCCGGCAGATGATGGGGAGGGAGCCGTGAGTGGTCCAGCTTCCCCTGTCCTTTGCAATCTGACAGCGGTGACAAGCAATGCCCCAGTGGCCATGGAAACATAAAGCTGGGACAGGAAGAAGGACAAGTGTTGGCGATGTCACCATGCCGTGGGCAGCTGGGGAAAATGCTGGGACATGTTTGGGACATTTCCTCTCCTATCTGAGTTCTCCCTCAGCTCCAACAGTTGGGGAACCCTGGGGAGAATCTGAGCAGGACCAGGAGCCAAAGCCTGAGCTGGCTTTTGACTAATTTTAAATAAAATAATTTTGGATTATTTTATTCTGTCAGTATCTCATGGAGCCCAGGCTGGCCTCAAACTTGCTGCGTAGCCAAGGATGACCTTAAATTTCTGATCCTCCCTAGTCAACCTCCCGGCACTGAGATCAGAGATTTGTATCAGCACGCCCAGTTTTACTTGGTACTGGGGATCAAACCCAGGTGTTCCGTGTGTGCTAGGCAATCACTGAATCTATACTCAGAATGCCCAACCTATACTTGCGGGATGTGACTGTAAGCAATAGAAAACCCCAGTTAGTAGCTGAGACAGATGGACGTTTTGATTTCGAGGCAAGCCAGCCAGGGCTGATGCGACAGCTCCAGGCTCATCAATGCACAGCTTCTTCTGGGTTCACGGAAGCAATCCTTCCACTGGACTTTTCATGGGGAGAGCCAGCAAAGGAAAAGCCAACATGGGGACCGGGGATGTGGCCCAACTGGCAGAGCGCTTGCCTAACGCACACAGAGCACCTGGGTTTGATCCCTAGTATGAAGTAAAATCAGGTGTGATGGCCCAAGTCTATCATCCCGGCATCCAAGCACTGAAGCTGCAGATCGGGGTTCAAGGTTTCAAGGTCATCTCTGGCTAATGTAGAAAGTTCGAAGGCCATCCTGGGCTCCATGAGACTCTGAAGCTCTCTGTGGCTCCGCCTCCCCATCAGGAATATTGGGATGCTCACAAGAGCCATTCACAGGGCTTTCTGAATTCAGTGTAAAGATTTTGGAGCAATTTTTTAAAAAATGTGTATATGTGCATATGTATGGACACATATGTGTGTATAGTTGCTCATGGATGTGTAGGTGCACCCATGTGGAGGTCAGAGGTCATGCTCAGGTGCTTATGGAAAGCAGAGGAAGCCCTGAGTGAACGTGTTAGGAGTGGACGAAGCCCTCAGTGAATGGGCACAGCCGTGTCAAGAACATCAATGCTTCAGGCTCACGGGAAATAACAAAGCCTTCCTCTGGGTGCTGTTTAAGGACATGGAACATCCTTCCCCTTGTTCAAGTGCAAGTGTTTACTAACATTTAACCAATGTGTGTAAAAACTAGCAAGTGCAGCCTTGCCTTGCCAGGATGACTACAGCCTGAGACTGTTTCCTTGCAGAGACCTCAAAGACTAGCTAACCCCTCCTTCTCAATAAATGCAATAAATGCACTGAGGTCCTGGTGTTCTGTGGTATTCTGCAGTGGGTGCTGTGCACTGAGATCCTGGTGTTCTGTGGTATTCTGTAGTGGGTGCTGTGCACTGAGGTCCCATTGTTCTATGGTATTCTGTAGTGGGTGCTGTGCACTGAGGTCCTGGTGTTCTGTGGTATTCTGCAGTGGGTGCTGTGCACTGAGGTCCCGGGTGTGCTGTGGTATTCTGTAGTGGGTGCTGTGCACTGAGGTCCCAGCGTTCTGTAGTATTCTGTAGTGGGTGCTGTGCACTGAGGTCACAGTGTTCTGTGATATTCTGTAGTGGGTGCTGTGCACTGAGGTCACGGTGTTCTGTGGTGTTCTGTAGTTGGTGTTGCACTGAGGTCCCGGGTGTTCTGTAATATTCTGTAGTGGGTGCTGTGCACTGAGGTCCCAGCGTTCTGTAGTATTCTGTAGTGGGTGCTGTGCACTGAGGTCACGGTGTTCTGTGATATTCTGTAGTGGGTGCTGTGCACTGAGGTCCCGGTGTTCTGTGGTGTTCTGTAGTTGGTGTTGCACTGAGGTCCCGGGTGTTCTGTGGTGTTCTGTAAGGGGTGCTGTGCACTGAGGTCCCGGGTGTGCTGTGGTGTTCTGTAAGGGGTGCTGTGCACTGAGGTCCTGGGTTTTCTGTATGGGGTGCTGTGCACTGAGGTCCTGGGTTTTCTGTATGGGGTGCTGTGCACTGAGGTCCTGGTGTTCTCTAGTATTCTGTAGTGGGTGCTGTGCACTGAGGTCCCGGGTGTGCTGTGGTATTCTGTAGTGGGTGCTGTGCACTGAGGTCCCAGCGTTCTGTGGTGTTCTGTAAGGGGTGCTGTGCACTGAGGTCCTGGGTTTTCTGTATGGGGTGCTGTGCACTGAGGTCCTGGGTTTTCTGTATGGGGTGCTGTGCACTGAGGTCCTGGGTTTTCTGTATAGGGTGCTGTGCACTGAGGTCCCGGTGTTCTGTAGTGGGTGCTGTGCACTGAGGTCCTGGGTATTCTGTATAGGGTGCTGTGCACTGAGGTCCCGGTGTTCTGTGGTGTTCTGTAGTTGGTGTTGCACTGAGGTCCCGGGTGTTCTGTAATATTCTGTAGTGGGTGCTGTGCACTGAGGTCCCAGCGTTCTGTAGTATTCTGTAGTGGGTGCTGTGCACTGAGGTCCTGGGTTTTCTGTATGGGGTGCTGTGCACTGAGGTCCTGGTGTTCTCTAGTATTCTGTAGTGGGTGCTGTGCACTGAGGTCCTGGTGTTCTGTAGTGGGTGCTGTGCACTGAGGTCCCGGTGTTCTGTGGTGTTCTGTAGTGGGTGCTGTGCACTGAGGTCCCGGTGTTCTGTGGTGTTCTGTAGTGGGTGCTGTGCACTGAGGTCCCGGTGTTCTGTGGTGTTCTGTAGTGGGTGCTGTGCACTGAGGTCCTGGGTATTCTGTAGTGGGTGCTGTGCACTGAGGTCACGGTGTTCTGTGGTGTTCTGTAGTTGGTGTTGCACTGAGGTCCCGGTGTTCTGTAGTGGGTCCTGCTCCATCAGGACAGGCACGGCTCACCTGATTCTAGCTTCTCTGCACACGTCTGTGTGTCTGTCCTTTCTTCAGTTACTCATTACTCCTGGCAAGTTTCCAGGGCCAAGCTGTACAGGACAAGGCAGGTGCTGTTCCCCAGGAGCCACCGCCTTGTTTTATGAGACAGTCTCTCCTCGACCTGCCTGGCCCCTGCCCTGGGGTTGTAAGTGTGCACCATCACACCCAGATCCTAATGTGGCTTCTGGGGGTCAAACTCAGGTCTTCATTGTTGGGTCTGAAAGAAGCCTGGGGCAAATGGATTACAGTGGTGCCTATTAGCACACCAAAGAGCACGCGGGCCTCCGGGCTCACCCCGTACCCTGCCATTTTGGCCATGCATTCTGTTTTTGCTCTCTTTGCTCTCATGATCCTCCACTCTGATCCTCTTTCTCTGGGTCCACTTGCCCTCCTCTCTCTTGCCCCTCTCTTTTGGTCCTTTGCTCTCACTCCCCACCCCTCCTGTCATGGCCCAGTTCAGTCTCCTGGCCATGTTTTTTAGTCCACTGCTTTCTCTCCCTGCTCTGGACTTTTTCAAATGTCTCTGGCTGTGCACTTCCTCAACCATACCCTGGGGAGATCATGTCCTCATTCAGTCATAGCACTTTACTGGCTGAGCTGTCTTCTGAGTCCTTAGTCCAAGCCTAGACAGGCTGGACAGGTGGCTCAGTGGTTAATAACTCACATCGTCCTTGCAAAGGACCCCAGTTCAGTTCCCAGCATCCACACTGGGCGGCTCACAACCACCTGTAACTCCTGTTCTGAGCTATCCAACACTCTCTTCTGGACTCTTCCGTCATGGCTGCCACACGCACAAACCCCCCCCCCACATACACACAATTTAAAAATCTTTGGTATAAATCTAAACCATAACAAGCCCTCAATAAAGTGTGAACCTGAATATGCAATTTATACATATCTGTATATAAATATAACATACACATAATGTGTGTATCTATGTGAGCGAATGTGCACATGGATGCAGATAATGTAAAGAGAAATACTAGGTGCTGAAAGCCTGGCTGCAGGCGATGGGTACTTAGTCATGGAACAGGATAGGAGCTAATGGCTTCCTAGTTTTGACTCTGCACTGGAATTTTCATTCTCTGGCTGTGGATAAGCGCATAAGAACAGAATCGGTAACGGACATGTGACATACGTCATGAGGCTCCATACCTCCAGCACGGCTACTCTAACTTCAGAGGAAGTTGTTGACATATATAAAGTTTGGACCTGGCTGATAATCTTGCTGTGTGACATTTTTAGGTTCTTAATAAAGTCTTAATTTTAAAGAAATGTAAAGAAAAACACAGTATGACCCCCAAGGGTACCAGGCAGCTTGGCTGCTATAGTGGTAACCCAGTTAGTTTTGTATTTGGAGAGCCACCAGAGACACAGCTCCATTGTACAGGAGGAAATCCACAAATCCGGTGCTTGCCCCAGGCCCAGAGTCACCGAGTGACCGAACGATCACTCACACTTCTTGGTGGCTGCCAGCTTGGCTTTTCTGTATTCAGATGAACCAATGGAGTGGCGTCCTGGGGACTTAAGCAGTGTGCCACTGCCACCTGGTGGGGGCTTTTTCACACAGCCCAGGGCTTCCGCTGGGGACAGCCTCTCAGAACCCAGGACCACTAATAGAATACCTAAAGCTCACAACCCTCTCTGGAAACCCAGGGAGCCCAGAATGGTGGCCCCCTCAAAGGGAAGACCCTTGAGAGCAACGTTTACAAAGGGTTGTCCATGTCGCTGGTCCATGAGCGTTAGCTGTTCATCAAGAGCTCCTGTGTAGGAGATGGAGATGAGACAGGCGAGCGTGGAGAAAATGGCCCAGAGGGACTTGAGATACAGCGCCTGTACTCATCACTTTGCCCACGGTTATGACAGAATGCCTGGCAAAAGCTGATGGAAAGGTGGGTTTGTTTGGCTCACGGTTTGGGTGTAAAGTTTGTCTTGTTGGGGAAGCCACGGAGGCAGGCCTGTGAGGTCATACGGTTTCCTGCCAGCTTCTGCTTTTTACCCAGGCCCTAACCCAGGGGTGGTGCCACCCACATACTGATGAGTCATCTTCTTCAGCCAAGCACCTTCATTGGACGCGTCTCCTAGGTGAGCCCAAATCCAGCCCCGTTAGTAATGAAGAGCAGCTTTCTCAGGGCACTGACGTGACAACCCCTCTGTCACGTCACCTCTGGTTCTTCCGTGCCAACTCTCTGACCCGTGATAAAGTGGTAGAGAGCGTGTAAGGGGTGACATGACCCTCTGGATCCTGCCACAGACTGACTCCTATCTCCCACGCCCACCTCAGACTTAGGGCAGTGCCACACTGGGGTACTTGGTTTTCATCTCACGACCCTTTACCCTCTTCTTGTCCCTGTGGTACCTGCTACAAACAAGCTTCTAGTCCAGCCCTTGTACAAATGGCATCCCTGGGGCACAGCCTTCAGATAGCTGCTTGGATAGCCTCTGGGGGGCTGTACAACTTGGCAAAACACCTACCTTTTCATCTGTCACCCATATAATTGGCAAATGGGCCTGGCCTCCAGGCCAAAGTTGACAAGACTGATAGAGATTTAAAATTGCACACAGCTAACCAGTTTCCATCCTCCAGAGATAAAGCTGAATTAAACAATTTTAAGCCAGATGAGAAGGCTGAACATGTACAAGGTTGAGGATCAGGGTCATATATATCTGGGGGTGCCCTGGCCTGATCCCCTTGCAGGATGGGGGAGTCAGTCCCCCAGGCTCTATGCTACTACGCCCAGGCTGCCCCTTCCCTGGAAAATCTACAGCACAGAGTCCCTTCCGGTCAACCCAGCTCTCACATGTCCTGTCCACTCTCACTGAGGGACCTAAAACCCATCCTCAAGACAGGTCAGAAGCAATTCACACTCCACGGCCCTCCGCCAGCCCAAGGAAGGGCTGATGACAGTTAATGTTGGCCAGCAACAGCTGGGAGACAGTCTTCTGGGCATGACCATGGATTATCTAGACGAAGCTAGCCTCTGTGTATGCCTGTGGGAACCGTTGTGATTAGGTTAAATGAGTTGGAAAGATTCAAAGTAACAGCGAGTGGTCCTATCCCCCGGGTTGGGACCCTGGGCTGCTGAGAAGGGGAATGCTGAGCAGCAGTGGACATCAGTCTCTCCTCACCGAGTGTGGACACAACGTGACCGCCCAGCCCCCTCCCAGTCCCGACACCAGGCCTCCCCCACATGCAGGGCTGCGCTTTGAACTGTGTTGTAATTGGTTTTTGTTGCCTTGACACAAACCTAGACACACCTTAAAAGAGGGACTCTCAATTGCGAAACTGCCTCCGTCAGGTTGGCCTGCAGGCATGTCTATGGGGCATTTGCTTAACTGCTAACTGAGAAGGTCCAGCCCACTGTGTTCCCCTAGGAAAGTCACACAATAAACATGTGTAAGCTGTTGCTCTGAATAGGACCGAGGTAAAATGTGCAAAGCCGAGCCTACCCACCAGGACAGTGGGGAGCAGAGTGTTGATTTTCCTGTCTCGGGTTGGACGGATGACTGAAAATGCTCAAGGAAGCACCGTGACGTTGCGAAACTGGCAGTCAGTGAAGGCTGGCAGGTTCTTTGTGAGCTGTCCGAGAGGACCTGAGACCTCCACTGTGGTCTCCACCCAGGCTAAGCTAGGTCACCTCCCACATCCACTCACAATGACTTCTCAGTCTCCCTGTGGCCATGCTGAGCTCTCCGTGGAGCTAGGAGCCACAAGGACCGCTAGGTGTAATCAATGCATATGATAAATAAGAGTGGGGTATATCAATTGTCCTAGTGTGTGTGTGTGTGTGTGTGTGTGTGTGTGTGTGTGTGTGTTTGGTTTTTGTCAACCTGAAACAAGCTAGAGTTATCTGGGAAGAGGAACCTCAGTTGAGAAAATGCCTTCATCATATTACCTGTAGACTAATCTGTAGGACGTTTTCTTGAGTAATGATTGGTGTGGGGGGGCCCAGCCAACTTTGGGCAGTGTCTCCTCTAGGCAGGTGGTCCTGGGGATAAAAAACCAAGTAGGTAGGTAGCAAGCCAGTAACCATGGCCTGTTTCAGTTCCTGTCTTGAGTTCCTGCCTGACTTTTCTGGATGATAAATATAGGTATCTGTAACTGTATCAGGAAATATATGTACATGTATAAATATGTATATGATAAATATATGTATATGTAACTGTACCGGGAAAACCAAACCAAACACTTTTCACCCCAGGTTGCCTTTGGTTATGGTGCTTCATCACAGCAACAGAAGCCTTCACTAAGACAACAGAACATGCATGTACTGTACATGTATGCGCTGTACAAGTCAGCCAGGTCCAGGGCCGCAGCTCCTCTCCTAGGTACTGACGACGTCTTGGGATAGCAGCTAAGTAGACGCATGGCGGCACCAGATCGGACAACAAAGTCGGGCAAACACACGAGGTAAAGTGACACCCGCTTCCTTGTCGAGTGTGTTTGTGGTGCTGTTTCTCCACCCAAGGCTGCTGTGTGCTTCATTGTGTTTGACGGTGAGCTGGGCACAAACTGCGTTAGGTGTGACTCGAGCTTGCCCTGGTGTGTACACAAACAAACAACACAGAGATGTTATAGACGCCGGGAAAATGCCTCAGTCTGTGTTTCTATGACTGTGTTAAACACCTTAACCCTAGCAACTGGGGAGGAAAGGGTTTTATATCACCACAGTTTGTAGTCAGTCCAGGGAAGTCGGGACAGGAACTCAGGCACTGAGGGTACCTGGAAGCAGGCTCTGATTACCTACTGGTCTGTGCCTCATAGCTCAGGACCACCAGCTCATGGATGGCCCCACCCACAGAAACCTAGGCCCTCCCCTGTCAACCATCAATCAAGACAATCTAAGACAGGCTTGCCCACAAGCCAGTCTGGTGGAGGTGTTTTGCTCCCTTGAGGTTCCCTGTTCCCAAACAGCCCCAGCTTATGCCAAGCTGAACAGCATTGCCAAGCAAGGGTCAGCCTTGCCCAAAGAGGTAGCTGGGCCTCTGCCTACGTCTTCTGGAAGGTTCCCTTGGAGACTTTGAAAGGTCCCGCCTGAGTATCTTTGTTCATCCTGGGATCTTTCGATCGCCATGTTGTCTGGCTCCCTAAGTGACTGATTTAGGAGCCTTGGGTCACACAGTATCTGCTGGTTGAGTGGCTGAAACTTAAGTGGGTGACCAATGCTAGCGGCCACGCCATGGCGAGGCGGGTGGTTGGATGGCTTCTTGTGCGTTATCGCGGATGGTAGTCAGAAGACTCGCCTGGAAGAGAGCAGCGAGAGCCCCCAGTCCCCACTCCCACCTGGCTTTCCCCAGACTTAGCTCTATGTCTTCATCTCTTCCTATGCCTGATTGTAACCTTTATCTCTTCACAAAGTCCAGCCATGCATAGGACAGCTCTGTGGATCCTCCCACCCAATGATTGAGCCTGGGAATGGCCGTGTAGCTTGATCACGTCCACCTGTGACTCCCCCACCCACTTCCCCCTAGGAACCCCAGCCTGCCCCCTCCTGCTGTCCTCTTTGTTTATTGCTCCTATTCATTCATTTTCATTCATTCATTTTGGTAACCCACTGAGTCCACTCAGTGCTGCCTGTCGGAATGCTCGCTGGTCTTGCTGGCTTGCTCGTGTGCACCTAACCACAGCTGCTGGTGAGTTCACGGGTGTGATATCCACGCCAGGTCCAGAACACAGCAGTCCACAGGCCTGCTCCCCATTCTCCAGCTCTTATATTCTTTCTGCCCCACCTTCCACGGTGTGAGCTGAGCCTTCTAGGGGGTTCACCACCCTTTCTCACTGGTTCTGAGTCTCTGCATTGAGGAGCTTCTCTTGCCGAGGTTGAGAAAGCTGCTTCGTTGGCAAACAGCTGCATGGCTTTCTAGTTCCACCTGCTGGAGGCGTCATCACCTCTCCAGGCTTTTATGTATTTAATTATATTCATGTGCAGGAGTGTTTTGCCTGTGTGTTTGTCTGTGTACCACATGCATGCCTGGTATCCATGGAAGCCAGAAGAAGGGACTGGAGTTAGAGAGAATCGTGGACCACCTCATGGATGCTGGGATCGAACCCAGGGTCCCTGGAAAAGCAGCCAGAGCTCTTAACTGCTGAGCCATCTCTCCAGCCTTGTAGTCTTCTCTTTAATGACAGAAAGCCTGAACAGAAGGCAAGACTAAGAAGACCCCCAAAAGGTGCACTTGAGGAACACACCCCCACAGTGTTGCCTCATAGATCTCCTGGGCAGAGAACTACAGAAATTTTCAACCAAAGCTGCTAACAGGAACAGGCAGACAATTCTAAGAAAAGCCTGTTCCCTGTGGCCTAAGGAGCAGGGGGCAAATGGCCTAACAATTGAAAACATTAGCAACCTTCTCCTTACTCCAGCCAAACACAGCCTGCCCTTGGCGGTTTCTGCAGAACCACTTAGGGTTGAGAGGAGGGCTCTACCCACCCTCTCCTTTCACGGAAGTCAGGCTCAGTCCGGTCACCATGCTAGGTGATATTGGTAAGACAGAGCAGGGAGCTAACAGTCCCCTCTCTGCCTGGCAGAAGCAGGCAGCATGCCAACTTCCCTAAAAGGTAGCAGCACGGAGCAGGGACCTGAACCTCAGCTGCTGTCTAGCCACAGCTTATGAGACGGTGCGAAGTGAGACTTGACACCAGAGAGTTCCACTTCCTCTTCTGATGTCAGCTGGGTGCAGAAGGGCACTGAACCTCCAGTCCCAGCCAGCATCACTGAAACCCAAAAAGGTATTGCAAGACAGGGGTAGTCACCATTCGGTTTCTCTTCCATCTCTGGTGACAGTGAGGCCTCACTGAGAAAGGAATGTCTGCTTGTGCCCAGCAGCAATGAGACCGACTGAGACGGTGAGGGGAGCAAGAGAAGCACCTTGTCACTGTTGGCGCCATCGAGTGAAGCTCCTTGTCACTGTTGGCATCATCGAGTGAAGCTCCTTGTCACTGTTGGCACCATCGAGTGAAGCTCCTTGTCACTGTTGGCATCATCAAGTGAAGTTCCTTGTCACTGTTGGCATCATTGAGGAAGTACCTTGTCACTGTTGGGGCCATCGAGTGAAGCTCCTTGTCACTGTTGGCATCATCGAGTGAAGTACCTTGTCACTGTTGGCATCATCGAGTGAAGCTCCTTGTCACTGTTGGCATCATTGAGTGAAGTACCTTGTCACTGTTGGCATCATCGAGTGAAGCTCCTTGTCACTGTTGGCCATCGAGTGAAGCTCCTTGTCACTGTTGGCGCCATCGAGTGAAGCTCCTTGTCACTGTTGGCGCCATCGAGTGAAGCTCCTTGTCACTGTTGGCGCCATCGAGTGAAGCTCCTTGTCACTGTTGGCGTCATTGAGTGAAGCTCCTTGTCACTGTTGGTGCCATTGAGTGAAGCTCCTTGTCACTGTTGGCATCATCGAGTGAAGTTCCTTGTCACTGTTGGCATCATCGAGTGAAGCTCCTTGTCACTGTTGGCATCATCGAGTGAAGCTCCTTGTCACTGTTGGCACCATCGAGTGAAGCTCCTTGTCACTGTTGGCGCCATCGAGTGAAGCTCCTTGTCACTGTTGGCGTCATCGAGTGAAGCTCCTTGTCACTGTTGGCGTCATCGAGTGAAGCTCCTTGTCACTGTTGGCGTCATTGAGTGAAGCTCCTTGTCACTGTTGGTGCCATCGAGTGAAGTACCTTGTCACTGTTGGTGCCATTGAGTGAAGCTCCTTGTCACTGTTGGTGCCATCTAGTGAAGTACCTTGTCACTGTTGGTGCCATTGAGTGAAGCTCCTTGTCACTGTTGGCATCATCGAGTGAAGCTCCTTGTCACTGTTGGCGTCATCGAGCCCAGGGAAGAGTAAGCTTCACCCCTAATATTACCAGTGGGGCCAGGGTGGAGTATAGTGTTAGGATGCCTGTTTCACACTGCAAGGTCCTGGGTTCAATTGGGCTCTTCATACTTTCTTTTTTATAATACTAAATGATCACACACATGCACGTGCGCACGTGCATAGTAATGAAGTATGAAGAGAGACAAGGGGAAGAGAGAGAACATTGGTCTGTTCTGCTATCAGTGGGGAGTTGAGCTCAAACTCTCGCTCTGAGCAACACAGTGTGCACTGGTACCCGTACTGATTACTTAACTATTGCTGGGGTAAAACACCATGACCAAGGCAACTTATAAAAAGTGTTTGTTTCAGCTTTTGGCCCCGGGGGATAAGGAGACATGACAGCCAGGTCAGGCGGCAGAGACATAGCAGCTGGAGCAGGAAGCAGGATACTGAGAGCTCACATCCTGGAGGCAGAGGGGAAGCCATTGCGAATGGCAGGAATCTTTTAGCTCAGAAATCCTTTCCCCAATGACATGCTTCCTCCAGCAAGGCCACACCCAAACATACCCCCCAAGGAGACTGGGCCTGGCATAGGCTTTCAAACTCTTAAAGCCCACTTCCAGTGACACACCTCCTCCAACAAGGCCACACCTCCTAATCCTTCCCAAAAACTTTCACTAACTGGGGACCATGTGTGCAAACATATGAGCCTATGGGAGCCATTATCCTCCTAGTCACCCCAAGTGCCAGTAACTGGGGACCACGTGGTTAGATGCATGTGCCTCTGGAGGACAACACTCACTCAAATCACAACACCAAACCTTCTCTTGGCTAGGGGCCAGTGGGCTAAAGGTTCTCCTGTCCTTGGCTAGTGTGGGGATGTGGCTTGCCTGTGTTTCCCCAAAGATTTGTGTGACTTTCCACATGACAATACTGAGAGGCAGAGGGCTTTAAGAAGTAGGGCACAGGGGAGGTGACAGGATTGAGAAAGTCCTCTCAGGCCTGGGTTAGCTCTCACAAGACTGAGTACAAAGGGAGGCCACTCACAGGCACCGACCCTCCTCCACACGGCTGTTTCCTTCCCACCACCCTCCATGTTACACCAGATGCCAGTCCCAGGCTGTTTGGCTACTCCAGTCAACACAATTAGGAGCTAATTGAACTTCTTCTTTCATTGTTATGGCAAAACAAAATCAACTACAACGCCATCTCTATATAAAAAGTCAGTGTTCTCCTGTTCCCGGGGAGGGGGGAGGGGGAGTGTACACTGAGACCCAGCAGGAAACTAAACAGACAAATTCATACAACACAGGAACTGCTGCTGAGACACACCACACACACACACACACACACACACGCACGCATGGCGTAACTATCTTAGCTGAAGCAAAGATAATCTAAGGAGAGATATGTGTTCCCCTGCCTGTGGTTATCAGACCTTTGAAACAATGAACCCCAAGAAATTAATCTTCCCAAGAATCTCTTGCTGGGGGTAGAATAGGCCTGGGAACCGAGTGACAGCCAGAGAAGGGTGTGTCTCCCAGGAGAGACCTCACACAGTTCTGACGTCTGGCAAACTCACCGAGATGGATCAGTGAGTGATGGGAACACACTCTGACCTGGTCTGAATTGTGTTCGCCTTTTGCCTTCTACTTAAACATAGACCTCCTCCTATCAGGACCCCAAAGATGGACGTGGGGGGGGATCATCCACTGGCCCTCTATGTGTTCCTCTTCTCAGGATGAGCACACAAATCTCCTCTGCTTTCACAGTTATCTGTCTGACTGGCCTGTTGAGGAGGGTGGCTGAGCCTGACATGTTCGGGCTGCCAGGCTCATGCTCTGACTTAGACATCTATGCTAACATCAGGATAGACACAACTATGTCTATCATGGGGGGATGGGGAGGCAGCCCTGGAGATGCCTACAATAACACGCACAGCACAAATGCCCATGATCCAGTCCCAGTGAAAACCGGGCCCCCAGGCCTGCTGGGTAGAGGGTGTCTTTCGACCGTGAGCTCCGGTTCTCTCCTGCAGTCCTTGAATGAAACTACCACCTGCTTCTGGATCTGGCTGGTTGTTGGGAAATGTGCTGCAAACTCTGAGCTGTCTCAGACTTAGGAGTTCAACATTTCTGGGAATCTGGTCCATTAACTTGCACCCCAACTCTCAGAACAGGGCTTGACCCTCTCTGCCCTTAGACAAACCACTGTCGTCCTGTTTCTACAAGGAACCTGTTACAGGCGTCAGGGGCCGCCACCCCGCCAGGCACCATCCTCTCTCCCATTGTGGAATACAAAGAGGCTGTTGACTCCTCCCTGGCAGTGAGGAGCAGTCTGACCTTGGGAGCATTCTGCTCCTGGAAGGCAGGTCTACCTCTCCCTCCTCCCAGACAGGTCTTTGGCAGCAGGGCACAGTCCCTCATCCCATGACACACCTGAATCATACCAGCCAGCTCCCTCGGGCTCCAAGGAAAGTCCATTATGCAAAGCCAAGCATTGTGTTCTTGGGTAGGTGACAAGCTGGGACACTGCTCAGCAAGGCCAAATATGGATGTCCATTGTCCCCAACCCAAGAGGTGAGGGAGGATCTGCGTCTGCCCCAACATGTCATCCAGATGCCTCATTGTGGGATCCCAGGTGCCATGGGGACCCTCACTATCTCACAGAAAGTCCAGCCCTCCTCCAGGGCCACAGAGTGGTGTGGGGTTTAAGTCTAGCTGTAACTTAAGCAATAGTCTCTGTTAACGAGACATCGGATACCAAGAAGACCCTCTGGCTTCTGCAGGGAGCACCTTCTCAGCAAGACAGGGCTTGTGGGTTTGTCCTGAATCTCTACACTTCTGGAGAGACCATCAGAAGTAGAGAAGGACTCCACATGCCAGCCTAGTCACACTCTTAAGTTATTGTCTGGCTCTGGCATCTCCTCAAGATTTGAAGATCTACAGAGTATTCCTCTTCCCAATGTGGCTACATAGTAGGAATCTCTCTCAGCTTTTAACTAGTACTTTAACCGGCCTTTGGGGGACGAAAGGCTGGGCCTAGCTTAATAGGGCTCCCAGAGCCCGGGCTCTGACCCTAACCTACCACAGGGACTGACTGTCTCTTGTTTCTAACTAGAATGTCACCTGGTAGCTCCCACACACATCCCACTGCAGCATCCGCATCCACCTCCACTAGGTACCTGAAGTCCCAGCCTGCCCCGAAGCATAGACACCTGGCAACTCCAGAAGGCGACTGAACCAAGGCCTCCCCCTCCCCAGTTCCTTCAGCTTCACCTCATTTCCCAAGGACGATGTAAAACCAGGAATCATACATTGCAGAGCCTTAAGATGGCGATACGGCAGCACGAGAGAGGCAGACTCCAAGGTCTACCCCGATTTGCCATGTGACTTCCCCCAGCTCCCCTTGCTCTTCCAGACAACATGATGAGCACAGGAGTGGGCCCAGCAGAGTCCAGACCTAACACCTGCTTGGTCTGTCCCCTGCCTGCACATCATTCTTCTGCCTTTTTGCACTTCCTGTCACACTGCAAGGAAGTCCCGGCCCACTTCCCCTCCCTCCCTTCAGGGAAATCGTGCTGTCTCATGTTAGTTCTGTCTGTCCAGTCATCCCACTTCAGGCCCAGATGCAGCCTAGCCAGCCGAGGCCCAACCCAAGAGAACAGGATGCCTCCCTCTGGACCAAAAGGGAAGTGGGGCTGAGCAGCTGCAGATGGCAATTCCAGACTCTGAGTGGAAAAATAAAACCCTGCTGTCAATGGTTGCTCCTTGCACCCAGGAAAAGCCATCCAATCACAGAGAGAAGCAGGGCCTCGTCACTTGGATTCATTGTGGCTTCTAAAGACCTGTGCCTGCTTTTGGAAACAAATTGATCATTCCTAACTGATGAACCTAAACAAAACAAAACAAAATAAAAACAGTCCAGTTTGGACCCAGCAGGTAGTCAGAGTTCTGTTCTCCTGCCTAGACTCAAAGCAAGTGCTGACCTTGACCCAGAATTACCTGTGGCAGTGGAGGGATCCCATTGAGACAGAAGTGTTTATACAAACAGTGCTTTGTGGGGACAACAGAACGAGGTGTCGTTGTTCTACGGATGAACTAAAGCTCTTTGGCGGCGTTGATTCGGCCGACAGGACTGTGCTGTGCATTTTAGTTGCCCCAGAGCCCAACACAGAACTGGGGTGCAGCAAGCTCCAGAAACATGAGGGGGGCCATGCACAGTGGAACATGAATGCTAAGCATGTAATCCCAGGACTGGGGAGGCTCAGGAGGATGGTCAAGCCCAGGTGACATAGTAAGACAGTGTTTCCAAAACACAAAAAGAAGAAGAGGATGAGGGGAGTAAGAAGCAAGAGGGAGATGGAAGAGAGGAAAGGAAAAGGAGGGGGAAGAAGAGGCAGAAGGAGAAACCGAAAGAAGAGGATGAAGAAAGAGGAGAAGGAGGAAGAAAATGAGGCGGAGAGAGAAGAGGAGGAAGAGGGGAGATCTTGGAACACAGAGAGCCTCCCAGGCGGAAATAGAGAGTTGGGGCGGTCACCCACCAGCCCTGCTACCTAGTATCGCTACTTCCCGTGGCCCAACTCAGTGTGAGCTCAGCCCTCATTTGGCCCATCCTCCTGAGCTTGGCAGTGTCTGCCCCTTGCTTCTGGCGAACAGAATACGGGAACAGCAGGTAAATGAGCGTGTGCACATGTGACTGTGTGCTCGTTGTGCAAGACTGGGTCCTCTTGCTAGTGATTCCCGCCCTCCCTGGGCGTGAGAAAGCATGCAGCCATGTTGGAGAACCCCACATAGCAAGGAGCTCAGGAGCCCACAGCTGTCAGTCCGCAGCTGGAACCCAAATGAGGCCCCGAGTCCTCAGCCACACAGAACTTAACTGCCTGCAGCCATGGGAGCCCTGAGCCTACGCTTCCCCAGGGGAGCTTCAGGCTGAGCTTGCTGGACACCTTAACTCTCTGCCAAGGAGTAGAAAATGCCTGTTGGCGTGGTGTCGGGCTGGGCTCCCGAGCCACAGGAACTGGTTCAGAATAGACAATTGTTTCAGGCAGCAAACCTCAAGGTCATTTGATTTGTTGCCTGATAGTGGACAGACAACACAGGGCTGTGCTGAGAAGTTTTGACGGATCTTCAGGACAGTGGAAATAGTTAAGGGTGTCTGTTAGATGGCAGAGGCGGGGTGCAGACAGGGCAACGTCAAACAGACGCCATTGTGTGTTGCTGAGCAATTACTAGGAGTGGATCGGTCTCCCAGTCTTTCCTGACCAATCTCTGACGGGTCAAGAAGCACCATGCTAAGCACCCAATCACTGTGTTAAACACTCTCCACATCTATCTCATTTAACCTTCGGTCACAAGGATTCGGAGGCTATCATTGCACCCTCTGCCCCTCCCCATCCTGATCCCCCTCCCTTTCCCCCTCCTCCTCCCCCTTCTCCTCCTCCTTCTCCTCCTCCTCCCCATCCTCATCCTCTCCCTCCTCCTCCCCATCCTGATCCCCCTCCCTTTCCCCTCCTCCCCTTCTCCTCCTTCTTCTCCTCCTCCTCCCCATCCTCATCCTCTCCCTCCTCCTCCCCATCCTGATCCCCCTCCCTTTCCCCTCCTCCCCCTTCTCCTCCTCCTTCTCCTCCTCCTCCCCATCCTCATCCTCTCCCTCCTCCTCCCCATCCTGATCCCCTTCTTCCTCCCCATCCTGATTCCTCTCCTCCTCCTACGCCTCAGAGACAGGGTCTCATGTAGCACAGGCTGGCCTTAAATTCACTAAGTAGCCTAGGCTGACTTTGAACTCTAGATTTTCCTTTCTCTAACTCCCAAATGTTGAGATTGCCAGTGTGAGCCCCCACACCCAGATCACCCCTATTTTATAGACAGGAAAACTGAGTGCAGAGAAGTTAGGCCCCTCATCCAAGGTCAGCTGGCCAACAGGTGACAGAGCTGGCACTGAGGCCACGGGTCTTCTCACGCTGCTCTGCCTCTAAGAGGCTTTGTGGTGATTTTCCAGGAGGGGTGGAGCTGGAGGAGCCGTGGTCATCAGCCCGTGGTGGGGGACAAGAGAGTGGCACGTGCACCATGAGTGTGGGAAAGCCCTCTCTGGTGAGGCAGTTAGAGAGGAGGAAGCAGGGCAGAGGGTGGCTCGGAGGCTGTGGGAGCCTGTGTGGTGCAGGGATCAGGAGAGACGGGGCTGGACCTGGAGTGGACCATAGAGAGTGGAGGACCAAGCAAGAGTAAAGACGACGGCCGAAAGATAACTGGGAGGCTGGGGAGAGGGCTCGGTGTGCAGGCGCGAGGAAGGGGCTAACTGAAGCAGCACACGCCTATAATCCCAGCCCTGGGGAAGCTGCCAGACAACCCTGAAGCTTGCTGGCCAGTCAGCCCCCCAAATCAGCGAGTTCTAGGTTCAGTGGGAGAACAAAAACCAAGCATGGAGTGATTGACATCTGATGTCAACCCCTGGCCTCTGAGAATACACTACACATAGGCACATATACCACATGCACGCACACACACCACACACATACACACACCACACACATACACACACACACTACACACATGCACATATACACACACAACATCACACCACACACACCACATGCACACACACCACACACACATGCACATGTACTATACATACAAATACACCACACACATACCACATGCACATACACCACACACTACACACATACACACTATACACACACCACATACATACACACACATGCATACACACCACACACACATACACACTATATATACCACATACACATGCACATACACCACACATACACACACTACACACATACACATGCATACACATATACACACTACACACATACAACAACACACATAAATACATATGCACACACACCGTATGCACACACACTACCGACATGCACCACATGCACACACACACAGCAACCCATGTGTGCACCCATACGCGTGCACACAACACCTACATGAATAATCATCTCATAAGCTAGAGCTACATTAAAATGGTCTGGTGTCTCCTTTCTGTTTCTGCACTGTAGCCCAGCGGTCTGCTCTTCCTCCACTTCCTCCTCCTCCACCTCCACCTCCTCCTCCTCCTCCACTTTCTCCACGTCCTCCACCTCTTCCTCCTCCTCCAAGACACACTAGGGGCAATGGAGACCAAGCAGCCAGTCCATGAGCCCCAGCCAGTCTGTTAGCAGTTGGCTTTGCCTTCAGATGTTATTCTGTCCTCCAAACCCTGGAAGTGCATTCAGTAGTGAATGTGATTGGTTGCCTAGCACACAGGGGCCAGGTGGGCACCGCCATGGTGAGAATCAGATCTCTCTCTCTCTCTCTCTCTCTCTCTCTCTCTCTCTCTCTCTCTCTCTGAGCTCTCAGGGCAAAACACGCCTCCCTGCCCTGCCCCTGCCAACCTTGAGGCTCAGACTTGCCAGGGTCCTGCTAAGCCTGTCAGTAGCTTCCACACACTCTCCAGCAGAATTAAACAAAGCCGGGCATCGAGTAGGATGAGCCAGGCTCAGGACAAATGCTGTAATTAGGGTTTTTGTTGGTGGTGGTAATGGTGGTGGTGATGGCGGTGATGGTGGTGATGGTGATGGTGGTGATAGTGGTGGTGATGGTGGTGGAGGTGGTGGTGGTGATGGCAGTAATGGTGGCCATGATGGTGATGACAGTGATGATGGTGGTGATGGTGGTGGCGGTGGTGGTGGTGATGATGGTGGTGATGGTGGTGGCGGTGGTGGTGGTGATGGCAGTGATGATGGTGGTGATGGTGGTGGAGGTGATGGTGGTGATGGTGATGGTGGTGGTGGTGATGGTGCTGGTGGTGATGGTGATGGTGATGGTGGTGATGGTGATGGTGGTGGTGGTGATGGTGGTGGTGGTGATGGTGGTGGTGGTGATGGTGGTGGAGGTGGTGGTGGTGATGGCAGTAATGGTGGCCATGATGGTGATGGCAGTGATGATGGTGGTGATGGTGATGGTGGTGGTGGTGATGGTGGTGGTGGTGATGGTGGTGGTGGTGCTTTTTGTTTGTTTTTTAGTCTGGGGTGGTTTTTTCTTGGTTTTGGTTTTTCGAGACAGGGTTTCTCTGTGTAGCCCTAACTTTCCTGGAACTCACTCTGTAGACCAGGCTGACCTTGAACTCAGAACTCTGCCTGCCTCTGCCTCCTGAGTGCTAGGATTAAAGGCGTGTGCCACCAATGCCAGGCTTGCAGTTAGGTTTTTATATCTGATGACCTTCAAACCAGCCAATCCTGCTTGAATAGTGAAGGCAATGGCTTCTTGTTGGGGTGCCCGGTGGCTGGCGCACTTCTCACTAAGATGCCCCAGAGCCAAGACTGCTGGCTGGACTGGCTCTCCCGGTGGCCTCCACAGGAGGAAGGGCCTCAGGCTTCAGTGGAGCAGAGCAGGTGCCTAGCCAGCCTGCCTGAGCTTATGCCTCTGCTCTTGTCTCCATGTCCTCCCTGACTGTGACCTCCCTGCATTGTTTCCCACCTGGCTTGTCCAGCCACAGGGCCTCTCTCTTCCTGTGCCACCCACGGGACATCCTCGCTGACCTCCCTCGTGCCTGTCAGCCATGCATGTTACCTTAGTCCTGTCAGAGGCTGGTTCCCTTCTCTCCTGCTCTCCAGCACCTACAGAAGCTGCTCATAGCAGCTTGCCTCAGTTTCCTTTCTTCGTTGACTGAACCACCTGTGTTCAGGGCCAAGTCCTGTACTTTGACCTCTCCACAAAGATGGACTTGTGGAGCCTTCAAAAAGCACAGGCATGGAACACAGGACGGGATTGCTGGCAGGTAATGAGGCTGTGCCCCCACCCCGAGTGCCTATGCACTCACCACGCCTGTCAAGACAGCCCTGTAACTTTTTACTGCAAGCACCTTCACTTCTGTCCGAGGACTTTCTTGGCCCCGAGACAAGCAAACACCACACACAGATCAGACCACGGAACTGGGGAGGTTCCTTGTGGAATCAGCCTTCAGGATGACGGCAGCCCATGAATAGGAAACCCAGTTTCCTCAACCTGTATAGGAGACAACACAACCATGCTCTGGGCCGTCTTCCAAAGGGAGTTCTCATGCCTAGAACAAGGAGTCCAAGGCATGGTGCTAAAACTTACCAGACCAGAGCTGATCTAAACACTTTAATACAGCGTTAAAAGGGGCTCAGTGGATGAGGCGCTTGCCACACACGCACGAAGACCCGAGTCTACAGCCCCAGATCCCACATAGAGCCTGATGAGGCTGCACGCATCCATGGTCTCAGGGATCCCACAGAGAACTGGAAAGTGGAGACAGGAGAATTCCTAGGAGTCTGTGGGTCAGCTAGACTAGGGTGCCCTGCTGCCAACAAGAGACCCCGCCTCAAAGTGCAAGGTGACGAACATCAGAGTGTCATTGACCTCCATCTGTGTGCCATGGCAGGCACTGTTGTGGCTCTCTGTGGCACCTATTAGCATGTGAAAGTGCATACTGACCTCCAGACCCCTTTAGTATCACAAGTGCCTACTGAATATTTCAAAGCACATGCTGGCGTCCTGGCCCTGCCCTACCCTGAACTTCTCCAGCTCATGAGCTTTCCTCCCTTGAGCTTGGAATTATCCTTATAGCCCCACTGTTTTGGCTATTATCTATCTGTCTATCCATCCACCTATCTATCTATCTATCTATCTATCTATCTATCTATCTATCTATCTATCTATCCATCCCTCCATCTATCTATCTCTATCCCCCACTCTCCTCCTCTTTCTCCCTCTCTCTCCCTCCCAGCTCCGCTCCTGCCTCTCTCATGATCGGGTCCAGTCTGCTGGCCAGGTCCACTCTACCACTTTTTCCCTCTGCTCTGGACTCTTCCAGATGCCTCTGGCTGTTCTCTCTCATAGAGCAGACAGGTCATCATCGGTTTGTACAGGTGTGAGCTGCTGCGTGGGTGCTAGACACTGAACCCATGCTAATATCTCATATCAGCCTCCGCTTATTTGGTTTTATAGGCAGTTTCATGTAACCCAGGCTGGCCTTGAACTCAAGATGCATCAAAGGATAATCCTTAATGCCTGACCTTCCTGCCTCCACCTATCCAGAGTTGGGATTACAAGCAAGCACTTTTGTGCCCAGTTTATGCAGTGCCAAGGATCAAACCCAGGGCTCCAAGCAGGCTGGGCAAGCACTCTGCCCACTGAGCCGCACCCCCCCAAGGGGTTGTTAATAGTCACAGCCATATGGGAGTTCCTGTACGTAGTCCCTGAAGCTCTGCCTTTTTAACAGCAATGCCGCACTATTCCTGAAGATCAGAGTTCAGAACACCCTCCACGCCTGGCATCAGCCCTCAGAGATGTGATCCAGTCCACCACTGGCAGCAGGCCTAGGAAACCACCAGGATTTCATACTCTGCAGTGGGCAAAGGCCCAGAACCAGCAGTGCAGGTTCTGGAAGTCGCTCCCTATGAAGCTGAGCGTAAGGGCCAGTCTTAGCAACTGAATGAACATCTCCTTTCCTCTTTCAAGTCATTGCCAGGCTGCCTAGGATTGAGGCAGCAGGATAGGGCAGAGATCCAGAGGCTTCCACGGGTGGCCTTGTGAGTTAGCCTACCAGGAAAGCAAGCTGACAAAGGGAAAGGGGGAGCACCCCTGCCCCCTCTGAGAACAGTGTGGGAGTAGAGGCTGGGGCTTCCGCTGCAGCTACCTCTGGAGGGCTCTGAAAACCTGGACATTCTTAGCTCCCATGCCCTACCTGGGTGACCCCACCCTCAGTCAGTACAACCCCTTCTGTTCTCGTCTCCACTTGGGGTGCAGGGCTTCCGCCAACCATTCTCAAGGCATCCAGGGCAAGGCCACCAGGAAGAGGCCACAGCTCTCCATCTTTCAGAATAAGAGCCCTGTCCCTGCCTAGGAGACAGTTCCTCCCACCTCCATCCTGCCTTTCCCCTGAAGCCACGGTGCTCATGTGTTAAGGCTGGAGCCCTGAGTTTTTCTCCAAGGTCTCGGCACAGAATACATGTAGACCAACTCCATGTGCTGGCAGGTCCTCAACCCTCTTGGCTCCACAGCGATCATCCCTGGCAGGAGAAGGATCTGTCACCAGGACCGTGAAGTCTAAGAAGGCAGAACTATTCTAGGGTCAGAGTCCCGCAGATATGATCTTAGGCCTGCTGGGTCCACCAACTTCTTGAAACACCCAAATAAGATGTAAGGGGTTCCTATATTTGAGTGAGTTCCAATTTATTTAGCATTTCCTCCTACATGAGAGGAGATGACAGAGCCGAGTTATCAGCAGAGCTGCGACTTTGTCACCAATGGAGATCTCCAAAAGCTTTACCTTGTCATCATTGGAGAAGGCATCTGAGTCATTCTCTGTCTCCAATAAACACACAAATACATCAATTTCATTGGCAGAAGCTGACCTAGTAGTCCAGATTTCCCTCGATGGTTGGCCACTGGCAATCACATTTTCTTTTGTTCCTGTCTTCGTTGCTAATGCTAGCTCTTAAGTCATACCTTAACAAAGCAGTGTGCGTATAAACTGCAAAATAACTACAGACTGGTTAGAGAGGCCTGTGGAGGCAGGGTTGCGGGTTGCGGCAGAGAGAGAGAACTGAATACTTGGTCTCTAGTTGGTGAACGTGTTTGGGAAGGATAGGATGTGACCTTGCTGGGGAGACTTGTGTCACTGGGGATGGGCTTTGAGGTTTCCAAAGACTCCTGAGATTTCCAGTTCTCTCTCTGTATCTCTTGGCCAGGGATCAAGATGTGAGCTCTCAGCTGTTCATTCTCTCTGGCATCATGGACTCTCTCTCTCGGATCACAACTGTAAATCACATTAAATGCTTTCTTTATACATTTCCTTGGTCGTAGTGTTGTACCACAGCAGTAGAAAAGTAACTAAGAGAGACGCCTGTTAGGTCCATTTAATTTATGATGTCATTTAACTCCAGGGTTTCTATGCTTACATTTTGTCCTGATGACCTGTCTACCGGTGAGATTGGGGTATTGAACCCATCCACTATCACTGTGTTAGGGGCAGTCTGGTGTGTGGTTTTATTTTGACAATGTCTTGTTTTGAAATTGGGTGTTTGGTATATGCTTATATGGGGAATTTCCTTCAGTGGGTGTGTTTCTGACTAATTTGGGTTTGAGGTCTATTTTCTCAGATCTTAGAATAGCTCTGCCTGCCCATTTCTTAGTTCCATTTGCTGGAATGTCGTTTCCCATTCTTTCACTCTGTGGTGGTGTCCAGTCAGTCATGAGGTTGTGTTTCTTAGAGGCAGCAAACAGATGCATCGTGTTTTTTAATCCAACCTACTAGTCTGTGTCTCTCTACTGGGGAATTGAGACTATTGACATTAAGAGTTATTGTTGAAAGAGTCATGCTAATTCCCGTTGTTTTCTGATGTTTTTCTTAGAACTCCTCTGATCAGCTGCTCTGGGCTTTGACTTGTTTGATGTGTTTACTCTTGTCTTCAGACTGAAGAAATTCCTATCAGTATCCTCTGGGCTGGACCAGTGGTTGCAAATTTCTTTAACCTATTTTTATCACAGAAAGTTTTAATTTCCCCTTCAATTTTAATAAATAGTTTTGCTGGGTATAATAGTTGATAGTTATGGTCTTCTAGAGCTTGGAACACATCTTTCCAGGCCCTTCTGGCTTTAAAAGTTTATGTCAAATAACCAAGTGTCAGTCTGATAGGACTGCCTTTATAAGATACTTGACCTTTCTCTCTTGAAATGCTTAAATTTGTATTTATTTATTTCATGTTATATGTGTAAATGTTGCCTGCATGTAAGTGCACCACACGCACACAATACCTGCAGAGGCCAGAAGAGGGTGTGGAATCCCCCTGGAATTGGTGTTAAAGACAGTTGTGTGTGCCATGCAGGTGCTGGGAATTATTCCCTGGTCTTCTTCAAGAGCAGCCAATGCTGTGAACTGCTGAGCCATTTCCCCAGCCCCTCCTCCTGTGACTTAAATACCCTTTCTTTATTCTGTGTTTTAATGTTTCGACGATGTTGTGAAGGGTTTTGCTTCTGTCTTTTCTAGCTGGCATCATCATAGGCCTCTTATACCTAGACACACACCTTTTTCTCTAGATTTGGGAAATTTTCATCTACAATCTTATTGAAAATAGTCTCAATGCCTTTGCTGTGATGTTCTTCTGTTGCTCTACGTCCACAACCCACAGCTTTTCCTGTATCATAGAGTTCTCCCAGTTTCTGTTCATATTTCTGTAAATGTATGTATTGTTTATATTTAAGATTATTTGTTCACCTTTACTGAGTGATCCAATTCTATTCTTGGTTCTCTGTTCCATTCTGTTGGTGAGGCTTTCCACCAAGGCTTATATTTGTCTCATTGAATTTTTCACTTTCAGTTTGGGTTTTTTAAGCAAGTCTATATCTTTGTTGAATTCTATTTTCATATCTTGGATTGCTTGCCTTATTTCATTACTCTTTTCTTTTTCATTTTCTTGAAGTATAGTTATATCTTTTTTGAGTTGCTTGACCTTGCTTATCATCAGTCTTTGAATTCTCTATCTGATAGTTTTCCAGGTCATTTTCACTAGGTGTGGTTATTAGCTGTCTTAGTTGGGGTTTCTATTGCTGTGAAGAGACACCATGATCACGCACCTCTTAAAAAAGAAACATTTCATGTTTCAGAGGTGCAGTCCATTATCACCATGGCATGGGGTATGGTGATATGCAGGCAGGGGTGGTGCTGGAGAGGTAGCTGAGTGTTCTATATCTGATCTAAGGCACCAGAAAGTGAACTGTGTCCCACCCTGGGAATAGCTTGAGCATATAAGACCTCAAAGCCTTCCCCCATAGAGACACTCTTCATCCAACAAGGCCACCCTTACTTCAACAAGGTCATGCCTCTTAACAGCGCCATCTCCTAGAGGCCAAGCATTCAGACACAAGAGTCTGTCAGAGCCATTCCTGTTCAAACCAAAACACTAGGGGGATGTTGTTTGTGGGGGACATAGGCCTTGGCTTTTCACATTGTTTAGATTTCTGTGCTGAGATTTGTACATCTGAAGTTAGTTGGTTGAGTTTTTCTTTTATACTTTGCATTTTTAAAATTCAAGCCTCCCTTTCCTTTCTGTAGTGGTTTTCACAATTTTCAGTATAAGGCTGAGGAGTCATTGCCTCCCACGGACCGGTATTTCGGGCCTGAGACTCTATCTCAAGTCTTCCTTTGTGGTCCAAATACTGTCTTTTGTCCATGAGGGCCTCCTTCCCGGGTTTGCAGCTTTCTCTGTGGGTTGGGGAACTGTCCCCCAGTCCCCACCCTGTCTCTGCAGCGTCCGCTGAAGCTGTGCAGGAAGTGAAACCTGCACACACCATTGCCCTGCCCAGGCTCAGGGCAGTCCCACCCATGAAATGACTGTAAAGTGGGAGATGCCCCCTCTGCTCATGGGCTTAACCAAGACTCAAATTCAGTCCCACCTTGGGTTCACAGCTTCTTAAGAAGTCACTTTGGGGTATGGGACTCCCTAAGCACCCACTATGACCAAATTTTAATTTTAATTAATTTTTTTGTTTTTTATATTATTTTTTAATTAATTAATTTATTTATTTATTAAAGATTTCTGCCTCCTCCCCGCCACTGCCTCCCATTCCCCTCCCCCTCCCCCAATCAAGTCCCCCTCCCTCATCAGCCCGAAGAGCAATCAGGGTTCCCTGCCCTGTGGGAAGTCCAAGGACCACCCACCTCCATCCAGGTCTAGTAAGGTGAGCATCCAAACTGCCTAGGCTCCCACAAAGCCAGTACGTGCAGTGGGATAAAAAACCCATTGCCATTGTTCTTGAGTTCTCAGTAGTCCTCATTTTCCGCTATGTTCAGCGAGTCCAGTTTTATCCCATGCTTTTTAAGACCCAGGCCAGCTGGCCTTGGTGAGTTCCCGATAGAACATCCCCATTGTCTCAGTGTGTGGGTGCACCCCTCGCGGTCCTGAGCTCCTTGCTCGTGCTCTCTCTCCTTCTGCTCCTGATTTAGACCTTGAGATCTCTGTCCGGTGCTCCAATGTGGGTCTCTGTCTCTGTCTCCTTTCATCACCTGATGAAGGTTAATATTCAGGAGGATGCCTATATGTTTTTCTTTGGGTTCACCTTCTTATTTAGCTTCTCTAGGATCACGAATTATAGGCTCAATGTCCCTTATTTATGGCTAGAAACCAAATATGAGTGAGTACATCCCATGTTCCTCTTTTTGGGTCTGGCTTACCTCACTCAGGATAGTGTTTTCTATTTCCATCCATTTGCATGCAAAATTCAAGAAGTCATTGTTTTTTACTGCTGAGTAGTACTCTAATATGTATATATTCCATACTTTCTTCATCCATTCTTCCATTGAAGGGCATCTAGGTTGTTTCCAGGTTCTGGCTATTACAAACAATGCTGCTATGAACATAGTTGAGCATATACTTTTGTTGTATGATAGGGCATCTCTTGGGTATATTCCCAAGAGTGGTATTGCTGGGTCCAGGGGTAGATTGATCCCGAATTTCCTGAGAAACAGCCACACTAATTTCCAAAGTGGTTGCACAAGTTTGCATTCCCACCAGCAATGGATGAGTGTACCCCTTTCTCCACAACCTCTCCAGCAAAGGCTATCATTGGTATTTTTTATTTTAGCCATTCTGACAGGCGTAAGATGGTATCTTAAAGTTGTCTTGATTTGCATTTCCCTGATCGCTAAGGAAGTTGAGCATGACCTTAAGTGTCTTTTGGCCATTTGAAGTTCTTCTGTTGAGAATTCTCTGTTCAGCTCAGTGCCCCATTTTATAATTGGGTTGATTAGGCTTTTGCGGTCTAGTTTCTTGCGTTCTTTATATATTTTGGAGATCAGACCTTTGTCAGTTGCGGGGTTGGTGAAGATCATCTCCCAGTCAGTAGGTTGCCTTTTTGTCTTAGTGACAGTGTCCTTTGCTTTACAGAAGCTTCTCAGTCTCAGGAGGTCCATTTATTCAATGAGGCCCTTAATGTCTGTGCTGTTGGGGTTATACGTAGGAAGTGGTCTCCTGTGCCCATGTGTTGTAGAGTACTTCCCACTTTCTCTTCTATCAGGTTCAGTGTGTTCGGACTGATATTGAGGTCTTTAATCCATTTGGACTTGAGTTTTGTGCATGGTGATAGATATGGATCTATTTTTATTCTTCTACAGATTGACATCCAGTTTTGCCAGCACAATTTGTTGAGGATGCTCTCTTTTTTCCATTGTATACTTTTAGCTCCTTTATCAAAAATCAGGTGTTCATAGCTTTGTGGATTAAAGTCAGGGTCTTCTATTCTATTCCATTGGCCGACTTCTCTGTTTTTATGCCAATACCAAGCTGTTTTCAATACTGTAGCTCTGTAATAGAGTTTGAAGTCAGGGATGGTAATGTCTCCAGACGATCCTATATCGTATAAGATTGTTTTGGCTATCCTGGGTTTTTTTGTTTTTCCATATAAAGTTGATTATTGTCTTCTCCAGATCTGTGAAGAATTTTGATGGGGATTGCATTGAATCTATAGATTGCTTTTGGTAGAATTGCCATTTTTACTAGGTTGATCCTCCCAATGCAAGAGCAAGGGAGATCCTTCCATTTTCTGGTGTCCTCTTCAATTTCTTTCTTCAAAGACTTAAAGTTCTTGTCAAATAGATCTTTCACTTCCTTGGTCAGAGTTACCCCAAGATATTTTATGCTATTCGTGGCTATTGTGAAAGGTGATGCTTCTCTGATTTCCCTCTCTGCTTCCTTATCCTTAGTGTATAGGAAAGCAACTGATTTTTTGGAGTTGATCTTGTATCCTGCCACATTACTAAAGGTGTTTATCAGCTGTAGGAGTTCTTTGGTAGAGTTTTTGCTGTCGCTTATGTATACTATCATATCATCTGCAAATAACGAAAGCTTAACTTCTTCCTTTCCAATATGAATCCCCTTGATCCCCTTATGTTGTCTTATTGCTATTGCTAGAACTTCAAGCACTGTATTGAAGAGGTATGGAGAGAGTGGACATCCTTGTCGTGTTCCTGATTTTAGTGGGATGGCTTTGAGTTTTTCTCCATTAAATTTAATGTTAGCTGTCGGCTTGCTGTAAATAGCTTTTATTATATTTAGGTATGACCCTTGTATCCCTAATCTCTCCAAGACCTTTATCATAAAGGGGTGTTGAATTTTGTCGAATGCTTTTTTAGCATCTAATGAAATGTTCATATGGTTTTTTTCTTTCAGTTTATTTATATGGTGGATTACATTGATAGATTTGCGTATGTTGAACCAGCCCTGCATCTCTGGGATGAAGCCTACTTGATCATAATGGATAATTTTTCTAATGTGTTCTTAGATTCGGTTTGCCAGAATTTTTGTGTCAATATTCATGAGTGAAATAGGCCTGTAATTCTCTTTCTTGGTTGAGTCTTTGTGTGGTTTTGGTATCAGGGTAACTGTAGCTTCATAAAAGGAATTTGGCAATGACTCTTCTGTTTCTATATTGTGAAATATATTAAGGAGTATAGGTATTAGCTCTTCTTGGAAGTTCTGGTAGAATTCTGTAGTGATAAGAGCGGTGGGGCTGCATCCCCAGCACCCCGGCCTCCTGCTAGCTTATGCCCCGAAATAACAACATACAAATTGTATTCATTTAAACACTGCTTAACCCTTTAGCTCTAGCCCTTACTGGCTAATTCTGATATCCTGATCAACCCATCTCTAATAATCTGTGAACACCGGTCTTACCGGGAAGATTCTAGCCTATGTCCATCCTGGATCGGAGCTTCATCGCGTGTGTCTGCCCGGGAGTGGGGCATGGCATCTCTCAGGCGTCTGCCTCCGAGAGGAGAGCTGTTGAGTCTGAGCTCACTTCCTCTTCCTCCCAGCATTCTGTTCTGTTTACTCCTCCCACCTATGTTTTAATCTATGAGGGCCAGCCAAGCAGTTTCTTTATTGCTTAACCAATGAAATCAACAGATTGATATATGACACTCCCACATGAGAATTCGGCATTGAAACCATCTGGTCCTGGGCTCTTTTTGGAAGGGAGATTTTTGATAACAGTTTCTAGTTCTTTGTGATTAACAGGTCTATTTAGATTGTTCACCTGGTCTTGGTTTAGCTTTGGTATATGGTACTTATCTTAAAAAATGTCCATTTATTTTGCATTTTCCAGTTTTGTGGCATACAGGCTTTTATAGTAAGATCTAATGATTCTCTGAATTTCCTCTGTGTCTGTGGTTATGTCCCCCTTTTCATTTCTGATCTTATTTATTTGCGTGTTCTCTCTCTGTCGTTTAATTAGTTTGGATAGGGGTTTGTCGATCTTGTTGATTTTCTCCAAGAACCAACTTTTTGTTTCATTGATTCTTTGGACTGTTTTCTGTGTTTCTATTTTGTTGATTTCAGGCCTCAGTTTGATTATTTCCAGTCTTCTACTCCTCCTGGGTGCGTCTGCTTCTTTTTTTTCTAGAGCTTCCAGGTGTGCTGTTAAGTCCCCAATGTATGCTTTCTCCATTTTCTTTAAGTGGGCACTTAGTGCTACAAACTTTTCTCTTAGCACTGCTTTCATCGTGTCCCATAGGTTTGAGTATGTTGTCTCTTTATTTTCATTAAATTCAAGGAAGACTTTAATTTCTTTCTTAATTTCTTCCTTGACCCAGGTGTGGTTCAGTAGTTGACTGTTCAGTTTCCATGAGTTTGTCGGCTTTCTGGGGGTAGCATTGTTGTTGCCTTCTAACTTTAGTCCGTGGTGATCTGATAAGACACAGGTGAACACTGATATTTTTTTGTATCTGTGGAGGTTTCCTTTGTTTCCGAGTATGTGGTCAATTTTTGAGAAGGTTCCATGAGCTGCAGAGAAGAAGGTATATTCTTTCCTATTTGGGTGGAGTGTTCTATAGATGTCTGTTAAGTCCATTTGCTTCACTACCTCCAATAATTCTCTTAATTCTCTATTAGGTTTCTGTCTGATTGACCTGTCCATTGGAGAGAGAGGTGTGTTGAAGTCTCCTACTACTAGTGTGTGTGGTTTGATGTCTGCCTTGAGTTCTAATAATATTTCTTTTACATAAGTGGGTGCTTTTATATTAGAGGCATAGATATTCAGGATTGAGACTTCATCCTGATGAATTGTTCCTGTTATGAGTATAAAGTGTCCATCTCGATCTCTTCTGATTGATTTTAGTTTGAAGTCAGTTTTGTTAGAAATTAGTATGACCACACCTGTTTTTTTCTTAGGACCATTTGCTTGAAAGACCTTTTCCCAAACCTTTGCTCTGAGTAGATGCCTGTCTTTGTGGTTGAGATGTGTTTCTTACAAACAGCAGAATGTTGGATCCTGTTTTCGTATGCAATCTCTCAGCCTGTGCCTTTTTATAGGTGAATTGAGCCCATTAGTATTAAGTGATATTAATGACCAGTGGTTGTTTACTCCAGTTCTTCTTATTGTTTTTGGTAGTAGAGTTTGTGTGCCTCCCTTCTTTGAGTTATGCTGGTGAAGGGTCGCTAGATGCCTGAGTTATTGTAGGCAGTGTTGGCAATGTTGGATTCCTTGGGTTGTGATTTTCCTTCTATTACTTTCTATAGGGCTGGATTTGTGGCTATGTATTGTTTAAATTTGTTCTTATCCTGGAATGTCTTGTTTTCTCCATTGATAGTGAACAATAAGCTTGGCTGGGTATAGTAGTTTGGGTTTGCATCCATGGTCTCTTAGTTTCTGAAGTACCTCTATCTAGGACCTTCTGGCTTTCATGGTTTCCATAGAGAAGTCAGGTGTAAGTCTGATCGGTTTACCTTTATAAGTTACTTGGCCTTTTTCCTTTGCAGCTCTTAATATTCTTTCTTTAACCTGTATATTTTGTGTTTTGATTATTATATGGCGAGGGGATGTTTTTCTTTGATCCAGTCTGTTTGGTGTTCTGTATGCTTCTTGAATATTCAAAGGAATATCTTTCTTTATGTTGGGAAAGTTTTCGTCCATAATTTTGTTAAAAATATTTTCTGGGCCTTTGAGCTGTGACTCTTCTCCTTCCTCTATTCCTATTATTCTTAGGTTTGGTCTTTTTATTGTGTCCCATATTTCCTGAATGTTTTGTGATAAGAATTTGTTGGCTTTGCTGTTTTCTTTGATCAGTGCATTTATTTTCTCTATGGTGTCCTCAGAATCTGAGATTCTTTCTTCTATCTTTTGTATTCTATTGATTATGCTTGTTTCTGTAGACTCTGCTCGTTGACCTAGATTTTCCATATCCAGCTGGTCCTCAGTTTGTGTTTTCTTCCTTGCTTCCATTTCAGTTTTCAATTCTTGAACTGTTTCCATTACCTGTTTGATCGTTTTTTTTCTTATTTTCCCAGGATATCATGTATGTATTTACTCATTTCTTCAAACTTTTTGTTATACTTCTCATCCATTTCTATAAGGGCATTTTTTACATGTTGTTTAAGGGACTCTATTGCTTTCATAAAGTCAGTTTTTTTCCCTTTTTCTGTGTTAGGGTGTTCAAGTACTTCTGTTGTAAGATCATTGGGTTCTGGTGTTTTCATGTTGTTTTTCAGATTGTTGGGTGAATTCTTGCCTTGACGCCTGCCCATCTCCTCCTATCGATGCTATCTAATGGGTCTTTTATAACCGGATCAGGTTTCCCTGCTGGCCAGGGGCTCCACTTACAAGAGGCCCTCGCTCCGTTTCCTGGCTCCTGCCACGGGCCAAGATCCCTCTCACCACTCAGAAGGGTCTTCAGGAACAGGACCAGGCTCCCCGTTTGCCAGGGACCTCGACAACAAAAGGCCTACCTCTTTGATTTAATTGTAGTGAGGCGATCTGCTCTCGGTGTTGCGCGCCAGTCCCCGCCGCTTGCGTCTGCCAATTTTAATTTTGAGTTAAAAAAAATTCTATTTTATGTATGAATGTTTTGCCTGCATGCATATCTACACACTACTTTGTTTCTCATGTGCATGGAGGCCAGAAGAGGGCATCAGATCCTCTGGAACTAGGGTTTCAGACACGCCACTGTGTGTTTACTGGGAATAGAACGGGGTCCTCTACAAGAACAGCCAGTACTCTTAACTGCTGAGCTAACTCTCCAGCCCGTTTTTAATGTTTTCAGTAGCAGTATTTCAACTCGTTTTGATAGGTATCTTTCACGTCATTGCTATCCTTGTGTTTGGTTTGTTGTGTGTTTAAAATATGCTGCGCAGGAGAAGCAGCTCAGCCACAGAGCACTTGCGATGTGCGTGAAGTCCTCAACTTGATTCCTGACAGCAGAGATAATAAATAAATTCTAACATGAATCCATAGGCTTCAGAAGAGCCATGGCTGCAAGCAGGTCAATCTTCCCCATGGACAGATAACCCCCCTTCCTGGAAAGGGAAAGAAACAAATCCTCACTCAGAGGTGGCTAGGGTTTGGGGCCAGCCTGGGTGGGCAACCTAGAAAAGGACTGTATTTTATTTTGTATTCTCACTCATTTTTTAAAGCCTGTATATATGACCTCATGTTTCCTCTGTGCCCAGCATCCAGGTGAGCAGGAGAAGGGCTGCTGGCATGGGGTAGTAAAAGGGAGAGCTCGGTGGGTACCAACTGTCCCTCTCTCTAGATTGGGTCTGGTGGGGACCCTACAGCAGCTCTCAGTCTCCCTGGGGCCGTCAGAAGTGACAATTCTGGAGAGCCACCATGTTGGCTGCCCTTCAGGCTGGCAAACAGGGTGCAGGATTGGCCTTTGGCATCCACTAAAATAAATTTATGGCACCTGCTCCAGCAAGGCAGGAGCTGACACATCTGGATCCCCATGCAGGTGGAGCAAGACTGGTTGGCTCTATGTCAGAGGTGCCAGGTGGCAGCCAGTCTGACCCCTGCTCCTTCAGGGGCACAGCAGGTGCTTTGGGGTCCTCCTGCTGCGACAGCCACGGGCTGTGGAACATTTGTACATTTTGGGGGGTTCTGTTGCAAGAGCGCACCTCCCGTAGTCATCTGGCAGGGGTTGGCTGTGACTGGAAGATGCCTGGAGGATGCTCTTTCATTTCTTTCCACCTGCCTTGAAGTGTGGTAAACACGGCTACCCCGTTTATGGCTGAGCAGTCACTAGTTGCTAATTCTCAGTGGTTTGATCAGTTATGTCAAACTGTTGTCCTTGAAACCAAGCTTCTCGAACCAAAGCTGACATCTCATCAACCCACAGGTGTGAGCGCGGTGATTGGAACACCAACCCACGGGTGTGAGCGCAGGTGATTGGATCACCAACCCACGGGTGTGAGCGCAGGTGATTGGATCACCAACCCACGGGTGTGAGCGCAGGTGATTGGATCACCAACCCACGGGTGTGAGTGCAGGTGATTGGCTCACCAACCCACAGGTGTGAGCGCAGGTGATTGGATCACCAACCCCACCGGTGTGAGCGCGGGTGATTGGATCACCAACCTCACTGGTGTGAGCGCGGGTGATTGGATCACCAACCCACCGATGTGAGCATAGGTGACTGGAAGGCAATCTGACGGGAAATTACATGTGTTTACTGAAACAGCAGTCGCTTTGCCAGTAGGGCTTGGCTTCCTCAAGCAAGAGATTTTCAGTCCCTTTCAGAAGCTGTGTTTCCCCGCTGTGATTTCAGCCACACACAGCCATGTGAGTCCTCACAGCAAGTGAGACACGGAAAGAGGCCACTGTGAACTTCCAAGCCATCTTATTCCTAGGAAAAGGCATGTCCTCTTCTTTTCCTTGACCTCTTCCTCCTGACTGGAAAGCTGAAGTTTTGGAGGCCAACTCGGGCCAGGGGGGCAAGAGTCTCCTGGAATTCACACCCTGTGGTGCATCCTCCCACACTGTGGTGAGGGACCTGAGGCCCTCACTCTGCAGCCACGTGAGTGAGTCACCTTCACAGTGGCTGCTCCACCTAGCCACGGCCGCAGAGGCAGACAACAATCATCTGTTAAAACGATTCAATCTTAGGGCCAATTGCTTAATCAGACAATTATTGTGGGTTAGAATGTATTCTCCCAAAATTCATATATTGAAGCCATGCCTGGCCCCTCCCCCAGGACCTCAGAATGTGGTGGCCTTTGGAAAGAGTCTTTTGTGAGGTAATCAAGATTAAATGAGATTATAGGGAGGGCCCCAATCCTATATAACCTCATAAAGAGCACTGGATGAGGGAGACGGTTCCATCAGTAAAAAGCTTGTTGTACAAAAATAAAGAGCTTAGTCTGAGCCCTAGGACCCAGAGAAAAAAGCCAAGTGTGATACCAAGCGCTGGGGACCCTGGTGATGGAAGACGGCCATAGGTTGCTCCTTGGGGCTTGCTACCCAGCCAGCCTGGGTAAATCAGTAGTGACTGAGCCTGTCAGAAAAAAAAAATGTAGACAGCTCCTGAAGATTGACACTGTGGTTGAACTCTGGCCTCCGTGTGTGTGTGTTTGTGTGTGTGTGTGTGTGTGTGTGTGTGTGTACACGGGAGAGGTTGGCCACAGCTATGAGCTGCTAGGGAAACCCACATAACCATGAAAGAGGAGATTGAGGTGCCGCTTCTAGAAGCCGAGGTATAATGACAAAGATAGCCTGCCTGTCACTCAAAGTCAGTTAAGAAGCACAGGGGTCAGGCTGGGGAGGTGGCTCCGCAGTTAAAGTGCCTGCTTTGCAAGCAAAAAGACCTGAGTTCAGATCCCAAGAACCCATGTAAATCCCTAGTGGGCAGAGCAGCCTGCCTATAATCCTAGCCTTGGGAGGCAGACATGTGTCTCCTGAGCAAGGCAGTGAGCACTATCAGGGTTTGTTTGAGAATAAGGTAAAAGAACCTTTACGACATCCACCTCGGACCTCCACACATACCCACACCCATGTGCATCCACACACAAACACAGAAGAAAATGAGAAACATTAAGCCTAGCAGAGGGTGCTGTGTCCACGTGAACGCTGTGAAGAAGTCAGCCTCAAAACTGCAATGCAGCCTCTGTCTGTTTGCCTGGGGACACACGGGGCACTTTAGATCATGCATTTGTCAGAATGCGGCTTCAGCCACATGACCGAATGTGGTAGAGACCAGCAAGCACCTTATGTAAAGGCAGAACTTTGTTTCTTATTCCTGAGCCAGCAGGGGACTGCTGCTGGGTGCTAAGGGTCCAGGGTGCTCCCGTCCCCGTGCTCCTGTCTCAGGGTGCTCCTGTCTCAGGGTGCTCCTGTCTTAGAGTGCTCCTATCCCAATGCTCCTGTCTTGGGGTGCTCCTGTCTTAGAGTGCTCCTGTCTCGGGGTGCTCCTGTCTCAGAGTGCTCCTGTTTCAGGGTTCTCCTATCCCACTGCTCCTGTCCCGGGGTGCTCCTGTCTCAGAGTGCTCCTGTCTTGGGGTGCTCCTGTCTCAGAGTGCTCCTGTCTTGGGGTGCTCCTGTCTTAGAGTGCTCCTATCCCAGTGCTCCTGTCTTGGGGTGCTCCTGTCTCAGAGTGCTCCTGTCTTGGGGTGCTCCTGTCTTAGAGTGCTCCTATCCCAATGCTCCTGTCTCGGGGTGCTCCTGTCTCAGAGTGCTCCTGTCTCAGAGTGCTCCTGTTTCAGGGTTCTCCTATCCCACTGCTCCTGTCCCGGGGTGCTCCTGTCTTGAGGTGCTTCTGTTTCAGGGTGCTCCTGTTTCAGAGTACCCCTGTCTTGGAGTGTTCCTGTCTCAGGGTGCTCCTGCCTCAGGTTGCTCTACCCCTTGGATGTCACCTGAATCAGTCATCACCATGAGTTTTTAGGGTTAGCATAATGAAGACCCAAAAAGAGAGAGTTGAAACAACAGTAATTAATTTTCTGAGAACTAGACCCCCGAGATCAAGGTCTTGGTAGAGTGGTTCTGATCAACTTTGAGAGAGGCCACTGCCCTGTCCCTCTGGGCCCTGTCCAGTTCCAGGCAAAAACAAGCTTCAGGGCAGGAACAGCTGGCAAGTGTCTTGGGCCTGGGGCACCATCCAGGTCAGGGAGGAAATGACAGAGGTGTGCGTAGACTGGGCTATTTTTACCAAGACCTGTGCAAACAGAGGTGCGGGCTGGTCCGGCTAGTTTCTCCCTCTCCTGGCATCTGGCCGACAGGGCCATTACCAGGTAGGCAGAGCTCGCTTGGTTGAAGCCACAGAGGCAGAAAAGATAACTGGAGAAAAGGCAGTAAGAATTGCCCCCAGGTGCCCCGGGGACTTTCTGTCTGGAGGTGTTAGTACCTTCTAGGCAAGGTGGGCTCAGGCTCAGTGACTGCCTGCCAGGAGCCAGCTGAAGTCCCAGATCCCATAACAGGCATGTGGGCTGGGCTGCAGTCAGGGTACGGGGGTCAGAAGTTAGGGTGGGTAGAAGGATCACAGGCAGGTGTGGTTCTGGGATCATGGGTCAATGGGAACTGAAAGGCTCTCTCTCAGGATCAGGGGTCCATCTGAATTGGAGCCTGAAATCAGGTCAAGGGTCAGGCTGGGGTCAGAAGTGAACTCAGAGTAGTGGGGTGGAGGCCTGGATTGGACCTGGGGATTAGCTGGCAATCATGAGAAAGGCTTGGTCGTGGGCCAGCCAGAGAGAGAGCGAAGCTGAGGAAAACTCCCAAGCAACTTTTTCATGCTTACTGACAGTCCCTCTGGGCTGTCATCCCCAGTGGAAAGCCCTCAGTCTTCCTCAAGGTACGGCATGGATCCCGTTCAGAACCTCACAGGGCAGGTGTCCTCCCGGATGGACCTGTCAGAGCCGAGTTAGGGTGAGACTGTGAGCTCCCCCCTCCCGGGGGTCCTGGTAAAAAGAGCACTGAAGAAGGGGTCCCCTGAGCTGGGGCAAGATTAGAGACCTCAGAAAAAGGGAGATCTTGAAAACAAAAAACAATGAAAGAAATATGTTAAACAACACCAGAGAGAGGCAGTCAGCCAACTTCCAACCGCTGGCGGTTGATGCGTGAGATGAAAAGGCGCCGTCAGAGAGAGGCAGGGTTCTGCCTAATGTGTGGAGCTAATTTAAACAAACAGTCCATGGGAAGGAGAAATAAAAATTAAATACTGACTATAGATGGAAAGTCGTGAAGCAATCGCAGCTTTTGGCCTGGGGCGGCTTGGTGCCAACCGCTCACCAGCTCTCTCTGCAGACGGTGAGTCGCGGCCCCACACAGGTCACAGAGCGGACTGTGGTGGGTCGAAAGTTAAGTGTCAAACATTGCAGAGACCAAACACGATTTCAAAATCAAATGTGCCATGAATCCGAGGTGTGTCTGGCTCACACGTTGCTTGAAGTGATTTCACTGCAGCCTTGATTCTGAACACACATGCACGAATCAATAGGAATGCTCAATCCAGTACTGGGATTGCAAACCGGAGCACTAGGAAGAAGCCTGAGGTTCTTAGAATGTAGAGGTGCACACAAGGGAGATAAAGGAAAGCTGGGCAGGACACAGCAGAAAGAAGGCATCAGAGAAGTCCTTGCTCCCTTGCTTAGCATCCAGCTTCCTCCTCCCTCCCTGATGCCTGTTCCTTCTTTTCCCTCCCAAGTTTTCCTCCTCTGCTCAGCCTCTTCCCTCCCAGGGCTACCTCTCATCTTCCTTCCTCTGCCTCCCGCCATATTCCAGGCCTGACTCCCAGTCCCTAGCAGGTAACCCCACCCAACAGCGTGGTTGCCAGGCAGCTGCAGTGTGAGACCTCTGACGCCCACCACTCCAGGCCCCTGGACCTTCTCTCTCCTTGCTGCAGGTAGTACCCCTTCAAAGCAGCCTAAGGAGAGTCAGGGATGTGGGGTGGCTCATAGGGCCCAGCTTTGCAGCAGCAGGTGATGGTCCTGTCTTAGATAGACGATTGGCTACCGCAGGGGAAGACCGCTCTGGAGAGAGGCAGAAGTGGCTCACGACATTTCCTTCCCAGGTATCTGTTTTGGAGTGCCAAGCCTAGGGGTGGTGGGCGGCTTCTCTGCGATTCCCAGGTTTTCTCCCTTGAGCCTCACCTGCCCTGCTTCATGTCCCTGCCTCAGGAAGTCAGCAGCAGGAGGACACTGGCCCTCAACCTCCCCATGGTTCTCAGGCCGAGTGCCCATCTCTTCCTGCTAGGACCTTACTGCTGGACTAACACAGGTCTTGACACCGGCCATGGAAAGGACAGACGGAGGTTTCCCTTCCCAGTGCAAACCACCCAGGGACCAAGAAAGGCTGAAGTTGGGTTTTGGTAATGTAATGAGTGGATGAGGTTACAATAAACTTGAACTCTGAAAACAAAGACAAACCCTGTTCTCACATTCACTCCGTGGAGCAGCACACTCCCCCGTTCCCATGAAGGAAAGTCAGGTGGAAGACTGAGGGTTTTGGCTATGCCAAAGTCTGGTTCCTACAGACCATGTCATCCTGAGAACTGACCAGCCTACCTCGGTACCTGGGGAGGCTAGCCAGGACGATGCCACTCTCCAGAGGACCTTGGGATCCAATAGTCTTGCCTCCAGCAAGGGTGGCCCCATGCTCCCAGGGCAGAGTACTGGGATCAGCGGGAAGTCAGATCATGAGACAGAAAGACAGAATATTTCACTGTGCCCACAGTCAGGGCCACAGGACCCGAGAGGCCACTAGGAAGATCCCCGTGGCTGGGGTAAAGGACAAAGGGTCAAGAGATGGGCTCTGTTATATTCCAGGGCTTTGCTGACTGTCAATCTTCAAACCATAGGCCTGGTCCATCTCCCACCTCAGTATTGGGAGAACACAGGGTCACTCAGTACGAATCTGAACATTTTCTATGGCCCATTTTGTGAATCCTTGTTCCACAGGTGGTGATGTGTGTGTGCGTGTGTGCTTATGTGTGAGTGAGTGCACAAATACATATCGGCATGAGCATAGAGGCTAGAACCCAATTTTGTATTGGTGCGTGTGTGCATGCATGTATGTGTTTATGTGTGCATGTATGTGGAAATGAGTGCACATACACATGCACATGAGCATAGACGCTAGAAATCGAGGTTGGTTGGTGTCTTCCTTGATTTATTATTGGTGTGTGCGTGCACAAGCACACACATGCATGGAAGCACACACATGCATGTGCGTGTGTATGCATGCATGTGTGATGAATGCGTGCGTGCGTGCATACATGCATGTATATTCAAGGTGGGATGGGGTGAAGGTTAGTACATGCCAGGGTTCATGTGTAGAGGTCAGAGAACAATTTTTGGGAGTCAGTTCTCTCCTCTATTGCAGGTTTTTCAGGAATTAAACACAGGCTGGAAGGCTTGTGTAGACGGGACCACACTTTTTATTTCTATCTGAGACAGTCTTGCTGTATAGCCTAGACTAACTTTAAGCTGACCACTTTCCTGCCACAGCCTCCAAAGCACTGGACTGGAGGCCTGCCAACATACCTGGCTTCTTGCTTTGATATAAGCATTATATCACCTTGCAGAGTATGCCAGGAAATGCTGCTGGCTCATAGCATCTCTGGAGTTTGGTTTGATAAGAATTACCTGTGCAGCTGCTGGTGGCACCCACCTTTAATATCAGCACTAAGGAAGCAAAGGCAGGCGGATCTCTGTGAGTTCATAGCTACACAGAGAAACCCTGTCTTTAAAAACAGAGAGAGAGAGAGAGAGAGAGAGAGAGAGAGAGAGAGAGAGAGAGAGAGAGAGAGAGAATTATCTGTGAAGGGTTATAAGATTCCCTATAAAGCGACCTGAGCCCAGTATCGTTTTTAGAAGTAACCTTAATCATTCACATTTCTCTGTAAGAGTGCGCTTCACCTAGACATTGGGGCAACAGTCGCATTAACACACTTTCTCTTTCTGGACCTGCATCCCGTGCTTGTTGGCTTTGGTTCTGTTGTCGTCCGACTCCAACCGTCTCTGATCAGAGGAAAGAGCGTTCATTTGATATTGTCCCTGCTTCTCCTCACTTTCTGTTTGATCTTCACTAATTCCTTCCCTCTGTCTTTGTGTTTAATTTGTTGTTTCTTATCTAGTGGTTTTAGTTGTGAATTAATCTATTCTTGCTGTGGCTGGCAGAGTTCTCAGGTAGCACCTAGATTCCTGCCCACAATTCCCTGCCCTTGTTATCTTCTCCCTTTGGGCATGGGTGTCCTGACCTCATCAGGTGAGATTTTCTTGGTTTTCTTGATTGGGCGGGGGATGGAGATGGGAGTCTTGTGAAACCCAGACTGGCCCGAAATTCCCTATATACCTTGAAGTCTTGATTCTCCTGATTCCATCTGCCACGTGCTGGGATTGCATGCCTACCCCGCCATGCCATGTTTACTTGGTGGGGATCAAACCTAGGGTATGATAGGTATGCATGCTAGTCAGGTACTTTAGCAATTGAGCTACATAGCCAGCCCCAAGGGAGTCTGTTTTACAGAGGTTCTAGAGTGAGAGGCAGAGGGTTTAAAGCTGCCACAGTTCTGTTACTAGCCTGGTATATGTGTATGTATATATATATATGTGTGTGTGTGTGTGTATGTATATATGTATATGTGTATGCATAAATACATGTATGTATATACATACATATATACATATATAAAGCAAACATTGAGAGCTACAATCTATCACTTAGGAGTTCAGACAGAATGATTAAGAGTTTAAGGCCAGCCTGAGCTATAGAGAGAGACCGTGACTCAAACAGCAACTTAATAAAGGAAGTAAATTCTATGGAGCAGGCCAGGCTAAGACCTGAAGTCAGTTCCTAGGACCTCATAATGAACCTAGCCGGTGGCCATCAGACAAAGGGAGGCAAGGGCTGGAGAGACGTTTTGGTGAGTAAGAGTATAGAATGCTCTTACAGAGGGTGGATTGTGGCTTCCAGCACCCACATCAGGCTACTGACACCTGCCTGCAGCTCCAGCCACAGGGGAATCTGGCCCTTCTGGCCTCCATGGGCACCTGAACTCACATCACATCCCCACACACACATAGGCAACCACACATAACTAATAATGACACAGATCTTTTTAAAAGAGAGTCACACAGAAGCAGATAATGGAGTTCTGCCAACAGCGTGGATGAACTTGGGAGAAGACCCCAGTCCTGTAAACAGCTCTGGATGACACCTTGGCTGATCCAGCTAAGCCGCAGGTGGATCTCTCTGACTATAGACAATGTAGGAGAATCGGTGGATATTGTTGCAACTGCTACATTGCTACATTCCTGTCACATCTCACCAACCAATTGAAACCTAATGAACCCATTCTTTACATGACTTGAGTGTTTACTATTCTGGGATGTAGTCGGAACTTTCTTTGGGCCACAAATCAGCTCCCAGATAAAGACATGGAGACTTCTTATTAATTAAGAATGCTCGGCCTTGGCCTAGGCTTGTCCCACCAGCTCTTTTAACTTAATTTAACCTGTTTCTATGCATCTAGGTTCTGCCTCAGGGCTTTACTTTCTCTCATTCTGTGTGTCCGACTTTCCCAGTTCTTCTGTGTCTGCCTGTCCTTCCCCTGAACCTAAATTCCTCTTCCTACTTGTCCTCCCTGCCCAGAAGTCCCGCCTATACCCTCATCTCTTGCTACTGGCCATTCAGCTTTTTAATTAGACCAATCAGGTGCCTTAGGCAGATAGTGTGAATAGCAACACATCTTCACATAGTTAGACAAATGTCCCACAATACCGGGACACTTTTTATACCTTGCTACACATATTTATGTGTCTGTAAGAGTTGGGTTTATGCTGATTCTGTTGTCTGTTGAGGTTTAAATTTTGCCTCAGAAACTGATTATATATATATGTATATATACATACATACATACATACATATATATGTATATATATGTATGTATATATATAATCCCAGCACCCATAATTCAGGCCCTTCCCATAAGCACCCATAATCCCAGCATGTCCAAAATCCCAGCACTCAGGATGTGGAGGAAGGATCAGAAGTCAAAGGCATCCTCAGCTACATAGCAAGTTCAAGGCCAGCCTGGGCTTCATGAGACCCTGTTGAGGGTGCGGAGCTTCATCTTGAACCCTGCATTCAGTGAACTTCCACTCTCCAACCTCCATCTCAGTGTGGATCCCTCAAGCACCTAAGATGACGCACACGATGGAGCCAGCCTGCCCCAGAGCTCTGCGCCACGGGCTTCAGGATCGAGGGGTGATTATTTCAGGCTAAGCCCCAGGCTTCATTGCTACACCCACCCGTCATTACCAGGAGTCCCCTATCCTGGGTTTCATTAGCTTTGCTCCTAGGTGGGGCTTCAGGGCCTTTTGTCCTCTGCTGAAGCAATGCTAGGCTCCTCAGAAGGCACAATGCATGTTTTCATCAGTGACAAGCCTCACCCCAGAGCCAGGCAGGTGCTGCATGAGAGGTGAGTGAATGAATGAATGAACGAACGAATGAATGAATGGACATCCATGCTATCACAGACTGAGCACAAGGAATGCCCTTTAAACATCTGCTCATAGGTCTCTCTGCACTACTCCAAGCTAAACATGGAGTTGAAATACTTTGGCATTCAGAAAGGTCCACCTCCCCAAAGAAGAGGTGCACCGAGGAGGTGGGAGCAGCTGCCAGCACCCTCCACTGATACAGACCTGAAGCCATTTGTCCCTTTCAGGGAAGGTAAAGCGGCCTCCATGCAGACAACAATGTGGGTGGATCTGCTGGTGAACCCAGGAGCAGCCACTACCCAGGCTGTGTTTGTCGCTGGCCTTGACTTAGCCCCCGTCAAGCGGGTCAAGGATGCTCCATGTTTCACGGCTGCCCTCACCGTTCACCAGAACCTCCTCCCCACTGACTCACCAGCCACGGCACAAGGCACTGACTAAGGCATCCTGAGAGGTGGCTGCCGGCCCGGAGGAGGCGAGGGTGGCACACGCCACAGGGATGCATCGGGCTGCAAGCCAGACAGGCTCTGATGAGTAACTGTACATTCTTTCTGCTGGGCTTGTTGTCACGGGGAATGGCAAGTGACTGTCTCCCTTCTCCCACTCCCCAAATCTGCTGTACCCCTGTGATTCCGGCAACTAGAAGGGAGGTAAGGGGCTGAGCCAAAATCTGGGAACAGGTTGCAGGGAGCCAGAACGGATCTGCCTAGCAAGAGCTTCAGGAATGGGAACAGACCATGGTACAGGCACTCTTGTGCAACTCTTCCAACCTAGATTCGTGGAGCAAAGGCAGACAACACATACAGGGACTCCTCAGGCCATGGTGGGGAAGGCAATTACATCCACCACCACAGGTGCCTGCTCCCTCGGCCTCAGGAGACTCATCTGCCTCCACCTCTGCTTCTAAAGTCCCCTTCCCTCCTGAAGCCTTTCTATTGCCAAGGTAAACAACGGGTGCCCTCCTGAGATTCCACAAAGTTCCCCAAGAATAAGCCCATGGTTGACCTCCCAATGTCTCGGGACACAGGATTTGACAGCCAGAAGTTGGCACGTGGTTTCATAGCCTACGAGGAGTTTTTAGGGGTTAGGAGTGGAGGGGTTAGGAGTAGAGGGGTTAGTAGCCTATGAGGAGTTTTAGTTAGGAGTGGAGGGGTTAGTAGTGGAGGGTTTAGTAGCCTAAACTGAGGTTTTCAGGCCCTCTGTTTTGCTCCTTTTATTTCTGAATGTGTCTTGTGTCCTTCAGTGGTAAGGAAGGATGAATTCCCCCCAGGGAACAATCCAGAAAGAACCAAGAGTGGCTTTACTGACAGAGAACTGGAAGGAAAACTATTCTCCCTGAGCCACTTTCCTCTCCTGGGGTTGGGCTGGGATGACACCAGGAGATCCTGCCTGCCCTCTCAGCTGCGGCCTGGCATCAGCCCTCCAACCCAGACCCTAAGAGGGATCAGTGTGGGCAGGGCAGTCATTACCACTGGGGCCCTCCCCTTCCACCCACTTGCCTCACCTATCCCGTGAGGGTCACGGGGCAAAATGGGGTCTGGTTTCCTCCCGCCTTCCAGTCCCCACTCTCCTCCAGGTACCCTAAAGCCCCCAACATCCTTGCCCACAGAGAGCAAGAAAATGCTAGCAGGCCCATAAGGTGAAGTGCTGAACATTTCGCTCAGGCTGGCCTGAAATCTGCAATTCTTCTGCCTCAGCCTCCCGAGAGCTGGGATCACAGGCGTGTACCGGATATCAGCATCCTGCAGCTGTTGAGGGGACATGTGGGGATGGGCAGGGCTGAAAAACAAAGCTCCACAGGCTTACCATTCACATCTAAGATTTGAGGGTACCACCTCAAGAGCTGATAAGACTCCACTGCCCGTTAGGGGCCCAAGGCCTGAGAGGAGGGTACTGGGGGCCACATGGAGAGGAGAACCAAATTCCAAGCTCACAGTGTTTCCCCGAAGTCCTGAAGCTGAAGCTTTGGAACTACTTACTGAACAGCTCCCTCCTCTGACATCCCCACATCTGGAGAAGGAACAGCCTGTGTCCAGGTAGCCCATTCTCTATCAGTAATCAGAAACTGCAGGCAACGCCCCCTGCTTCCTCTTATCTCTATGTGTAAAAGAGGCCTGGCTCAGAATCAGGGACTCATAAAGTAGCGGGAGAGAGCAAGGGAGGCGCTGTGGACAGATGAAGGGGAGGAGGGGAAAGAGGGAGGATAAAACACCACCCAGTCAACAGAAATGGGGGGAGGCCAGGGGTCGCTGCCAGACTTTTCTGTAACCAACCTCAAGACCACGCCCACATCCCTAGTTTCCCACGTTATAGGTAGGGAAGGCCGGCGAGTCCTTGGGAAATTCCCGCGCCCCTGCTGGCCAGAAAGTGCCAGGGGACCTCCTTCAAGCGGAGCGCACACTCCTCTTCGAGCACAGGGACACGCGGCTCTCTCCATCTCGGCATTGAGTTCCTCCCCTCCTCCCTTCTATCCCACCGCGCCATCAATCCCCGTCCACACACACACCACCACCACCATCACCTTCTCACTGTCACCACTCGAGCTGTCGGAAAGGAGACCAGCCGTCTGCACTGGTTCCCTAATAAGTCGCGCGCAGAGAGCTCCGAGCCCTATGCATCCGAGCTCGAAAGACAAGCGTAGGAGGGAGTGCAGTCTCAGATCACCCTGCCGGCGCGATCTTGGAAACGCAGCGTGGGGCATTAACACCCTGGTCCTAGTTCCTGGGGACCTCAGACTCCGGGAGGAAGGGTCCGTGGGCAGTCTGGGCCCGCAAACAGGTACAAGTTTCGGTTCTGGAACCTCGACTCCGCGTTCCTCGCGAGCAGCGCGGGCCGAAACGAATCCACCCTTGAGTGCACCCTGTGAAGGGCCATGACGCCCTACCTGGCCCTAAAGGGCATGGATGAACCCCGAGTCGGGGATCCCCGACTCCGGCTGAGCTCCCCACCCCCCGGCTACTCCCTTGTCACAGATGGCTCCAGCAACGTGATCCGCCGGACCCCACTGGAACCCAGTGTGTAGCCCCTGAAAGCTGCGGCCCTTATCGTCCAGGAATCTGGGTTGCGCGCGGGCGTGGGAACCAGAGAGGCGGCCGCTCCCCTCCACCCCCACCCCCTGGAGCAGACAACCGAAGGAGCACGCTGCCGGGGACTGGGGGAGGGGGGCCTAGGGTGCGGCCTGTGTTGGGAGAGAAGGTGCAAGCGCGGGGAACGCTGGGCGGTGTCGAGCCCAGAGTCCCCGCAACGGAGCCGCTAGGACTAGGCGAGCTGCAGCTCCCGACGACGCACACCACTAGCGGGAATCCGCGTTCACGCCCCCGTGCGCCCAGGCTCCGCCCTCTACCTGCTCCGAGCCCCCGCCTCCGCCGCGCCATTGGGTAACCCTGACGCCCGTCAGACGAGCCCCCGCCGCCCTCCCCGGGCCCGGAGCTGCTCCTCTTAGCGCCGGGGCCGGCGGGCCGCGCCACTCTACCGTGCTGGACCGGCCCCAGACCCCGCAGCCGCTCCGGCCGCCTACGGCGGGCTCAGGGCGAACCATGCGCCCTTTGAGCGCACCGCCTGCCCGCTGGCTCTGTGTGCTGGCAGGAGCCCTCGCCTGCGTCCTCGGACCCGTGGTGAGTGTGCACCCCTCCGCCGGGAGCCCCGGGAATAAGCGAGCTGCCGGGACGGAGGATCTGGGGCCATCTGGCCATCGGGGGGCAGCAAGAGCGCGGTTCTCATCTTCTCTCTCCACCCGGGACCGGATCTAGCCCAGAGGCGTGGGAGCTCGATGGCACCGGGTCCCTCCCAGAGCAACCTAGAGCGCTCACCTCGAGGCCATCCCAGGCAGCGGTGGAGAGGTTGAGGGCGAGAGGGAACCCCGGACTTGCTTTGTGAGGAGTGTCTGTGTGGGTGCGTGGGGGAGGAGAGCTGTGAGCGGCGGGATCGGGTGAGATGGGAGATCCTGTAGACTGTGAGGTGGGAAGGAGGCTGTGAGGGTCTGGGAGCGTCTCTGGGTATTTTGTGAACTTGTGGAATAAGAAGACAGAACAGCAAAAGCACCGTCCGTGCCTATGGCCTCGGAATGGGTCGTTGCGATCTTATTGGTGACACGACTCTCCTTCCGCTCGACCTCCTCTGTCTGTAGGAAGGTGGGAGATGGTGGCAGGGAGAGGCATGTGCTGGGGAAAGCAGAGGGACTTGCTCTGCCTCTGACCTCCTCTTCCTCCCACACAGATTATGTGGGTGGGTATGATCCCGTGGCTGTGAATGGCTCACCAGGGCCACGGGGCAGATGCTGGATTACCTTCTCTGAGAGTAGGGAAGACCTCAAGACTCAGTCTGCCCATTTTACAGCAGGACAAAATGAGGCCACAGGAGCCATACCAGCCCTTGCAAGCCATACTTAGAGGCGATTGCCTTCCTCCCTTTGCTTCCCGGCCTGTGGAGAGTCTTTTCCCAGGTGGATACTGGTCTGGAAAGAGCAGGCGGCTTGGAGGAGGGTGGGGAATCTTGGTCACCTAGTGGGTTCTATCCCATGGTTACCTCCTTTACCGTCGCCTCCAGATTCAGGACGAGTCTGTTTCCACCCCGCCAGTGTCTGGCACACCTGGGAAAGTTCATGTCCTGGCTAAGGTGCAGCCCTCTGAGGATTGGCAGGCATTGTCCCCTTCCTCTAGCTCACAGTCCCATTTCCCAGACACCAAGCTCCACATAACTCTGGTCCTCAGTGTCACCAGGCCACTCACCAGCGGTTCTCGAGCTCTCCCAGCCCTGGCTCCCTGCTTCTCCGGTTCATTTTGGATGAGTGAGGGGTCCTTGGGCCACTGGAGGTCTCCAGGTGCCCTCCATCTAGACATAGCTTGAGCCCAGCCCTCCATCACCTTCCTTCCCATCTTCCCAGGTCTGATTCACTCAGCACCAACTCTGGTTCCTCCTTCTGTTTGCTTCTGATGGGGTCCCACACTGACCCCATCCTTTGGGTCCACGAGCCTCAGTCTCCCCTGAGCTGTTCTGCCCCCCAGGTGGCGTCAGACTCACTGTCCTCTCAAGCCAGGTCAAGCCATGTCCTACAAAAGAAGGGGAAGAATCTTAGCGTGGTCTGGAGGAGGGTCCCAGTTCCTGCCTTGCTGTCCTTACTTGCTCCCTCCTGGAATGGGCACCCAATGTTCCTGCTCCAGCCGGACTTGGGGGGGATATGTTATCAGAGCCATAAAATGGCAGCTGCAGAGTTCACATTGAAGGCACAGAGCCTTATCACGCTGTTTATGGGGCCCTGCCTTGGCCTGGGAAGGGAAATCTTTGAACGGGGAAGCCAAAAAAAAAAAAGAGAGAGAGAGAAGAAAACCTCCAGTGTGTCTCCAAAGAGGAAGTAAAGTATGTCCCAAGGCCTTCCATAGCTCCTGCCCCCTTGGGCCATAGACAGACTCCCAGTGCCAGGCCAGTCTGAGGTCCTACCTTGCAAGAATCTCCACTGCAGGAGCATGGCACAACCAGGGACCTGCACGGCGACCTGCATGGCACTGCCTCTTAGAACTGAGGGACAGGGCTGCTGTGACAGACAGACGGACAGGGAAACCCCCTTGGAAGAAGCAAGGCAATGCCCTGAAGTTTGGCTCCATGGCCTACTTTCTTCAGCTGCAAACTCTGAACACACGCTTTGCTCGCCCGGCCCCAGAAGGTAGAGAGCACCCAGTCACCAGTTTCCATTAGAACCTGGACAACCGGAACGAAGAGCAAGGCTGTCTCCTCTGAACGTTCGCGGACAGGTGGAAGCCACCTGCTTCCGAAGGTCACACCTCACCAGTCCTGTTGGCAGAAAGAATTCCCACAGCACTGAGCCCTTCTTGGCCACTACTACCAGCCTTTCCAGGGTCTTTCCACTACTGCCCAGGCCTCTGGCCTCAGCAGATCGTACTGTGAACTTCAGGAAATATGGTGGCTACTGGGCCAGGCTACCTTGAGGTATAGAGAGACAACCTCAATTATGCCTGCTCAGGACTCCCAGGGCCTCAATGAAAGACAGAACTTGCTAGAGGTTTATGCCTCTGCATCCTGGAGTCTGGAAACCTAACCTCCTCTGAGGCTTCTGTAGCTTGCATGGGGGTCACAACTACAGAGCCTTAGACTCTGCCCTGCCCCCACTGCCATGGCTGGTTGGCTTGGGAAACATCTTTAATCTCCACAGAAGAATATGGTTTCCTCATCTCTGAAGAGAAAAGAGAACCCTTGGCCTAGTGTGGAGGAGAATTGGAAAGGCCAGACTGGGCTGGAGCTAGCCCCACTCACTAGCTGGGGCCTGATCTTCTCTGAGCCACAGGTCTCAGGTGAGAGAGGGCTGGGTGTTCAGACAGCCCTGTGTGAACTCTGAAGGAAAAAAAAAGGTAGTCAAGATGTTGTGTGGCCCATGTGACAGATAGGTCATCCCTGCTCCTTGATCTCTGAGCTTGGACCTTTATCCAACCAAGGCAGGCAAGATCTGTGGAGTGGGTGGCGTGTCCTCATGAGGTGTCTTCAGGAGGTGACAAGGCCTCTCAGAGGAGGCGGGACATCTCACAGTGAGGGCAGCCTTGATGGCAATCCAGGTTGTGTTACCCCACCAGCACAAGGCCTCTCCCCAGCCACCCTCCCGCCATCAGCACCCCCTTCACTGTGGCTGCTTGGGTCACGGGTGAGGGTTGGAGGCTGGGGACTGAAATGAGCCTTCGCCTTTCTCAGCCTCTCAGACTTTGCCCTTCCCTTTGCAGTCCCGGCATGGTACTTGGGAGCCGTAATACCTGGAAACTCTCTCCTGCTTCTCAGCAGGGCCTGCAGAGAAGAGTTTCATCTGTCCACTACATGGACAGGTTTTGGGGTTTTTTTGTAATTTTACTGTAAAATGATTCAAACATAAAGATATGTTTGAATATTATGATATTTGATATCATATATCATATATTTGAACATTATGATAAAGCCATAAGTGGTGGCTCATGCCTGTAATTCCAGCACTCAGACTAAGGCAGAAGGGTGGAGTTCAAGAGCAGCCTAGGTGAGAACTTGCCTCAAACAAATAAATGCATGAATGCACAAATGAATGAATATAAGATTAGCATAATAAGGGACTGGACAAGAGGCTCCATTGTTGCGTGTAATGCGGCGCGGTGTGTGGGTTCATGTGGGTCTGTGAAATGAAGACTCACAGACACATTAAGAATGAACTTAGCCTTTGTGGCTACAGGGACTCAGTCTCTGTGGACTGAGGCACTTTCCTTTTGCCTCCTGGCATTTTTATTTTTCCCTGTGTTTACACCTTAGCTAGTTGATTTCTGAAATATCTCTAAAGGAACTGAACGAAGCTTCCAAAAATACAATACCAAGTGTGAATGCCTGGTTCATGAGGTACCATGGTTTTAGCGTTTCCTCTAACCAAGTTTCAGACAAGGTTCCCATAGGACAACAAAAGGTGTCTGTAGCACAAAGGATGGATTAGGGGCTGGATGCTGACCCCAGAGCTAGGTCAGGTGTGGCCCAGCGGGGGTTCATGGCTAGCGAGGCTTCCTTGCTAACCCTCCGGTGCCCGGCTCAGCAGGATTCTCTCTGTTACACTCAGTGGTCAGGAGCAGCACACTGGTTTGTGCAGAGGACCCATACTGGTACACTCACAACCACCCATAGCTCCTGTTCCAGGGCATCCAACACCCTCGTGTGCCCTCCTTGGGTGCCTACAGATATGTGATGTGCATACAAACGCTAAGATACACACACATACACATAAAAAATTTTAATCTTTGTAAAAGGATAGTATAATACAAATATTCCTCAGGTTTGCACTGGGTCACTTCAGTGTTTAATTTTTACATCACTTGTTTATATTGGCTAAAGTATATTTAAGTCAATTAGAAGAATACTGACCTTCAACCCTGGTTCCAAATGCATCTCTAAAATCAAAGACCACTTGACTGTATAACTATGATGTTCTGGTCACACCTAACACGAAATGCATGCTAGTTTCCCTCAAATCCAATATTTAAATGCTCCCCAACCACACTTAGGCACAATCAGGTGAACAGTGACGTTCTCGGAGAATTTTCCTATTGCAGCGGTTCCTCTGCCTGACTGATGGGGTCAGACAGTCAGCTGGCAGGCATTTGGGGTAAGAGTGAGGTGCCTTGGCAGTGAGCACGGGCAGGGCCGCCCTCTATGCAGTCTGTCTTATGTGGTTGAAGGTACTAAGATCCGCATCTCTCAGGAAGCGCCTCCTCCTAGCCACCTTCAAAACAAGTTCTTCCTGCAAAACAGGGCACTGGAGGAGGGGAAGATTCCACGGGCTGCCATCTGTAAGTTGAAGACTTGCAGCCTCGGGCTCCTTAAGTAGCTGGTGTTCAGCATTCTGCAGGGAGTATTGATACCAGCAGCACCCACAGACCCGGGGTCCTCTTCACCAGCGGTGTCCAGGACAACAGGGAGTTAAATTGAATATGTACAAACAAGAGACAGCCTCTGTGTGTGTGTGTGTGTGTGTGTATGTGTGTGTGTGTGTGTGTGTGTGTGTGTGAGAGAGAGAGAGAGAGAGAGAGAGAGAGAGAGAGAGAGAGAGAGAGTTTAAAATGAGCTGAGTATAGTGACACATACTTAGAATCTTAGCAGTTAGGGGGCAGAGGCAGGAGGATTGCCAGGAATACGGCTTCCAGTTTGGGACAATTGTAATTAAGTGGCCATATACACTCACAGAAAAGTTTGTGTGGAGCATATATTTTGTTTTCTTGGGTAAATGCCTAGACTATAGCTAGCCAGATGTACACCACTGTACGAGGTGGCTTTTACGTGGGTGCTGAGCATCCAAACTCGGGTCCTCATGCTTCCACTGCAAACACATCACTGATGGGGGCATCCCTGCAACCTCCTGGAACCCCCAAAATGCAACTCTGCACCCTGATAGTTCATTTTCCTCCTCCTCCTCTTCCTCCTCCTCCTTCTCTCTCTCTCCCTCCCTCCCACCTTTTTTCACTCTCGAGAGTGCAGTTGTCCTCAAGAGGAGCCATGATTTATAAAATGTGGATTAGCCGAGAGGGAAGGTTCACATTCCTGAGAAAGAGGCATGAAAATACGAGGAGGGGAAAGAAATCAGACATGCATTATGCCAGGAGCAGGCCTAGCCTGGCATGGGACGGGGCTAGGACTTTTCTAATAACTACCCCGTTTTCTGCAGTCCCCTGCTGTAAAGTGGTGTCCTTGACTTGTGAAGCCCAACATGATATGCTATGCCATTGGGAACAAGAGTCTTTTGGGGGACAGGTGGCAGCTGGGGGGACTGTGAGGTAGACTGAGTCGGGAGAAGTGTGAACTTAATGTCTTTGTTATACTCATTGTGCAGATATGCTTGGGTAAATCACCCAGTCACCCACCCAAGTAATGACCGGCAGTCTGATCTTGTGGTCTTCACAGGCTCTACCGCCTCCTCACCCCTGCTTCTTCCTCGGGGCTGTGGCTGTGCCGTGCTCTGCCCAATACCTGCAAATATTTTTTAATTAGAAAGATGTACAGCTCTGAAGTGACAGTTCAGCAAATTGGTGTGTGTGTGTGTCTGTGTGTGGGTCTGTGTCTCTGTAACTCTGTGTCTCTGTGTGTGTGTCTATGTCTTCTGTGTGTGTGTCTGTGTCTATGTGTGTGTTGGTGTAGCAACCACATAGGTCAACTTGCTTCACCTTCCTATTGGGGTTTCTCATGCCATCACCAATGAGATAAGCTCTTTAGTCCTCTGCAGAGCGTCTCCTCTCCCCAGGTCCTCAGTTTCCCTCCATGGCTGCCATCATGTGATTGGGTTCAGGGGTGGGAAGACTTAAACAAATCTTAGTATGTGTGATGGTTTCTGTCTGGGGCTAATGCAATAGAGAAGATATTAAATGGGACCCCTCAGAGTGTCCTACCAACTACTGCCGATTCCTTCCCTCTTCTGATGCTCCCAGATTCCGGAACAGGTCACAGCAGCACAAATCATTCATAGTGATTCCTCATGCTTAGAATTCTGCAGACAGCACACTCTTCCTGACTTGGCCCAACTCTCTCAGTGGTCACCTGTCTCCCAAAACACTCTTGTTCCCCAGTATCCAGCCACCTATAATATGACAGGTCTTTGCAAAGTGTGTGTCCCCTGCCCTCATCCTCCTGAATCACATCTTTGAGGGTCTCGTATAGCCTAGGAGTCAAAGCTCACACTTCAGAACTGGTCTTCAAGGCTCTTCCCAAGTCTATCCCCGCCTCCCTTCCATGACTCCTCACAGTTGCTACCCAAGGCTTTCTGCAACCTCGAACATGGTGGCACTTTTACTTCTCACGGCCTGGGTGTACCCTGGGATGCTGACTCCACCCCTGATTGTCAACTCTTTCCTCGTTCTGTATAAACTCTCTCTGTGACCCACCCTGATACCCACTGTCCACCTAGATCCCACCCTAGAGCTTGTCCAGTGATCCGCAAACTTGGCTATATTTGTCTAGGGAATTTTCCAATGTCCACTATATGTCTGGAGTCCAGAAGGATAAAGAGGATGTTTAGAAAAAGGAAACAAATGAGAGAGGAAGTCCAAGGTCTGCCTGAATTCCTCAGCGATAAGGGCCAAAGGGAACTGCCCTGGCTCTGTCCTCCCAAGGGCCGTGGTTGACCAGATGACCAAAGGCCAATCTCTGGCAGAGAACTGAGGCTACACAGACTAGGGTCAAAGACTTGGGTCCTATCTGAGGATGTGACTTACTGGGTGACCTCAGGTCCCTCTCTGGGTTACTATTTCCTCTACATTCTTCCAGACAAGAGTGTTTTATTCAACTAAACTTTGGCAAAGACAGTTTAGCTACTGGATACATACCTCTTCATGGTTCACAGCTGTCCAGGATTCCAGATCACCCTGGGGGATCCTGGATCCATGCCCTCTCCTCTCTCTGACTCAAAACCATGCTCGGAGGCAGTACTTCTGGAGGGGCAGTTGCATGGTGTCAGCCAGAATTTTATTTAAGAGTAGCAGGCAGAAGTGGCTAAGAACTAGGTGTCCCACAGTGACTCAAAAAGGAATGAATATCTGGAGAGATGGTTGTTGGTAACCTGTTTGCCTTGGAATATCAGAAGAGATGGTTGTTGGTAACCTGTTTGCCTTGGAATATCAGAAGAGATGGTTGTTGGTAACCTGTTTGCCTTGGAATATCAAAAGAGATGGCTATTGGTAACCTGTTTGTCTTCTAAGCACAAATACTTGAGTTAGATCCCTGGAGCTGATATTGAAAATAAAGGAAGAAACAGAGGGAATTAAAGAAGGGAGGAAGGGAGGGAAGGAAGGAGGAAGGGAGGGAGAGAAGGAGGGAGGGAGAAAAACCTGGGTGGCTGGCAGGAACTTGAAATCTTAGTGCTGGGGGGTCCGAGACAGGTGGATTCCTGGGGCTTGAAAGCCAGCCAGTCCAGTTTGTTTGGCACATTCTAGGCCAGTGAGAACCCCTGTTTCAAAAAATAAGGTGGACTGTGTCGAGGAACAACGCCGTGGGTTATCTCTGGCCTCTATGAACACATCTATATATTTGTGCACGTGCATGTGCCCATATGCATGTGTGTGTGCAAACACACACAAATATGGAACACCACTTGGAAATCTGTTTGGCCATTACTCTGGTTTAAGAAGACCCCAAAAGTGAGGGCCAGCCATTGTTCTGTCCTCAGACTGCAAAAATAGGCACCTTGGGTTCCTGAGATAGGAAAATTAACTAGCTAAACCATAAACAAAACTATTGGCTCTTGTGGGAAGATCTGGTTTCAAACATAGCCTGCCTCCACTGTCAAGCAGCTCTGGATTTTCTCTGTCTCCTTCCTGCCACCCCCCTCAGAGGCCTCATCTTCATGTTCTGTTTGTCAACAAGATTACCACAGAAGCCCCAGCCTCTGCTCCTTTGAGGTTTTTCCAATTCAGTGGGGAACATTAAACCTACTTGCCTCCTAGCTTAATCCAAACTCCCAGGAGTGCGAGCCTTCTGGCTCAGAGAAGCCTGGTTTGGGCCAGGTGCCAGGCACTGAGGCCGGGAATGCTAGCTGCCTTAAATCTTGGTCACTCCAATCCTCGGCAAGAGGGTTCACCAGGAGCAGTGATGGGGCCAGGGTTCTCTAATGAGAACCTGGCACCAGAGGAAGGAAAAGTGATAGGGGATTCCCCTCTGTATGATGTGAATACCATTGGTTAATAAAGAAACTGTCTCAGGCCTGCACAGGGAACAGATCTAGGTGGGGAAAACTAAACTGAATGCTGGGAGAAAGGAGACAGAGTCAGGAGAGGCCATGGAGCCACTGCCAGAGACAGATGTGTTGGAAACTTTGCTGGTAGGCCACAACCTCGTGGTGATGCACAGATTAATGGAGATGGGTTAAACTATGACGTAAGAGTTAGTAAATAAGAAACTAGAGCTAATGGGCCAAACAGTGATTTAAATAATATAGTTTCTGTGTGATTATTTCGGGGCTGGGCGGCTAGGAAACAAACAAGCGGCCTCATTACAGCAAATTGGCACCCAACGTGGAGCCCAAACCCATGACCCTGAGATTAAGAGTCTCATGCTCTACGGACTGAGCTAGCCGGGCACCAACAAGCAGCCTCCTTCAACAACAAAGCTTGTGAGGAGGCTTGTACACAGACACAGCAGGCAGCCACATGTCCCATCTTGCCTTCATGTCACAGCTCAGTGTGACAGAAGGCGAAAAATGTGATGAAAACCCTGAGAGTCGTGTGGATGAGGCCAAAACTCCAAAGGCATCCAGCTGTTGGCAGACTGGGCCTGGGAGGCCAAAACTCCAAAGGTATCCAGCTGTTGGCAGACTGGGCCTGGGAGGCCAAAACTCCAAAGGCATCCAGCTGTTGGCAGACTGGGCCTGGGAGGCCAAAACTCCAAAGGCATCCAGCTGTTGGCAGACTGGGCCTGGGAGGCCAAAACTCCAAAGGCATCCAGCTGTTGGCAGACTGGGCCTGGGAGGGTACCAAGGAGAAGCTGTGTGCTCCTATGCAAGCAAGGTGGAACAGTTGGCTGGCCTGCCCCAACTTCCTGACTACCCCACTCCCCACACCTGAGGATGAGCCAGTCATGGATCCCTAAGCCTTACCACTACAAGCATTCTGGCTGAAAGAGGTGACGCTTACGATCCCTAAGAGGACACACAGATGCTGGGTCTCCCTGAAGCTGCCTTTTCTTTCTATGGTTCTGCCAAACGATGCTCCATGGCAGCCCCATGCTCCTTGTCAAGTTGAGCAGGACTCAGCAGCCTGTGTCTGGACTCCAGCTGACTGGGTACCTTTGTTGGGTATGTGAGGTCTTGGTGGCAGGGACATGCGGAGGAGGCGGTCTTCCCATGGACCTGGACTAGGACAAACACAATGCTAGCTGGGAAATGATGATGCTCACAGGAATGAGAAACCTATTGGGGTGGGAGGGACACAGTGGCCAAGCCTCAGCTTAGACCTCTCTCTTGATGGCAGTGGAGAGAGCCAGGCCGTCTGCATGCGGAGTTGTCGCTGGTATTGACTCATTTAGACCACTGTTCGAGTTCTGTGTAGGTCAGTGTTGCAGGGTAGGGGTTCCTCTTGGAGGGATGAAGTAAATGAAGGCCCCATGTTTATGTTGCTTTGCTAGGCTTCCGTCAACAGGGCTGAGTCAGGGGTGGAGTGGGGACTGACTGATGTCGATTCTCCAAGCAGAGACTGAGTACAGGGTAAGAGCAATGAAAGGGAGACCCGGCAACCAACTGTGAGTCCCCTCCGGAGCTTTGCCCGGGCCCTCGTGGAGACTGGGATGAGGAGACCGACGACAGAGGATGATTGCCAGGCGTGGTGGCCACTTCCTAAAGTCAGAGGCAGACCCGAGCTGTCCTATTCAATTGCTTCCCCACAGAGGCCTTCACCGTCTACATACCCACAAACCCTCAAGACCTGCCGCTTTCCCCTTGATCCCAGGCAGCCACCACTCAATCCCATATCTATCCCAGTGCCATGAATGCCATGCTGCCAGTCACCCGACCCTGATCCTGAGCCCGGACATGCTGGCATCCAGGAGAAACGCAAGGGCGCCTCCAACCGGTTCAGGGGGCTGGTGGGGCCTGGGACTTCTTGTGGAGCCTCACTTACTCACTTTCTTACTTAAACCTCCCTGGTCCTCCTGGAATCTGCCTTAGCTTTTTCTGTGGTGAAGGAGATGGTGAGGTCTGGGCGAGAAGGGTCGGTATCCCTGTCCCAACTTCATGAGCAAAAGTGAACAGAGGATCTGCAGACAGAGGAGATGATGCAGCCAGACTCCTTCGTTCTGCCCGGGCTTGGCCCCAGGAGCTCGAGGCTGGCGTCCAGCATCTTCTTACAGGGAATCACTAGCGTGGCACTATCCACCCAAGGGCGACAGAGGCAGGGACAGAGTAGCTTAGTGATCAGCAGAAAGTCTAGGGGAAGGCTCTTTGACCTCTGCCTGCGGCTGTGCCTCCTCCAGAGTCTGGGTCCTTAGAGCAGCAGCATGGCTCAGGAGCAGAGACCTGAGAGGGTCCTCAAGGCAGAACCTGAGTGTCGGTGAGAAAATTTGGGGCACACAGGTCAGGATCAGGTACTGTCTAAGGCTGTTGTGAGGTGCAAACTGGAACTGGGATAAGGGCTCGTCTGGACCTAGGATGGGTTAGAGACTGAGGTTGGGGTGGGGGTTCAGTCTAGGGCTACAGTGAACATCCAGTGTAGTGCTCAGATCCGTGGGAGAAGAGCCGGCTCAGCCTTGGCTGGCCCCCGTCTGGCCCCTGCTCCTCCAGTCTGCAGATGAGGCTGACATCTCTGTCTGCTTTGTCCTCAGGGCAGCTGGGCAGCCAGCCCGCAGCAGGAGTGTGAGTACCTGCAGATGATTGAGATAGAGCGCAGGCAGTGCCTGGAGGAGGCCCAGCTGGAGAACGAAACCACAGGTGAGTGGAGTCCCGGGTTCCCTCACGAGCCCAGTCCAAAGAGTGAGCCTTTCACAGCTGTCAGTCGGATCAGGATCTGGGCCCCAGCAGTCAGGGAACACACAGCAGAAGGGCCACAAGGCCTCAGTGCTTTTCTGACCTCACCCAGGTCTGGGAAGTTCCCAGATCTTATCTGGGAACAACATGGTAAACCACGGCTTTGAAAGTACAGACAGGTCTGCCCTTAAGGGTCCAGCCACGGCTGCTGGGCCACTTAAGGTGGGAGATCTAGGGTACTCGATGGTAGAGACTTTCCAAGATGAGTCAGGTGCCTCTCCCCACCTGCCATGGGAGCACTGCCACGGGAGCACTCCCAAATAACTTCTTTGATCCCTAACTTACCTAGAGTGTAAATGAGACCAACTGGTCAGACCCTGCAGAGGCCATCAGGACAAACGAGGGCTCTGTCTACTTGGCGTGGTCGCCCAGGGTTGGGCAAATGTGGAAAGGTGGGCAGGGTCTAAGGAAGCAGAGGGGCTGAGAGGGTGGAAGGCTCAAGGCTCACTGTGTTGGGAGAGAGCCAACACGGTGGGGCAGAGGCAGAAAGTCAGCTGGGCCGCCATGCTGGGTCATCTCCCCAGGCTGCGCTTACTGTTACATAATGGGAGCAGGGAGCACCTGTCCAGCTTGCTGGCTCCTGGCTCCCGGCACCGTTCTGAGGCTGTTTTGTAATCTTTTCAGGTTCCTCCTTAACCCTGGTGCAAAGGCCTCCTGTGCTCAGGAGTGTATGTAGTCATGTAGCCTCACAGATGGGCATGGCCTGGGCCACACTTTATGGCAGGATGGCCCCTGACTCCTGTGGCCCTGAAACTGAAGCTTGGGTCAGCAGGTGACTTGACCTACCTACTTTCTGTATGCCCCACCCTATGCTGCCAACTGCAGGCTGATCTCAGCAGGCCTCAAGATGGCGTAGGAAACCTGGGAAGCCCAAACTCCAGAGCCCACCCCACTGCAGCTCAGACCTGTCCCCAGAATGGGAAATGGCCACCCTCATGAATTCAATGAGGTCACCACTGGCACAGGGTGCCTGTGCAGTGCCAACACCCTGTACACGGCAATCAGCCCGGGATCTGGAAGAAGGCAGGCATAGGTTACAGATTTCAGGTCTGCCCTGGCAGCTGCTGAGGCTCTGTACACATTGGCGTGGGCACAGGGGGACACCTCTGGCCCGTGTCCATCTGAGGCTGCTCCTGCCCCTCCAGTCTGCCACTCTGCCTGCCTCTAAGTGCATCAGTGTGTGTTCAGTCTGTACACTGTGTCTCTCCATGTCTCCTCACGTGGTGGCCTTCCCATGCCTATTCATGTATGTTGGCATGTGTGTGTCTGGGGTCAGTATGTCTGGAAGTACATGTAAGTATGTGTCATTATGGATGGAACATTATATAAAATTGACTTACTGGGGGTTTTGTGCCTGTCTGCCTCTCTATCCATCTTCTTAGCCTCTTAGTTGGTTTTCCTATTGGGGTCTTAGCCCTGAATGGGCACACATTTTCCAGACACAAAGAGTCTCACTTCCTCAGGTCCCTTGTCTGCTTGATGACCTGGGCCCGGTACCGGTTCACAGCATTTGACGCCAAATGCAGAGTGCCCACAAGGCATAGCCCAGTGCCCTTCTGTTCTGTCTCACCTCTGGTGAAGCTGAGCACAGGACCCAGCACCCCCGCCCCCGCCCCCACCCCCGCCCCCAGCTCAGGCTGGCAACTCTGAAAGCTCGAGGTCTGGCAGGGACCCAGACACAATAGCTGGCCTGCAAAACAGGGTGTGCCCAGCACTGTCAGCCTGGGTACAGAAAGTCCAGCAGCGGCCAGTTTCCCAGAGAAATGCTACCAAGCCCTGAAAACCAGGAGAGGAATGTGTGAATAGGCTAGCGGTACAGCCACACCTCATCCTGCTGCCTTGCCTCCGTTTCCTCATCTGTGAAATGGACCGGTTATATAAGCTGTTTGTGTAGAGACTGAAACAATGTTCAGACATTCCAGGCCTAGAGCTTGTTGGTGTTAACTGAAACAGATCCTAAATCATGAGCAGGTTTTCCCAGTCTTGGGGGGGGGGGAGCTGCTGTACGTCCTCCTAGGAGCCCAAGATGGACCATCAGCCAAAGCAGCAAGCCATAGGGCTCAGGATAGATGGGGGATATGTTAAAGTGGCCAGCCCACAAGAAGAGAGGCTCACTCTGGACGGCTTCCTTAGTCTTCACTGCAGATACTGCTGCAGCACCAGAAGGCCCCCCAACCCCCCCCCAATCTCCTCCTTTACTGCCACATGATCGCATCCCTGAGAGTCCAGAGGCTCTTCTCCCAGGTGGGTGCATCCCTCCACCTCCTCTTCCCAGGCCCCCTTCTTGGGAACTTGTGAACCTTCGGACCTGGGCTGGTCTGGGCTTGGCCCGGCTGGCATTGACTTTGACTCTGGGGTTGGGTTTCCTGAGCAAATCATTGGGGCTGGCAGCATTGCAAAAGACAGCCTCCTTCAGGAGAGGTGTCCAGAGGAGTTGTAGACCCCCCGGGAGACGCCCCCGGGCATGCTCACCAGCCGGATCGCAGTACTTTGCATGCAAGCTCTGTGAAGAGCCCGTGAGCTCCACCGTACCCCGCGTCTCATGGGAACATCTCCGCTGCTGCCTTTACTAGTATAGAACACAATTCAGAAGACGCATACTTGTGTTTTTAAACAATGATGGTCTCTAACAGAGCCTCTTGGGATGGAGCTTGCTGTGTGAATGTGGATGAATAGCCTTGTTTGTGTCGAGGAGGCAGGCTCGAACTGTGGGGTTGAATTGCTTGAAACAGCTGCCGGTAATTTGGTAATAGAAGATTTTGAAATCTAAATGTCTGTTTTCTCACAAACCATAAGAATGAAGGCCGCTCATTGTGCTGCCAGAAATATACGGCGCTCTATAAAAGAGAAAAACAGAAAGGAGGGTGACGTATCAAGTGCCGTGTGCGTGTGCAGGCGTGATGGCTGTAAACCATAGAGGAGACAGTCTGAAGGTTGTGCCTATAAATATAAGCTCTGGGAACGAGAGAGCTGTAAATGTGGATTGGAGTAGACAGCTGTGCTCGACACTGACTCAGATAGCCCGGCGGTAGGTGACACGACCGTCGCACACTTTGACCAACTCTCGGTTAAGTTCAGAACACAGTGCAAACAGGCTTTGCTGCCTTTTCCCAGGGACAGCTTTCCCAGAACACTCCGCAGAGTCAAAGCCACCGCTCTGGAGCACTCGGATGCCAAAGCCTCAGCTCTTGCCATTCAAAAGGATTGACACCTATACAAGTGCCCAGTGGCTCATCCAGGAGGAGAGACAGTGTGCCATGGAGCAGAACCAGCTAGGCTACCTGCCTGGCATCTCCGGTGCTTGTCTCTCAAATGTGAATGTAGCTCGGTTGGCAGTTAGCAGGCACAACAAGCCCTGGGTTTGATCCCTAGCGTTGTATAAATGGGACAGAGTAGCCCACACCTGTAACTCCAACAACACTCAGGAGCTAGAGACAGGAGGACCAGAAACCCAAGGTCTTTCACAGGGCCAACCGGGGCTACCCAAGGCCCTGTCTAAAATAAGTAAAGAAGTACGTGATTCCGTGTAGGGAAGCTCCATCCCTTATGGGGAGAAGACCCTCTTTCCCTTCCCATCAGAACAGGACCTCTGCAGCCTGGACAAACATGACCTCCACTCGACAGGAGACCCTCTAGGAGAAGGAGGAGGAAGAGTGTGGTCACGGTGTTGACAGTGTGTCCTCTGCGTTCACCCCACAGGCTGCAGCAAGATGTGGGACAACCTCACCTGTTGGCCAACTACTCCTCGGGGCCAGGTGGTGGTCCTGAGCTGCCCCCTCATCTTCCAGCTCTTCTCCTCGATTCACGGTAAGAGCCCTGGGCTGGAGGCCAGAAGCCAGGCCGTACATTGTGAGTGGGGCCAGCGAGGGGGCTTTGCCAGTTAAGGAACCTGGGGGGCTTCACGGCTAGGAATGGCATCGAGAGGACTCGTGGGATTTGATTAGCTCTTCACATGGAGATAAGCGTGTGGGAAGGGCTCGCTAAATATTTGCCCAGCAATTGATAACTGATTGACTGGCAGGTCAGATTGAGTTATGCCTCCCATGTTCTGTTGTTTTGGTTATGACTCAGTCTGTCACAGCCTGGGACAGATGACCTTTAGTGCCCTAGGAAACCGCCACACAGCTTTGTTTATGTACCTTGTCGTGCTCTATTTGATCAAGCATTCACATGTAAGACAGAAAGGGAAAGGAGGCCCCCTTAGGACCCCCAGCCCATGATCAGTCCGCAGATGAGGTACCTCCCATCACTCTGTGCCCCGTGCTACATGATGGGAAGGAACTTTGGAAACTGCTACCTGCCTGGCCTCTGGGAGTTACCGTGCTACGGTCACACCTTTAAGTGAGACCGTAAACAGATGTGTAGTAAATGGGCAGAGATTCTGGGAGGGAGAAAGAGGGGGGCCCTAGTGTTGAGGATCTGAGGGGATGTGAATGAGCTACCATTCCTTAGGTACAGCCCTCACCTCAGAGTGCACCTGATAGAAAGATTTCAGCTCCCAGGACCCAACAGCCAAATGACCTTGTGAGGTGAACAGCCTATGCAGCAAAACGTTTTATTATTTATTAAAAATAATAAAACTATTATTATTGTTAATCAATGTTAATAATACTCTAGTTCTGAAGCTGATGGAAAGAATTGGGAGACTCTGGCCAGTGACCAGATATACCAGAGAGTGTGGATGAAAGGGTATAAGCTGTCACCTTCGGTCCCAAGGGGGCATTTGCAGGAATGGGTGAAGGGTGATGCCAACCCCCACTCCTGACCTTTGGGGTGACAGGGCTGAGGAAAGCATGCCCCCTACAAGGAGTGTCGGTTCTTACAGAAACTAAAAATAAGAGGGGTTAGTAGGAAGTCTTCTACTTTGGCTGGATAAAATACTTGCAGGAGAGCTGGGGGGATAACTCTGGGGGAAAACTCTCGCTGTGCAAGCATGAAGACTTGAGTTCAGTTCCCCAGCACCCTTGAAGTACAGACATGTGGAGGGCGTCTGCAATCCCAGCATTCTCAAGACAGAGCTGGCAGAGATGGAAAAAAATATCAGGTGGTTGGACAAGTCAGTAAGGTCCCAGGTGGCAGGCTACAGACACAGTGCCCAGTCTGGTGAAGGTTCCGAACCATTGAGGCAAGACCTGGGACCAGGTACAGATGGATGGACAGACAGACAAGTAGATGAATGGACCGGTGGACAGAATTCAAGTGGGCCATGCCAAGCAGTGGGAAACACGCTGAGCTGCAGCCTCAGGGATAGTGAGGCATTCTCTGCGCCTTGGCACACACACACTGGGTGTTCAGATAACTGGTCGGTAGGGCCACCCTTGTGTTAGGTGTCCTGCTCCTAATGGGGTCCAGGTGAGGGAGGTTTTGAACTCTTCCTTGGTCTGGGTGTGTTTGACGTGGTTCTTCTGACATGGCCTTGCTCTCTCCATGGGCCCACATGTTCTTAATGTGCTCTGATCAGTAGAGAGCGCGATACCTTTCTGTTTGCACGACTAAGTCACCCATCAGTCTGTGCCTTCGGGTTGGTGCTGCACAGGTGGCCATGGCTGTGTACACAAACCAGAGTCTTCCTGCCTCTGTGTTTGCACTGAAAAAAGGAGGATCTAAATTCCATTTTGTAAAATGGAGTTATGGTAATGTCTGCACTGAGCCTGTCATGGGGCCCCCAGCTGCCCTGTGGGGACTTCTCACCTCAGGGGAACCCCAAGAGCCTGGGTCTGGGAGCTGGAACCCAGCAGCACCAAGGCACGGTGTGAGCAAGACTACGTACTCTGCCCTGTGCCCTGCACCCTGCTCCCTGCACCCTGCTCCCTGCTCCCTGCACCCTGCACCCTGCCTCCTGGCTCTAAACGCTGTATCTTCCCTCTGTCCATCACCTGCTTCCAGGACGCAACGTCAGCCGCAGCTGCTCTGAAGAAGGCTGGTCACAGCTGGAGCCCAGCTCCTACTACGTTGCCTGTGGGATGGAAGACGGTGCATCTAGTGTGGATGAGGTGAGGGAGCCTTGGGCTTCTCTCCACCCTGCAGTCCACCTTCCTCAGGCTCACACTTGGCCCCTGGCTCCCCCAACAGGGGACACACAGGACTTTCATAGGATCACATGGGGGGAGGGGGGCGCTACACTCAGAGCAGCCAAAATTGCAATAGAAACCCCCATGCTGGTTTGCCTCTCTATATCTGTAATCCCAGCACTTGAGAGGCTGGGGGGAAAAGATCACGAGTTTGAGGCTATCCTGGGTTATACAGGGAGATTCCCAAAATTCTGTTATTTTAAAAAATAAATAAGTGATTGGCAAGCGGGAGGGAGTTGTAAGTTCCACTTGTTCCCATGCTGACATCCAGCGTGCACAGCAGAAAGAAGGACTCACTGGGGACACTCTGGGCACAGGGTCCATGCGTCTATGAAAACTGGGGCTTAGCTGCTCTTGGGAGTCCTGAGGACATCTTCCTTGTGTGAGGCAGGGGCACCAGGAGAATCTATAGCCAGCCTATTCTCCACCAACAATCCCCCAACTTCTACCCAAAACCCTTGCCTGCCTCCCCCCAGCAACAACAGACGGAGTTCTACAGCGCCGTGAAGACTGGCTACACCATCGGCTACGGCCTGTCCCTTGCCAGCCTCCTGGTTGCCATGACAATCCTGAGCCTGTTCAGGTGAGGTAGAGCCCCAGTGTGCCCCTCCATTGTCTCACCCTCAGACAGCTCCCAGTCCCCGCCCTTGCCTCTGCCAAGCTAACCATCCCAGCCTCAACAGCAGGTGGCCAGGATGTGGCCTCTAGAGTGGTCTTGTTCCCTTTCCTCTATACCAGACACCTGAGGGAGAGCCTGCCAAAACACTCTTGATGCCCGGGAGGTTGGGGACTGGGGGTTGTCACCTTGGAGGAAGGGCCTGTAATACGGGGTTGGGGGCCACATACCTTCCCACCACCTACCTAATCTACCGGTATGGCACCAGTCAGGGTGGGGTGGTCCAAGGTCCCTGCTCATCCCAGCTGGATCTGCCCCTTGCAGGAAGCTACACTGTACCCGAAACTACATCCATATGCATCTCTTTATGTCCTTCATCCTGAGGGCCACCGCTGTCTTCATCAAGGACATGGCTCTCTTCAACAGCGGAGAGACAGACCACTGCTCCCAGGGCTCGGTGAGGACCCAGCTGAACCCCCCGCCCCTGCTCCATATCCTCCTGTGCTTCTGTTCCTCAGCCTGCTCCTCCTCTTCTTTCTCCTCTGTCTCTGCCCCTCCTCTCTCCTCTCTCCTTAAGGACAGAACCACAAACACTCTGACCACCCCTCAAATCCACTCCTCTCTCAGCAGCAGCAGCAGCAGCAGGTTGCTAAGCCATCTGGAAGTTCACAACTCTACCTCTGCTAGTAAGAAGTGCATGTGGTCACCTCATGGTTAGGGCCCAGATTCCCACACCCCACAGTCAGGGCCCCCACACCCCACAGTCAGGGCCCAGATTCCCACACCTCACAGTCAGGGCCAAGATCCCCACACCCCACAGTCAGGGACCCCACACCTCACAGTCAGGGTCCCTACACCCCACAGTCAGGGCCCCCACACCTCACAGTCAGGGCCCCCACACCCCACAGTCAGGGTCCAGATTCCCACACCCCACAGTCAGGGCCCAGATTCCCACACCCCACAGTCAGGACCCCCACATCTCACAGTCAGGACCCCCACATCTCACAGTCAGGGCCCCCACACCTCACAGTCAGGGCCCCCACACCCCATAGTCAGGGCCCAGATTTCCACACCTCACAGTCAGGGCCCAGATTCCCACACCCCACAGTCAGGGCCCCCACACCTCACAGTCAGGGCCCCCACACCTCACAGTCAGGGCCCAGAGCTCCTTCCTACCTCATCGCTGGTTTCTGATCTAACCTCAGGCAACTCCCTGCCTCAGTTTCCCCATCTATGCAAGTACTCCCCCACATCCCTCCCAGCTCAACCCTCTGCTCTCTACACCAAGGTTCTGGTCCCACACCACTGTCCTTCCCCCCTGGATCTTGCTGACTGCCCCCCTCAGCCTAGTCCTGGGTGTTCCTGGGGTTAGGAGGCTCAGGGAACCGGGCTCTGGAGAGTCTGTCTCTGTATTTGTTACTCTTTTTTCATTGCTGTGACAAAAAACTCAGTGTGAGGAAAGAAAGGTATGTTTGGTGTGGAAGTGTAGTCCAACATGACGGGAAGGCATGGAGGCAGGCATGCAGGGTCACATGACCCACCGTCAGGAAGCAGAGAGATGAACGCCAATGCTCACTTTCTCCTGTTCATTCCATCTGGGACCCCAGCTCCTAGAATGGAGCTGCCTGCCTCCTCAGTTAACTAAATCTTTAAAACTCCCTCTCTTGTCGGGCGGTGGAGGCGCACGCCTTTAATCCCAGCACTCAGGAGGCAGAGGCAGGCAGATCTCTGTGAGTTCGAGGCCAGCCTGGTTACAATAGCTAGTTCCAGGACAGGCCCCAAAGCTACAGAGAAACCCTGTCTGGAAAAAACAAAACAAAACAAAAACTGCCCCCTCTCAGACATACCTAAGGCATGTCTCCAGGGTCTTCTAGATTCTGTCAAGTTGATGCTATTAACCATCATAGCCCTCAAGTGACTCAGAACAGGACAGAACTTGAAGCAGCCGGGACTCCTTTCTGTGCTGTGTTCTCAGGAACTGTAGCTCCCCCAGTGAGGCCAGAGAGGCAGCACACTTAATCCGGATCAGCAACGCCAGCTTCCACTGGTGGTGAGCTCCCAAGAGGGTGGAAAACCCTAGGGTAACTCCACAGGCTAGGGCCAAGCGCAGGGCTAGGGAGAGGCCGGCAGCCTCCAGAGAGCTTGTCCAGCAGCATGGCTGGATCTGGCTTCCTAACCCATGTCATGAGCAGCTCTGCAGTATCCTCCTAGGTTTGGTGAGGCATGCCTGCAGCTGGAGAAACAAGAGTGTGACCCAGGAAAGGACTTCCCAGTCATAGGGAGGGGATGGGAGGCTGCTCCATGGGGGTGCCTCACAGCCAGCAGAGGCCTGAGAGGGAGGGGAGATAACCCCGCTTCTGTGTGTAGGGGATAGAAGATAAATGGCTCCCCTGGGAGGGAAGCTTGAGGTCGTGAAATGAGTGAGTGGATCTGAGAGGAGCCGGAGGCCCAGGAGTCCTTCAGCCAGGCCGCCCAGAGTCCTTCAACACCCTGCTCCATGTTTTCCCACCGCCCGCCCGCTGTCCAGACCATTTTCCCACCAGTTCCTGTGGCTTCCTGGAGGAAGATCCGCCCCTCGCCTTCTCCATTTCCTCACTTCTGCCTCCCTTCCTCTCTTAGTTTTCTATGGCTGTGGTAAACACCATGACCAAATGCAACTTGGGAGGAGAGGGTTTATCTCGTGTTACAGCTTCTAGTCTTTCACGAAGGCTCTCAAGGCAGGAACCTGGAGGAAGGAACTGAAGAAGAGGCCAGGGAGGGGTGCTGCTTACTGGTTTGCTCCTCACGCCTTGCTCAGCCTCTTTCTTGTTACCCCCTTGACCATCTGCCCAAGGATGGCACGCCCATCATGCGCCAAGCCCTCCCACACCAAACATCAATCAAGAAAACGCCCCATGGGCCTACTCACAGGCCACACTGGTGGGGAAACTCAGCTGAGGTTCCCTCTTCCAAACAGACACCAGATTGTGTCAGGTTGACAGAAAACTAGCCGGTACCCCTGTTCTACCCTTCTGTCAGCCTGCACTACACTGTCTCTGAGCCCCCTTCAAAGCCCCAGCTACACTCTTTGGTCAGGGAACTCCTGAGGTCTTTAGCAAGGATTCACCCTCAGGGTCCCATTTCCCACAATCCTCACTGGAGGGAGCAGGGAGCAGTGGGCTGGCTGTGGGGAGAATAAAGAGGTGGGGGGCGGGGGAGTGGGGCTGGGGGGTGCTGGGCTGGGCGGGCAGAGACCAACATGGAGAGAGGAAGGAAGACAGGGCCATTAGAGGGAGCAGGGCTGCATGAGTCCTGGGCCGGCTCAAAAAAATGGGGGTGCTATTTGGGTGGAGTGGTTAACAGGTGGCGAGAGAGCTGGGTGGGTGGAGGGACAGCTAGGTGGGTGGGCGTGTTGAGGGATGAGCAGATAAACAGTTGATGAATGGATGTCTGGACGGTAGATGGATAGATGGCTGAGTTCTCATGAGTCAGGAGGTCAATAAATGGATAAATGGCCAGGCATGGTGGCTCGCACCTATAATCCCAGCATGCAGAAGGCTGTGAGTTGGAAGGCAGCCAGGGATACATAGTGAGTTCTAGACCGGCCTGGTTACAGTGTGAGATTGACTGAAAACACACTCAAGCATGCATAATGTGCACACATAGACAAATTTCTGGCGGGTGGGTAAATGGGTAGGCGTATAGACATACTTCCTGTATGTCTTCCTGTTCGTCTATTGTCCAATTTTTGGACATTGTGACACCATGTTGTTACCAGTCAAGCTCAGACTGGAGAACCTTAAGATCGAGTTACCAAAAATATGACCAGAAGAAAAAAATCTCCTAACATCTTAAACTGTTTTTACCATTTTGTGTTGGACCTCATCCATGGCTATTCTCGGCCACATGCAGCCAGCCACAGGCTGAGAACTGGGCATGCCCAGAGACACGGGATCTGTAGCAAGAGGATGTACAGAAGACACATTGACAGACGGATGATTTAAATTACCAGCTTAGCCCAGAGTGCCCAAGAATATAGAGACGAGATCATAGGAGGACCCACTGTGTACGTCTCAAGAGCCTGACTGGGAACCGACAATAATGAAGTTGGCTGGGCCACCACCGTGTCTGTCCCCACAACCAGAGGCTCGGCGGCCAAGGACCTGCCGTCCCTGAACCTCCCTCCCTTCGCTCCTCCCCGCAGGTAGGCTGCAAGGCAGCCGTGGTTTTCTTCCAGTATTGCATCATGGCCAACTTCTTCTGGTTGCTGGTAGAGGGTCTCTACCTACACACCCTGCTGGCCGTCTCCTTCTTCTCCGAGCGGAAGTACTTCTGGGGGTACATACTCATCGGCTGGGGTATGGTACCAGGGAGGGGGCAAGGCTGGGAAAGTTCACTGGGAGGTGGGAGGGTGCAACCCGAGCCTGCTCATGAGAGCGGGGTGAATGTCCTCAGAATGTGTGACCTTGAGGGCATCCTGCACCCCAGACTCCCACAGCTACGCAATGGCACAGGGCCTGAACAAAAACATCCATTTCCCCATTCTGATCCTGACATGCAGGACCACTGCTAATATAGAAGGGTTTAAAATCAGAAAAGTAAAGGAAAAAACCTGCCTAAGTGGTCACAGACCCTCGGGCTACCCCTCTTGGAGGGTTTTCACCCAGCAAACAGCCTGTGTGACTGTGGGTAGCAGCCCTAAGCATCTACCCTCTTCTCTCCCTCCTCTCTGGTTCCTTCTCCACTCTCCCTGTGTTATCTGCCCACATTTCCTTCCCTTCCATTCTTCTTTGGCCCTCACAGGGGTGCCCAGTGTATTCACCATGGTTTGGACCATTGTCAGGATCCATTTTGAGGATTTTGGGTGAGCTCTTGTTCCATCCCCTCCCTCTGGCTACTGTCATTTGGGGGCAGAGTCCCCGGGAACGATGATACTGCCCAGGCTTGGCAGATAGAGAGACCACAGAACCGAGTCCAAAGCAAGAGGCTGGAGGGAGATGTGGGGAGTATCAGACTCTGGGCATGGGAACAGAGCCGTAGACACTTGGGGGATGGCTGATTCTCAGTCTGAGGACTTCTCCCCACCAAACCTCTGTGGTCTGTTCAGGTGCTGGGACACCATCAACTCCTCACTGTGGTGGATCATAAAGGCCCCAATCCTCACCTCCATCTTGGTAAGCCCTCCTCTCCCCACTGAGCCCAGAGTAGACAGCCAAACACAGAACACACAGGAAATAGGTCAGAAGGGAACCTCATGTTTCTATCACCCTCCCAGGCCTTCAACACTCCCTCTAGAGCAGGTAAATTGGAGGGAGGGTCCTCAGGAGAGTCCCCAGACAAAAGCCCCCCTCCAAAGGGAGGGGCTGCTGAGAGGTACTATAGAGGGGTGTCCAAGCACTGGGGGAGACAGCCCAGCATCCTCTAAGTGACCAACACTGGCGGTCCCTCATTAACAGGTGAACTTCATCCTGTTTATCTGCATCATCCGTATCCTGGTTCAGAAACTACGGCCACCCGACATCGGGAAGAATGACAGCAGCCCGTACTCGTAAGTGTGGGCCCAGCACCTCAGCTCCAGTCTTCCACCCTGGACCCTCAGATCGTCCCCTACACCTCAACCCACTCCTCTAGAACTACCCAAAGCCAGACATTACTCTTATTCAGGCTCAGCAGCCACTGCCTGCCATCAGGCTCTCCTGCCTCTGAACCCCACGTCCGCTATTCTCATACTCACCCAGTGTCCTTGACGCTCAAACCTGCTGTCCCCCAGGGATCTTGAGGGGAATGAAAACCCTGTGTCTTCTTCACACACTGTGCCCAGTCCCTGACCTGTACCTGGTAGAGAAAGGCAATGCAATAGATGCCTATAGGGCAGGTGATGCTCCCAAGAGCTCCCACCATGAGGAGGGCACATTCAGTACTCCTCAATGATAACAGTCGTACTTGTAGATTTCATCCCAGGCACCAGCCAGGAGGTCTTCATGCATCAGCCCATGTCACACTCAGAGTCCCCTATAAAACGTTCCCCACTTTGAACAAAAGGCAGACGCACACTTCCTCACCCTCCGAGGTTTGGGGTCTACCACTATGGGCAGGAAAGAGTAGTGTTTACTTTCCTATGGCTGCAACAAAGGACCCGACCAACAATTTCTGGAAGGAAAGGTCTGTTTTTGCTCCTAGTTCAAGGGTGCAGTCCGTCATGGCAGAGACATGGCTGCCGAGTGTGAGGCCACTGGTCACATGGTGTCCACAGTCTTGAAGCAGCGAGAGATGAACGCTGGCACTCAGCTCACTTTCTCCTTCTTATTCCGTCTGGGACCCCATCCTGTGAGAGGGTACCACCAGTAGTCAGGGCGGTCTCCCCGCCTCAACCCCATCTAGAAATCCCCTCTCAGACACACTCAGATGCTGAATCCTGTCAAGTTGTCAGTTGGTGTTAACGGTCACAGAGGGCCACAGTGTCCGTGGGACAGTGATTGAGCTCATTGCTTAGAAAGAGGAGGACCATTCCCTATGCTGGGCACTAGGAAGACTGGCAAGTTCCTATAGGAATCGGCACTTTTACGGACAAGGGAAAGAAACACAAAATGTGGCCAGGGCACCTGTGCAAAGGCCGATAGGACCCTCACATTCACCATGGCCATGGAGAACGGAGGCCCACCATGCAGCCCAGATCAGCCTGGCAGTCCCACAAGGGCCCTCCAGTCTGGAAACCTAGGTGTCCTTAAACTGGCCTCTGTTAGGGGAAATCTCAGTGGTGGTTGGAAGACTGTCTGCTGGAGAGTCACGAGCTGCTGGATTTGGGATTCTATTCTGGAATCCTATGGTTGTCAGGCCTGAGCAGAGGCTTTCTCCCATTCCCGGTGTGACAGCATTCTGTACCCAGCAGACTGTGTGGGCAGAACGCCACTCTCCTTTCCAGAAGGAAACTTGTGGGCCTTGCCCACTGCCGTTCTGCACACGCTGGTGTCCTTTACCCAAGCAGCCTCGTTTCCCAAAAGTCCAGCTGCAGTGGGCTAGAATATGGGAGGGCAGGACCCAAACTGGCCGTGGCCAGGTCTGTGTGGGTGAGACAGAAAGGGACAGCTGTCACTGGCAGAAGGGGGAGCTGGAGCTGGCAGTTCCTGAGGAGGGGCTGTCAGTTCCCTCTTCAATTTAAAGAAAGCCTCCATCTGTCAGCCTCCGAGTGTGGGATGGGTTCATGGCCAAAGAGGTGTGGCTGGGAGCCAGGCCCAAGAAGGAGGGGAAGAACGAGGGTGCATCTGCATAGAGCTTGGAATGAGAATCTCAGCACAAGGCAGGAGAGGCGGGGGGCGGGGGGGGACATGTGTCCCCATCGCACCCACATCTCCCGGGAATCAGGAAAGCATAGCCCTCACTTCCTAGACCAGCTATCAGGTCAGCTGAGTGTACACACGGAGGGACAGCTGAGTGCCTGCAGAGAATGCTGACCCTGCTGGCACCAAGGTGGCAGAAAGACAAGCTGGTCCCTTGGAGCAGGACTCTGGAGGAGGGGTGCAGGCTCAGGGACAGTGGCAACTGCCAGAGATAGCGCCACAGCGAGAGAGGGGGCCACAAGCCTGTGTTCATCGCCTCCTGCACTTTGGGCACATATGAGCAGCCTTTTGGCAGGGGAGACCTCATTCCTCAGAGCTCTTGTTCCCCAATGGAGCTAGTGTCCATGGGTATACTCAAAGTTCTTCGAGGAGACAGCATCTCTGATATGGCTGTGTTGGGCATGCATTACCCCACTCTTCAGGTAGGGGAGACTGACCAGGAGGAGGGAGACTGGAAAGTCTCACCTCTTACTGTTATATCCTCAGTGGTCTTCCTCCAGAAGACAGGAACGGAGGGAGTTTAATTCTCTCGTGTGTTCCCCCAGGCAAGGAGGTAGGGGACAAGAGAACAGGAACACTGACAGACAGGGGCCAGGAATGACGTGGGTGTGACATGGGGATGGCGGAGCCACTGTTTGTCCTCACACGATCTGGTCATCTACCCGTGTGAATGCACACACCACAGCCTGCCTCTCCCTGTCTCCAGGAGGCTGGCCAAGTCCACGCTTCTGCTGATTCCCCTGTTTGGAGTTCACTATGTCATGTTCGCCTTCTTCCCTGACAACTTTAAGGCTGAGGTGAAAATGGTCTTCGAACTTGTCGTGGGGTCTTTCCAGGTACGGATTCTAGTCTTTTCCTTGTCATAAGTGCCTGCTCCGTACTTACTGTCTTCCTTAACCAGGGGAATAAGGGGCTGTGGGGAGCCAGGGGTGGGTGGGGTAGGCTGGGAGCACCTGGGGTCTCTTTGCCTCACCTCTCTTGTCCCCTTCTTCCTCAGGGTTTTGTGGTGGCGGTCCTCTATTGTTTCCTCAATGGCGAGGTAAGTGCCTCCCTCTGCGGCCCTGGACCAGAACTCCCAGGCTCTCCCAGGCTTGCTGGGATCATTGAGAGCAAGGGCAGGTTAAAGCTTGCCTCTCTCGGGAGTGGTTCTCTTGAGCCCCTAGCGCCATAGTTGCCTGGAATCTCACTTTAAAATACACTCGAGGACACAGCCTACACTAACAACCCTGGGTGGGGTTAGGAGCAGGGCATCAGAGGTGGAGACTACTTCCAGTAAGCCGGTGTGGGCTGAAACAGGAAAGATGCAGCTGCAGCCACAAAAATGCGCTCAAGTGGGTTCCTGGATGAAGAATTGGGGTACATTCTCCAGGCAGTACCCCTCGGCCTCCTTGTACTGCGTCTTGTACCCTTCCTCATCCCACCTTCCCTCTCTCCAACTCTCCTGAGTTGACTCACTGACTCCCAAACCCTGTCCCAACTCTGCTCCTCTCCCAAGATAACAACTACACCTCTCAATTTAATCTAGGGATTTATCTATGGCTAGCTTATCAAGGCTGTGCTGGAACTCCTGCACCTAACCACCACCCTTTCTGCCTTAGGTGCAGGCGGAGCTGCGGCGGAAGTGGCGACGTTGGCACCTGCAGGGTGTCCTGGGCTGGAGCTCCAAATCCCAGCACCCGTGGGGAGGCAGCAATGGCGCCACGTGCAGCACACAGGTGTCCATGCTGACCCGTGTCAGCCCCAGCGCGCGCCGCTCCTCCAGCTTCCAAGCCGAGGTCTCCCTAGTCTGACCGCCAGAGGCCGCCAGGCCCCTCTGCACCCTTCCCTCTCTGGCCCCTGGAGAGGTCTGCAGCAGGCGCCACTAGCTCCAACCTTGGATCTGGAAGTATTCCTTTGCTGCAGCGGGGGACCAAGTCCATTCAAGTTGGAGATCAAAGAGGTCCAACCCTGGAGGAAGCGGGGAGGGACCAGCATTAGACTCCGACTCCAAAGGTCCCTCTGCCAATCATGCCGACAAAATCTGCATATGCCTCCCTGGAAAGCAGCCACCTGTCCTTAAAGCTTCGGGACTCTTGAGGGCAAAAACGTTCTGCCCTGTTCGTGCCTAGAATTTCACTGTGGCCCTCAAGTCGATTTGGGTTAAGTGTTGCCAATGAGACTCCTCTCCGAGGATGCAATGCAGTCCCCTCCCCGAGTGTCCTGCTTTTATCTGCCAGCTCCTCCTGGTGGGTGAGTTCCTCTACCTCAGACAGATACGGTTGTGACCTGGAGTTTCGGTTTGGGGACCACAGCTGTGCTGTGATCCTCACTCAGAGTCGTCGGTATATTCTCGGACCTGGGAACTCAGGGACCTACCTTTGGGAAGGGAGAAGACAGCCCCAGCCAATGCTCACCAAGTGGCTTTGCCCATCAGATAGGATCTGTCACACCAGCCTTAAGCACAACCAAAGCAATAGCGAGCTGCCCACTCTGGGTGCTCTCCTACCAACTACACCAACTCCTGCAGCAAGGGCCAGAGACGTGAGCCCACAGGTAGGGAACAATCTTAGAGAGAGCAGGTATCTCTTCCTGTCACTAATGCCAACATAAAGACTTCCTTTTTACATATTGTGACCTGCTGGATTCTGTTGGGGTTGTATTACCAGCGATGTTATTACCCTCATCCCCTAGTTCCCGTGCCTCCTTAGAGAGCGGCTGGGTGTGGCACTGACATCGGGGGTCAGGACATCTTATGTTCCCCCCCCCCTTACAGTCACACAGCTTCTAACCCAAGCTGGTGTCAGCAGGTCCCCTCAGAACTGCACCAGGCTTGTATGGCAATCAATAAATATTGGCTCTAGCAGGCTTAGTTCCCCTGGCCATGGTGGGTCTCCTGCTTCCTCTCAGCAAGTGTGTTATCCCTGCTCCAGTGAGAGATGGTTCATTGAAGCTACTGCCCTTCTGGCTTTGGACAGAAGCCCCCATTTCCATGTGAGTACCTATCCCCAGAGTCTTTGACTCACACTTGAGTGTGAAGAGGTTATAACTGGTCCCGTTGTGACCCTCACCCCCTAAATCCAACTGGAAGGAGACAGATTCTGCCTTGAACCAAATCAGAGCAGCCAATAGAACAATCAGAAACAGCAAGGTTTCACGGTCATTCCTGAAAACACAGCAAACAGAGAACACGAGGACCGGGTCGCTGTTGCCTAGGAGCCAACCGAGAGGGTTAGATCAGTGCAGATGGCCCAGTCCAAGTCAGTAAGGAGAGGCTGTGTGACTAACGGAAAGGTTTAGTGTGACGTCAGCAGGTCAGCGAGTTGACGCTTCCAAGCTTCTGGTTCCACTTTGTAAGCATGTGGAGTTGTCTTGCTTGGCGAGCCAGACATGAGTGCCAGGCTGGTACAAAGAGGCCAGGCTGGCTAACAGAGGCTCGAGTCTGCCTACAAGGCCTCTTCAAAGGCTGCTGCCACTTGGTCCATCCCAGGACAGATCAGAAATATCTTCTGGAGTATGTGTAGGTCAGAAAGGACCCCCTGCCTAAAGAATAGGCCCGAAATCTCCAACAGTACTGTGCTGTGATGTGGGGTGAGTCGTGGAGTCCTGGAGCAGAGCAGTTCTTAGTCAAGAGGGCAGAGTGAGTAGAAGCAAGACCCAGCATGTGTTCGAGAAAGGAAGGGCAGAGTTAGGAATAAAGAGACTGGAAGCCTTGATTGGGAGCTAAGGAAACTTGTGCCTTGTGCCAGTATCCTAGGTTAGTGACAGCTGTGACAGCCACGGGGTAGGAGTGACCACAGGCAGGACTATCCCAGTCTCTTCCCCAGTGGCTCTGTCCCAGCCACGCACCTGTCAAACCTGACCAAGTCATCTCTAGTGCCATCTGGTGGACACTTTGAAGACTTCACCAACTTTGACTACCTTAGATCTTTCACTGGGAGGCAACCTACACAGACAGCAGGCCTTCGTTCTGCGCTCCCAAGAGTGAGCCGGAAGGTGTGGGAAAGACTTTACCCAGGCCAGCCCCACACCTCCCCTCACATCAAACTGCTGGCCTCACGTTAGTCCTGCCTTGACCCAAAGGAACTTAATGGAACCCAGACTCTGGTGGTTCCTTAAAATTGAACCCTACCTACAGTCTCTAAGGGCAAAGGCCAGTTAATTCAGGCACCATCTGAACCAGGGAGGCTCTGTCCGCTCTGTAGGAAAGACCTGTTTGCAGGTAGTCTTCTCACTCTGGGGTACAGCCTGTCCAAGGAGGCTTATCCACCTGCTAACAGAACATCACTGAGGTGTTTGGGGGCTAGGAGAGGTCTTAGAATCCCAAGGGAACATGTTTAGGTGTCACAGATATGTGAATCCAGCCTAGTAGGTGTTGGGGTGCTTACCAGTAAAGTCAAAGAGAGGCAAAGAGGTCTATCAGATGAGGTCAAGAGATGGTTGGGGGTTGATGCTGAGAAGGACCCAGGGTGTATGTCTGGAAAGGATGCTAGGCCATCAATAGGAAAGGGAGGAGGTCATCTGGGGAGACAATGGCCTGGTTTGAGACATGTTGAATGTAATATGTGCAGGGTGTCTGAGGAGAGATCCTCTAAGGCTACTGGAAATGTGACCTAAAGGGACAGAAGGTGGGAAGAGCAAGGCAGCCCCTTGGAAGAAACAGTGAGTATAAGGGCAAGACCCCAGGCACCAGCACCCCCGGGGGCGTGCTGGGCACAGTGGGGTGAGGACTCTGACTCAGCCCCTCCATCCTAGCTGCCATGCAAGGTCTTGTTTTAATGAGCAGTGGCGAGCTTCTCCCCGCCCCCATGTGGGAACAGGAACAGCTCTTATCTCTCTGGGGGAAGGGGAAGGGGCGGAGCCACAGCTGCCAGTTATTAAACACCGCGCTCAGCCAGGGATGGTCAAGATATTAATAGCCCCGGGAGGCTATGACTCTGAAGACACAGACTCCCGGAAAAGGGATGCGTCAGGAGGCCATCTTGGCAATGCCCCAGCCTCCACAAAAGACAGATGGGATAACCAAAATCCAAAGAAGAAAAGTCGTTGTAGAGGTTGATGTTAAGCCCAGCTCTCCAAATCCCATAGCCGTGCCTCAGATACTCTAGATATTGTCAAAGATGGGATCATTTGGATGTGCCCTATCTGGGGACGTGAGAAGGTCAGGCCAGTTAGTAATCCTGATTCTGTCTTGATATATTGTTCATCCTGTATTTTTGCATTAACTTTGATATTTTAAAATACTGTATTAAAATATTATTTACCTTGATTCCTGGGCTGCTGTCTTTGTTTACCTGTTTTGATCCCACACTCTCAGCAACTGCCTCTTTGGGTCACCCAGTTCTCAACTCCAGGAGTCCCAGCACCCCTGAGTTTCAGGATGCCACCGTGGGATAAACATTGAGGGGCTCCAGGCTGTCCTGTGTGGTTTCCACAGGGGACGTCGCCAGGCTAACCCTGCAGCTCTCACCAGTGTAGACCCTGGTGTTTGTACTGATCTCCTCAGTTATTGTCTCTAGACTGTAAGATGCCCGTCCATGTCCCAAGGGCCCCGTTCTCAGAAGCTCATCCACAGGAATGAAGGATATGCCTTATTAGGAAATATAATCCATCTAGGACACATCTACAGATCACAAGGATGAGGAGGAGAGGTCATGAGGCCATCTTATCAATGCCCCAGCCTCCACACGGGACAGGAGGGACAGTGAATATCAAGAGAAGGGATTCAACTTGACACAAACTAGAGACACCTGGGAGGAGAGGGACTCTCAGTTGAGGAATGGCCTCCATCAGACTGACCTACAGGCATGTCTGTCTGTGGGGTGTTTCCTTGATTGTTAACTGATGGAGGAGGGTCTAGCCCAGGGTAGGCAGTGCCACCCTGGGCAGGTGGGTCCGGGTTATATACATACAGAAGGTCGCTGAGCAGACACAGGGAACAAGCTAGTAAGCATTGTTCCTCCGTAGTCTGTTTCAGTTCCTGCCTCCAAGTTCCTGCTTGAGTTCCTGCCTTGGCTTCCCTTCCCTTCTCTCAAATCCTCTTCTAGTCAATTCGTAGCTTCATGTGCCCCTGAAGCCTGTCTAGGAGTTGGGGGAGGGGCTCCTGTTTCAGTGGTGAGTGGGGGCCACATTCCTTTTTTATCAGTTTTCGTTCCTCCCCTCAAGATATTCCAGCAATGAGACATGGCCTCCTGTGTCAGCATTCCCTTCCCTGCCCAGCAGTTCTGCAGTGTCTCCTCTCCACTCCTTTTGGAAATAAGACTTTTCCCCCAACTTTTCCAGGGATAGAAAAGACCAGCGGCTCCCAGGAGTGAGGCTTTGGAATCCCCGCTCTTTGTTGCTTTCACTTAGCAGGGCTTCTTGTCAACTGTGTTTCTCACTGCTGTGCCAAAATAGCAAAAGCAACTTAAGGGAGAGGTCGTTTGTCTCCTGGCATTGGGGACTCAGTTCATCACAGCAGGGAGGTCCTGGGAGGAAGCGTGCAATGCCACCGAGACAAAGCTGGTGCCCACAGTCAGGAAACAGAGACGAATGCTGGTGTTCAGCTTGCTTTCTCCTTTTTTACCCAGCCGGAGACCCCAGCCCCTGGGATGGAGACACCCACATTCAGGGTGGACTCCCCTATCTCAGTCAAACCTTTCTGGAAATGTCCTCACAGACATACCCAAAGGCACATCTTCTAGGTAATTCCATATGCCATCATCGCCATGAACAACAACCGTTACATTTGCACACCACTTGCCCTGTGCAAATCTAAGATACTGAGGACGTGGCGAGGCTAAGACTATCCCAGGATTGATCCTTGTGGAAATAAGGGAGAATGGTCACAGAGGAAAGAAACAGGTGGTAGGGCAGAGTCCGGTCTCTGTGGCCAGGTAGGGTACTCCCAAGGCTTCCCCTATGTTGGGACCATTTGGAGTCCTGGCCTCCAGCTGCTCTTCCCTGACAGAGATCTTTACTTTCCTTCTGATCTGAGTTACTGAAAGCTGTGTCAAAGTTGTTTACCAGCTCTGCTTCACGAGCACGTGTTGCCTTGGCCTTGAGGATCAGAGGATAAGGTTTTCTGTTGACCCACTTGACTGTTGGGTATATAAGCCTCTGTGGCGCTACTGAATAAAGGGCTTCTTACCAGTGACTAGAGGTCCCTGTTTCTGTGTCTGTGTGTCTTTGTGTGTGTTTCAACCTCCAGCCCCTTGCCCAAAGCTCACCAACTGTACGGTAGCGCATAGAGCACAGACAGGTGCTGTGTGCTGCACCCCTAGGCACTGACAGCACAATCGGGCCAGGCTATTCCTGATAAACCACGTGTTTTATGGTCACATAAATCAGAACTGGGGCCCAGAACCTCAAGGTCAAGTCAAATCAGACTTTCCAGTCCCCTTCTTCGGCAGAAGCATCCTGAACAGTGTCTGGAGAAAGAGGGCTGGGGTAAGGTAGGGCTGGGGTCTCAGAGTGATCTCCTCACAGGCATTCAGGTACAGCTCCTGGGGAAAGGACGAGCTTTTTCTGAGGCCCGCCTTTGTAGCAACCGAGGGCCACAGGCTCCGCTAATGTACGTACACCAAAAGGTCCCCCACCCCAAGTTCAACATCCTCTGTGCCAAGTGGCAGAGAACGGGCAGCTCTCGAGAAGACTAATATTTACTCCTCAAACGGGAGCTGCACGGGCTGTTTCCTGTGGCTGGCGTCTGGTTCGCCCAAGGATGGACACAACAGGAGGTGCTCTGGGAGACAAGCAGATGTCCCCTCAGATACCAGCAATGAGACCAGACAATGCCTGGGAGATGGGAACAGCCTGTGCTGAGGTCCCCTTGCACCCGGCCCCTTGGCTTGCACACCTCCAGCTCCCGGCCTTGGTGAGGCCTGCTGGACGGTCCCGTGAGAAAGTTCACTCTGACTGGCCCCACGTTCCTTGCCTCTGGCCCTTGTGCTGATCCCTGGGGCCTTGGAAAAGCGCCTGGAACGAGCCCCCAGGGCCATGGTGGTCCTGGTCCCCCACCAGCCTGGCTTCACTTCCCCAGGCGCACACTCTGGGCTCGGGCTATTTCTGGGGTAGGAGGGAAGGCTGGCTTTGGGGCACCTCTGTCCCCCTGCAGCTGTCCCTTGTCCTCATGAGAGCCTTTTAGCAGAGGCCTGCTGTGGGAAAGCCTCAGTCAGGAAACTACCTCAGACAGCCTGGACCCGGGAGGACAGCCCCTGGGGGGTCAGACGAGTGCCCACTGCTTCCCCCTTTGAGAGCTCATCCTTTCTGCCCCCACGTTCCCCATCCCTCACGGCCCCCAGAAACACACCCTTGCTACTTCAGGCCCTAGCCTCTGCTTTGGCTCCCCGCTGGTCCCAGAAGCAGCTATAGACACTCCTTTTATTGTTTTAACACAGGGTCTGAGGCTGCCGTGACTGGCCTTGAACCCCCCTATACCGAGGATGACCCTGAACTTCTGACCCTCCTGCCTCTTCTTCCTGGATGCTGAGACTGTAGTCTCCCCTGGCTTATGTGGTGCTAGGGACTGAACCAGGGCTTCACAAGTTCTTGTCATTCTCTCTACCGACTCAGCTATACCCCAGCCCTACCCTGTCTTGCAAAGTTCATGGCATAAGGTAGTGTCTTTCTGTCGTTTTATTCCATGCCCATGGTCCTAACGGTCATCTCTTCTATTGATGACTCACAATCATTGCAGACTTTGTCATTTTTTAAATTTAGATTGCCATTTCTTGCCAATCCACAGACTGCTCCTATGCTACCCTTACCGCTTCCTGCTCTGCAGCCAAACCCTCCCGTTCTTTTCACTGTTCCCGGGATCTCCTATCATCAAATTCGTCAATCTTTTAAAATTTTTTTACTTATCTATTTTTTATATCTGTGGGGGTTTTCTAAGCATGTATGTCTGTGCACAACGTGTGTCTGGTGCCTGCAGAGGCCAGGAGGCACCAGATCCCCTGGAACTGGAGTTACAGGCAGCTATAAGCTGCCAGGTGAATGCAGGTCCTCTGGAAGAGCAGCCAGTGCCCCGAACTGCTAAGCTGTCTCTCCAGCCCCAAGCCAGACAATCTGTTTGTTTAGGGGTTGTGCCTATGACTTTAAGTATCTTCCCCGTCAGATCAGAGGGTCTTCTCTTTGGCACTCGGCAAACTCCACAGACTTTGCCTCGTCCATCCATTTGACTGTCCGTCTGAGGCCTGGTCCACAAATCTCTGCCAGGTTCCTCTCCTTCGTCTACCACCCTTTGATGCTGCGTATGCATGCCTGGCCCGGTGTTCTGCAAGCATGCCTGGCCCAGTGCTCTGCAAGCATGCCTGGCCCGGTGTTCTGCAAGCATGCTTGGCCCAGTGTTCTGCAAGCATGCCTAGTCTGGTGTTCTGCAAGCATGCCTGGCCCAGTGTTCTGCAAGCATGCTTGGCCCAGTGTTCTGCAAGCATGCCTGGCCCAGTGTTCTGCAAGCATGCCTGGCCCAGTGTTCTGCAAGCATGCCTGGTCTGGTGTTCTGCAAGCATGCTTGGCCCAGTGTTCTGCAAGCATGCTTGGCCCAGTGTTCTGCAAGCATGCCTGGCCCAGTGTTCTGCAAGCATGCCTGGCCCAGTGTTCTGCAAGCATGCCTGGTCTGGTGTTCTGCAAGCATGCCTGGCCCAGTGTTCTGCAAGCATGCCTGGCCCGGTGTTCTGCAAGCATGCCTGGTCTGGTGTTCTGCAAGCATGCTTGGCCCAGTGTTCTGCAAGCATGCCTGGCCCAGTGTTCTGCAAGCATGCCTGGCCCAGTGTTCTGCAAGCATGCCTGGTCTGGTGTTCTGCAAGCATGCTTGGCCCAGTGTTCTGCAAGCATGCTTGGCCCAGTGTTCTGCAAGCATGCCTGGCCCAGTGTTCTGCAAGCATGCCTGGCCCAGTGTTCTGCAAGCATGCCTGGTCTGGTGTTCTGCAAGCATGCCTGGCCCAGTGTTCTGCAAGCATGCCTGGCCCGGTGTTCTGCAAGCATGCCTGGTCTGGTGTTCTGCAAGCATGCTTGGCCCAGTGTTCTGCAAGCATGCCTGGCCCAGTGTTCTGCAAGCATGCCTGGCCCAGTGTTCTGCAAGCATGCCTGGCCCAGTGTTCTGCAAGCATGCCTGGTCTGGTGTTCTGCAAGCATGCCTGGCCCAGTGTTCTGCAAGCATGCCTGGTCTGGTGTTCTGCAAGCATGCCTGGTCTGGTGTTCTGCAAGCATGCTTGGCCCAGTGTTCTGCAAGCATGCCTGGCCCGGTGTTCTGCAAGCATGCTTGGCCCAGTGTTCTGCAAGCATGCCTGGTCTGGTGTTCTGCAAGCATGCCTGGTCCGGTGTTCTGCAAGCATGCCTGGTCTGGTGCTCTGCAAGCATGCCTGGTCTGGTGTTTTGCAAGCATGCCTGGTCTGGTGTTCTGCAAGCATGCCTGGCCCAGTGTTCTGTAAGCATGCCTGGTCTGGTGTTCTGCAAGCATGCCTGGTCTGGTGTTCTGCAAGCATGCCTGGTCTGGTGTTCTGCAAGCATGCCTGGTCTGGTGTTCTGCAAGCATGCCTGGCCCAGTGTTCTGTAAGCATGCCTGGTCTGGTGTTCTGCAAGCATGCCTGGTCTGGTGCTCTGCAAGCATGCCTGGCCCAGTGTTCTGCAAGCATGCCTGGCCCGGTGTTCTGCAAGCATGCGGGCCCGGTGCTCTGCAAGCATGCCTGGTCCAGTGTTCTGCAAGCATGCCTGGTCTGGTGTTCTGCAAGCATGCCTGGCCCAGTGTTCTGCAAGCATGCCTGGTCTGGTGTTCTGCAAGCATGCCTGGTCCAGTGTTCTGCAAGCATGCCTGGTCTGGTGTTCTGCAAGCATGCCTGGCCCAGTGTTCTGCAAGCATGCCTGGTCTGGTGTTCTGCATGCATGCTTGGCCCAGTGTTCTGCAAGCATGCCTGGCCCAGTGTTCTGCAAGCATGCCTGGCCCAGTGTTCTGCAAGCATGCCTGGCCCGGTGTTCTGCAAGCATGCCTGGTCTGGTGTTCTGCAAGCATGCCTGGTCTGGTGTTCTGCAAGCATGCTTGGCCCAGTGTTCTGCAAGCATGCCTGGCCCAGTGTTCTGCAAGCATGCCTGGTCTGGTGTTCTGCAAGCATGCTTGGCCCAGTGTTCTGCAAGCATGCCTGGCCCAGTGTTCTGCAAGCATGCCTGGCCCAGTGTTCTGCAAGCATGCCTGGTCTGGTGTTCTGCAAGCATGCTTGGCCCAGTGTTCTGCAAGCATGCTTGGCCCAGTGTTCTGCAAGCATGCCTGGCCCAGTGTTCTGCAAGCATGCCTGGTCTGGTGTTCTGCAAGCATGCTTGGCCCAGTGTTCTGCAAGCATGCCTGGCCCAGTGTTCTGCAAGCATGCCTGGCCCAGTGTTCTGCAAGCATGCCTGGTCTGGTGTTCTGCAAGCATGCTTGGCCCAGTGTTCTGCAAGCATGCTTGGCCCAGTGTTCTGCAAGCATGCCTGGCCCAGTGTTCTGCAAGCATGCCTGGTCTGGTGTTCTGCAAGCATGCTTGGCCCAGTGTTCTGCAAGCATGCCTGGTCCGGTGTTCTGCAAGCATGCCTGGTCTGGTGCTCTGCAAGCATGCCTGGTCTGGTGTTCTGCAAGCATGCCTGGTCTGGTGTTCTGCAAGCATGCCTGGCCCAGTGTTCTGTAAGCATGCCTGGTCTGGTGTTCTGCAAGCATGCCTGGTCTGGTGTTCTGCAAGCATGCCTGGTCTGGTGTTCTGCAAGCATGCCTGGCCCAGTGTTCTGTAAGCATGCCTGGTCTGGTGTTCTGCAAGCATGCCTGGTCTGGTGTTCTGCAAGCATGCCTGGCCCAGTGTTCTGCAAGCATGCTTGGCAGCTGTCATCAAGGCCTCTGCATGGGTAAGACTCAAGGAAAAAGCAGAGACTCATCAGCCCAAACTCTCCCCAGTCCTCCTGGGGCAGAAGAAGCATCTTCATGGCCCAAACTGCTATTTATTATCTGTGGGTGCTACCAGAAGGGGATGGCCCTCCCTTCCGGGCCAGGAGACAGATCTCACACCTGAGCAAAAGACTTGTCTACCTTATTCCAACAACTCAAAGGAGTATCTTAGAAAGTGGCTTTGGCCTCTTCCTACGACTGAGGCTCAGGACAGACAGAGGAAACATGCTGAGAACACATGCTCCCAGCTTAGGCTGGTCCAAAGTAGTTGCATCAAACCCCTTCCTGGGAATTTTGTCAGCTGTTCCAAAGCAGCTAAGGATAGCGTCCCTAGGCTGGGACGAGGTGGTGTGGACGACTGCTGCGCCCCCTGGTGGCCACTCGCCTTGTCCACAAACGCCCAGAACTCTGAGGCACATAGCAAGGTAGTAGCTATAGAGCCTGCAGGCTGCCCAGCCCAGAGCATTTCCACCCCTGCTGCTTTGGTTAGGGACCTACACTAAAGCCTGTGTCCTCAGGCCTGTTCAGACCAGATGTCACTTCTCCCACGGACCACCTCAGACCAACAATAGGCCCTGATGCAGAACTGCTCACACACATAGACACACGCGCATTAGTAAACACTTCAGTTTATTCTCTACACACTTCTGAAGCCACCTCATGTCATTTTACACGGTATACAAACAGCTGTACAAGATCAGTATGTCGTCACGGGTTTCAGTTTATGAGTATGTGAAAGTTAAAATGTGCCCATCGGGTACCCAAAATAGATCTTTGTTATCAACTGAGGAGTAGTTTACAATATGGGCAGCAGACCCTGGGGGTGAGTGTGCGGAATAAATGGTTTGGCCTAAATTAGCAAATTCTTTTATGTTCTTAGAAAAACCCACCAAGCCAAATCAAATCCTAGGGGCTGAGTCGTACAAAGTTTTCATTAGGTAACATTTCTGAAGCAGTCTAAGAATCATATCAATATAAGGGTTAAAGGTCACACATAATGCAGCAGACATGGGTCAAAGAGAAAGGAAAGAATAGGGTTAATTTAAGGCAATTGTGGGCCACAGCCCTGCCCATCACATCCCATGGGTGAGCATTTCCCTCGCCCACTATTACCAGCCCCCTCCACGGCTGTCCTGCTGATGTCTCCCCAGCAACACGAGAGTGGGAGGAGAGATTGGGGGGGGGGGTCTCCTTGTTGAGACTGGGGATGGACACTGAAGTCTGGCCCAATCTACGACTAGATTCCTAGGATCCTAGAGCAGGTCTAGCGATAATGGCTGTCCATGCCCAGGACCAAGAGGCAGGTCCAGGGGAAGAGAGGAGCCAGTTAGACGGTAGCAGCATGAAATGCCACCTTGTGAATGGTTGAGCACAGGTGAGGTCTGTGGCCTGCTGCACACTCCCAGCCACCTTGCGGCCCTCTCCCCTGTGGCCACCTGCAATCCTCACAGGAGCATACAGGGACTGCGAGCTGGTGTTCCTGTCCTGTTGCGGGGAAGATGCTGAGGACCAGCAGGCAGGGACTTCCACTGTGACACAGGACTGAGAAAGAACAAAGCTGACCTCCAGGCCGCTGGGTTGGCTGACCCTACCTCGTCTCTCCAGGGCACACCCGGTTTCTCTTCCACCACCATTCTTGGCTCTCACAGCACACAGGTAGAATGGCCCCAGACCTGAGGACATCCAGGCATGAGCAGTACTCAGCAAGGGTTTGCTGGACACGGCTGACAGCAGTGTGCACTCGTGGACATGCTGTGTCTCTCACGTGTACACACCTGGACATGCCCCGCCTCTCTCATGTGTGCACACCTGGACATGCCCCGCCTCTCTCACGTTTACACTCCTGACCATGCCCCGCCTCTCTCATGTGTGCACACCTGGACATGCCCCGCCTCTCTCATGTGTGCACACCTGGACATGCCCCGCCTCTCTCATGTGTGCACACCTGGACATGCCCCGCCTCTCTCACGTGTACACACCTGACCATGCTGTGTCTCTCTCACGTGTATACACCTGGACATGCCCCGCCTCTCTCATGTGTGCACACCTGGACATGCCCCGCCTCTCTCATGTGTGCACACCTGGACATGCCCCGCCTCTCTCACGTGTACACACCTGACCATGCTGTGTCTCTCTCATGTGTATACACCTGGACACGCCCCGCCTCTCTCACGTGTGCACACCTGGACATGCCCCGCCTCTCTCACATGTACACACCTGGACATGCCCCGCCTCTCTCACGTGTGCACACCTGGACATGCCCCGCCTCTCTCATGTGTGCACACCTGGACATGCCCCGCCTCTCTCACGTGTACACACCTGGACATGCCCCGCCTCTCTCACGTGTACAGACCTGGACATGCCCCGCCTCTCTCACGTGTACACACCTGGACATGCCCCGCCTCTCTCACGTGTGCACACCTGGACATGCCCCGCCTCTCTCACGTGTGCACACCTGGACATGCCCCGCCTCTCTCATGTGTGCACACCTGGACATGCCCCGCCTCTCTCAAGTGTACACACCTGGACATGCCCCGCCTCTCTCACGTGTACACACCTGGACATGCCCCGCCTCTCTCACATGTACACACCTGGACATGCCCCACCTCTCTCACATGTACACACCTGGACATGCCCCGCCTCTCTCACATGTACACACCTGGACATGCCCCGCCTCTCTCACATGTACACACCTGGACATGCTGTGTCTCTCTCACGTGTACACACCTGGGCATGCCCCACCTCTCTCACATGTACACACCTGGGCATGCCCCGCCTCTCTCACATGTACACACCTGGACATGCTGTGTCTCTCTGACATGTACACACCTGGACATGCCCCGCCTCTCTCACATGTACACACCTGGGCATGCCCCGCCTCTCTCACATGTACACACCTGGGCATGCCCCGCCTCTCTCATGTGTGCACACCTGGACATGCCCCGCCTCTCTCACATGTACACACCTGGACATGCCCCGCCTCTCTCACGTGTGCACTCCTGGACATGCCCCGCCTCTCTCACGTGTACACACTTGGACATGCCCCGCCTCTCTCACGTGTGCACTCCTGGACATGCCCCGCCTCTCTCATGTGTACACACCTGGAAATGCCCAGCCTCTTTCCCAGGTCATTCATTGTCAAGCATACAGAAGAGACTGGAAGGTGGCTGTGTTGGTGTCACAGTGGGCAGGCATTTCCTTCAAGGAGCAACCCAGGTGTGAACGCAAGTTCCGCCCTGATGCCGTTTCCTAGGCTCCGGTCACCTCCCTGGGTCTGCCGGCTACTGCACTAGCCCCCAGCAGAGATGGCAGGAGATGACCATCAAAGTGCTCCTTCTCCTGAGGGTCAGGCTTCCAAGTCGGTTCCCTCTCCATCATGGTGCCTGTCTCTCTAGACTCTAGCCTACATCTATCTCTCTCTGGAGGCAGGGATGTAGGAAGCAGAGTGGAAACAGGCAGGGGAGAGGGGATACACGGTGGCTAGGGAAGAAAGGGGCTCGAAGAAAAAGCCCACAATGCATGTTAACAGGGTTCATGGTCAACAAGAACCACAGCCATGGGGTCAGTGAGGTGTCCGTGACTGAGATAGTCCAGCTCTTTCCACCCAGAAAAAGGGAAGTCAGGTACGGTTCCCGCCAAGATAAGGCTCACTGAGGGGCAAGTCATCAGAATCATATGCTTTCTGCCCAAGCACTGGGCCACTCCGACCCAGTACCAGCAGAAAACAGCACCTGCAGAAGTCCGTCCGCAGTCTGTGAGCATCTGGACAGAAAAGCACCTGGAGACCGTCTCAACACCGTGTTATGTGAGCCAGCTGGGCAGCACTACCTAGCTGCTCATCTAAAAATGCCAGAGGGGCGCTCCTGCCTTGGAACCAGGTTCCGGGCATCAAAGATCCCACTGGGGATACCAACATCCAGTTCTGAACCAAGTTACCCCAAAACCCGAGGTTTCCTGGAAACTTATTTCCCGTCACCACCCTCTTCCAGGGAGGTGAGCCTGCTTGGCTGTATTCCAGATAAAGGTTCTCTGTTTTCTGTTTCCCTTGAAGCACCTTTTCCTTCCATTTATGACAGTCTGGAACCCTGTCAACCAAGTGTGGACAACACCCTCGTTAGCACCTAAGGGTTATGAAATGTCTCTGGCAAGGGCTCACCCACAAGTCACTGCTCGTAGACTGACGACCACAGGCTTAACCCCTAGAGTGTAGGGGGTCTCCAGACAGGGGCAACACAATACCACAGAGGCTTACAAGGAAAACAGTGTATTTTTAGGCTGATTTTTTTTAACTTACTTAAAAAATGTTTTGAGTGTATGTTTTGAATTAAAAGAATTTTCTCTTCTCTCTGGCTTCCTCTATGGCCACTTCAAAATTCTCTCAGGAAGAATGAGCATTTGCCTATGCAGTATATACAGAATTACACAGTGTGAGATCAACAAAGACACAAGGTTCACGTTCACATCCAAGGATGTTGCCAATATGACATTAATACTCGGACATTATAGATTTGATTAAAAATAGAAAATTCTCCTCTAAGGAAACAAAGTCAGACGGTGATGCTTTCCCAACCCAGTTCTGGGTCACAGACACCTGGTGGCTCACCAACATGCAGTACCAGCGACAGTCAAGCAAGAGAACTCTTTACCCCACACACCTGTCTTCCCCGCTACTCAGTAACTTTGGGGATGGCTTTCTCCTTCACAAACGATCAAAATAGGACTGATCACTTGCGGAGCCAAATGGCTCAACCGACACAGTTGTGGGGGCACTACTCCAAGAACGAGCCAGAGGGGTGAACCCCAACATGGCTTCTTGAGTGCCACCAGATACCCACACTGGAGATGCAGGGGGCTCTTATTCAGAAGCACACCTTAGCAGCTTTGCACCACGGGTGTCAGTCACACGAAGCTTTGCAACGCTAACACCCACTCAGTGCCTGCCCATAAAACAACAGGGCCCTCGGTCTAACCGAGATGCTCCGGCACAGCCTCTCCAGGAGGCACACAGAACCACGCCTCCAGCAATGCTACCTTGACAGGCAATGGGCTGCCACCCAAAGATGACCGAAGCCTCTCCCCAATTCTGCCAAGCACCGCTGAACCCCAGCATTTCCATTCCTCTCTGCCCCATGGAAAGGACCCTGGGGCTCTCACATCTGCTAATGTCCATGTGCTTACGACCCAGTAATATTGGTTATTAATTTAATAATCTTCAGATAGACCCTGCAAAGAGATACAGACAACATCCGTATCCACAGAGTCCCACCACCATAAACGGTCTCTGTAAATTAAATAAACTCGGATTTACTTAGCATTTCTTTAGCCCAAGTTTGCCTTCATTCTAAATGAGCTTCAATTTATATCCAAAATATATTTAAATATTCCAAAAGTATATCGAACCCAAGTTATCAAAAATGTAAACAAAATTTACCTAGCTTACATTTATGAGCCATATTTTCAAGCTTTTAATTTACCCTGACACTCTAGGGAAAACTGACTGAGGTTACACTGGAACTGCAAACTGGTTTCAACTTTAAAGAGTCTCCTTGCAGACCATTTCCTGGCAGGCCAACAACCAAAGCTACCATCATGGAATCTAGTGGTGTGCAGCATCGCTTTAGGTAGGAGACCAACACATGGTCACTCTGACCATCAGAGATGCTCTCCCGGCAAGCTCTGGCTTCGGCTGCCTGTCCTGTGCCCGGCTGGCCATTATCCACAACGCTCCACACAAACCGAGATGCAACCGGCCGCCCTGGGTCCTCCATGACACCTGCCAGAACCTGTGATCTCGGGAGCTTCATGGATGGAGATCTGAGGTGAAATTGAGAAGCAGGAGCAGAAACAGACTGGCCTTCCGGGGACGGGGAGGGGAAGTCAAAGGCTCCATTCACTGCATGATGCTGTTCTCACACTCCGTAGTCAGACTGCCTCTCCTGCAGCTGTCTGGTTAGGGTCTGATACGAAGACAGAAGAGCCACGCCTATGTGGAAGAGGATTTGCCAGGTGTTCCTCAGCCCGTGCAGGTACACGTTGCCCAGGCAGATGAAGGCCAGCATCAGCACCACCTTCAGAGTCCTGGCTGAACTATAGAACAGGTACAGGTAACACTGAAATGAGACCACAATACAACCAGTCAGAGAGAAGCAGACAGCCTCAAGTCAGATGCAGCCACAAACAGCTGCATGCGTGCACCTCTTCACTGATGCCTGCGTGCATGAGCTTGTTCACTGATGCATGCATGCACGTGCCTATCCGCTGATGCATGCACGCATGAGCCTATTTTCTGAATTCACTACAGCAAAGCTGGGACCCGTGGCTGCTAACCACCGAGTGAACAGGAGGAGATTCAAAAAGAACAAAACAGGCGTCACAGGAGGAAGGACACTAGCGACACACAGGCACATGCCCAGCCTGGGGATGCAGGAAGACATAGGGGACAGACCAGACCATAAGACCCTCCCAAGCCTGCGTGGCCTCCCTGTGAAGTCCCCCTCGGGGACCTGGTGGTTGGATAAGATATGAGGGAAAGCCATGCGTTCACACTGTGGTTTCACCCTGGGTGTCACCGTTCCCCCAGTCACGGACTGCACCCACCTGGACGATGCAGGCCACAGAAGGGACGAAGAAGGCCAGGATGTTCCCAACTTCCTCCTGGGCGATCTGAAACAGATCCGGGGCACACAGAAGAAAGGTTTGGCTGAAAGGAACCACCATGGCATGAAGCTCATTATTCCCATTTCCCGGGTGTGACTGACAGTTCAAAGATGCCTCGTCAGACTTTTTTCAATGTTAGACAGACCACACACTCCTGTCTTGGGCCGTCATGCTACATCCTCAACATGCAACGAGGTCCCGCCCCCTCAGCCCTCCCAACCGGTCCCATCTGCTAGTGCTGAGCTTCTTCTAGAACCTCCTGCCCCGGGCACTACCACCTAGATGCTGTCCCTGCACGATGCCAAGAGACCCTCAAGGCAACCAACCAGGCACCAATTCTCCACACCACACACTGGTCAGGTAACTAACTGGCCTGAGAGTTTTCACAGCTATGGCTCTAACACAGGCCCAGTGCTGCTCTTCAAAGGGCCCAGTCCACATCAGCCTTCTGGACTCAACACCCACGAACCACCATCCCTTACTCTACAGTCAACACCTCTCACTGCCATAAGTACTAAGGCTTTATCTTTTGTTTTGTTTTTTTAATTGAAAATTCATACGATATATTCTGATCCCAGTTTCCTCTCCCTAACCCCTCTCAGGACCTCCCCACCCCCTCCATCCAACCAACTCCATGCTTTCTCTCTTTAAAAAAAAAACAGGCAAAAATAATAGTAATAATAATAAAATAAAAAATAAAATGAAAAAATATAGTAAACACACACACCTCCAAATCCATAAAACACAAAATCAGAAACCGTAACATACAATCAAAAGGCCAGTAAGACTAAAAAAATGTCCAAACAAAAAAATATGAGACAAAAATCTATAAAAACACTACGGCTCTATCTTTAAAAATAGCAGACACCTGCTTATGCTAATAATAGTTCTATTCCTTTGACAAGCGTTCGAAAACTTCCAAAAATATTTTTTCCTTTTGTTGGCCACCAGCAGTGGTCAACAAAAGGAATGCTCACTTAGTCCCAGGGATGTGGGTCTCTGACAAGAGAAGAGGCTCCTGTGGGCCACACACCACAGGGTGGGGACATCTCTTCCTAGAGCCTGTCAGTGTGAGACTCTACCCTGCACCCTGCTGACAATGGAACCTGGTTCCCAGGGAGGGACTGGGAAGCAGCCCAAAGTCCCTGCTGGCAAGCTGTCTACTTCACAGCAACATCCCAGCACTCCCAAGGTCAGTCACAAAGGGGTCCTTCCAAATTTGTTCAACTTACTACAAAGAACAATTTTTTGTTTCGGATTCTTTTATTTTATACTCTACCCTAAGCTGAAGATTGGGTATGGGTTTCTGATCTTCCTGCCTCCGCATCTCCAATGCTGGGATTAGGGGGTACATAGCCATATCCAGCTTAGGGATTAAAAGTTCTAAAATGTTTTATTTGAACTTTTGATATTCGTAAAACCTAACTGTGCCGGGTGGTGGTGGCCCACACCTTTGATCCCAGCACTGGGAAGGCTGACGCAGGA